>NW_024582517.1:72600-201750 GCF_018398535.1 Haplochromis burtoni | reverse complement strand
GATAGCCACCACACGAAGTAACGAGTAACGAGCCTATCTAAATCCCAGTAACGACTAACGCGTTCCTGATTTTGGCATAATAACTAGTTACCGTGCTCGTTACCACAATAATAACGTAGTTACTGTAACGCGTTACTTAATAACGCGTTAGTCCCAACACTGCTTATGAGTGATTTGCACCTTGCAGTGATCCCTCTGTCTTCACTTTAATGCAGTCTTCTCTTTATGGTAGACTTGAATAGTGATACACCTACCTCCTGGAGAGTGCTGTTACCTTGGTTGTCTGTTGTGAAGGGGTTTCTCTTCACCGTAGAAATGATCATCCACCACTGTTTTCTTCTGTTGATGTTCAGGTCTTTTTGGATTGTTGAGTTCATCTTTGCTTTTTTCTCTTAGGATGTACCAAACTGTAGATATGGTCACTCCTACTATTGTACGAATCTCTCAAATGTTTTTTTTTCTTCTGTTTTTGGAGCTTCAGGGTGGCTTGTTTTACCTGCATGCAGAGCTCTTTTGACCGCATGTTGTCTTTTCACAGCAAAATCTTCTCAGAAATCACCTCAGATCAATTCCAGGACTTTTATCAGCTTAATTTATCATGACATGACAATGGAAATGCCCACACCTGCCCATGAAATAGCCTCTGATTCAATTGTCCAATTACTTTTAGTTCCTTTAAAAAGAGGGCGGCACATGTTAAGGGGCTGAAACTACTAAACCCTTCATCCAGTTTGAATATGGATATCCTCAAATTAAAGCTGAGAGTCTACACATTATGTCCCTGTCCATTATATAACTGTAATTGGAATACGTTTCAGTAAACAGGTAAAAAAACAACAAAAAAACTTGGGTCAGTATCCAGATATATAACAACCTAACTGTATACAGTTAAATGGGTATCATGATTACGACAGTATGAAGCAGATTTGTCTGCAACAGTGTTCAGGTAGGGTGCTTTATGTTCTCATCCCTATGAATACCAGGACCCCAGGTTTCCCAGAAGAATATTTCCCCCTGAGTGATTTTACAGTTACAGCTGACATATCCATTGTCACACAAGATACAATGTAATGCACCATTTAAATATTGATGCTTTAATCATTTTTTCTACATAACTGGATTTGCATTATAAGATGCATGATTGCTTAATAACTCTTCCCAGGCTTAAAGACATGGTGGCATGGTCTGATTAATGCCATTGTTTTGTCTAATTTTCCCAGGATTGGGCTTGTCACTAACTCACTGACGTCACAGAAATGCTGTTTTTGTTCTCCTATTGTTTGGTAGATTTTGATCCAAGTGAAGAAACACAAGAATCCTAACTGACCACAGGTCATAAGGGACTGTGTTTTCAATATAGCAACTACTAGATAGTTTTTTTCCACCCCCACAAAACAAAAGATGCGATGGTGACTTTACATCAATGATTTATCTCGGCTCAAACAAACACAAAGACACAGTTGGTGTACTTCTGCTGTCCTAGTTGCTGTGGAAACATGCTGTGGAAACATGCTAATTAGAAAGTTTTGGATAGTGGGGGTCGGCACAAAAATATGTGCTGAACTGTTGTGGTCACTGGTGTAAAGTTGCCACCTATTATAAGTGTTAATGGTGCAACTTATTTCCCCCCGAATCCAAATCAGTTCTTGACTGTTCTCAGAGGATTAGCAGAGAAATATAACAGTTTGATTTTTTAAATGTCCTACCACTTCCCACTCTGTGCATGTATTAATACAGGAGTTCTTGTCAGTCTGTGCTCACAGAAGTCAAATCAAACGGTATCGCACGGAAATGTTTTTCTTTTTTTAATCTTAAAACTCTCCTACTTTTATTTCTGTTAGGCTTGCTTGTGTATTTGAAGATAGATTCATCTGACATTTAAAAAAAAGACATCTCCTCACACATGTGAAACTGCAATGCTTTGACTTGAAGAAAGATGCTAAACAAGTCTTTCTATTATGACGGCGGACAAAAGTGGACTTGACAGTCTTGGTGATATAAGAAGAGCATATTATAGCCTATAGGTGATATTACACTGTCAAGCAGGTGAAGAAGACTGAAACAATTCAGGTTTGTCTCAAATTTGTCTCCATCCCTTGCCCCTTAGGTTAGCCTTTTGTGTTATTCAAATTTCTCTGTGTGATTAAAATAATTGACCTCTAACAATTTAGTGGACACAATGAAGCACAAGATTTAGCAGTAAAATAATGGAACTAATAAAATACAGTCTGGTCACACATCCTTTGTTTGCATTTAGAGGAGGCAGTGGACCAAACCATCATAATGTAGATGAAGGGAGTCCATCACCCCAAACTTTTTTTCCTATCTATAATTAAATCATTAGCTTCAGTGCATGTAAAACTATTTAACATTCTCTCTGTACCTTTCCTAATCAGTTATTACACCAAGTGTCTTGTCTAAAGTGAAATGCAGAGGAACAGGTAGAGAGAGAGAAACGGCCTGAATGCATGCATCAGTGTGCGTCTTTGGGATGTTCTACTGTGTGCTTTGGATGATCTGCTGAGAACAATCTATAAGCAAGCATGAAAGTCATGTCTGATGTAAATGTAATGTGTAGATGTTCTGAGACTTTGGTGAACTGAAATTTTCCTCGTTTTTCTTTATAATATTAGTGTTCATATTCACAGCTGGTCAAAATAACATTTGTACCAGTGCTCCCAGCAGTCAGTCTGCCATTGCGGATTTGACAGAGAGTGATAGTGGAAAGTACCCTATATGAAGACCCGAAGAAAGTTAACAGGGAACCGAGAGCCATAGAAGCTGTTGTACAGAAATATACCCTCTTAGGGCGACCGTGGCTCAAGAGTTGGGAGTACAGCTGTGGCTACAACTGTAGCTTGCCTCCACCAGTGTGTGAATGTGTGTGTGAATGGGTGGATGACTGGGTGTGTAAAGCGCTTTGGGGTCCCTAGGCGGGACTAGTAAAAGCGCTATCCAAATACAGGCCATTTACCATTTTACCATTTAGGCTACGTTCACACTGCAGGTGAAAGCGCATCAAATCCGATTTTTTTGACCCTATGCGACCCATATACGATCATGGTGTGACAGTGTGAACAGCACAAATCCGATATTTTCAAATCTGATCTGGGTCACTTTCATATGTGGTACTGAATATGATACATATCCAATGTTTTAGAAAGCGACTGCTGTTTGAACGGTCATGTCGCATTAAATCCGTCTTTTACGTCACTGACACAAGACAGACGCCAATTATCAGTGCCTGAGAAGACATCGCGAACGCTGCCTGGCCATCCAGTGTAGATGTTAGTGAAACTGTTGGGAAGACAACAATGAACATTTTATTTGTACTTTATAATCTGCAGATTCTGACAGAAATCTGCAACCGCTCCTCTAAAACAGCAATAAGGATCATTATTAGGTTATCTACATTATTATGTAAATAACAAAATAACTTAAAGCAAAAATTGGGAAACATAAAGTCCAAAGTCTTTATATCAAGGGCCATCAGTCAAACAATATTGTTTGCTCTGGGTCTAAACAGAGCGCGTTGTGCGTGACATCTTCTTTTGCGCATGCGGGCCGCTTTGAGCGAGTGCATTTGCTGTCGCATTTTATTTGTAGTGTGAACGAGCAGACAAAAAAATCGGATTTGATCAAAAAATCGGAATTGAGCATTAAGACCTGCAGTGTGAACGTAGCCTTAGTAAACTGGCAGGATACGATGGTATCACGGTATAGTATAGTGAAGAGGATTATCAGGAGGAAGTGTCACAGCTGCAAAGCAGACACTAGAGAGACGAACTGTAGTTTTAAACAAAAAGCGAGCTGTTTATTATAGACTAGTTGAACATGGATACAAGGCGTAAACTAAACTAAAACCTACACTAAACAATGATAACTATGACAAAACTGTGATAACTGACATGAACATGATTCAGACCAGGAACGTGTGGAAAACTATGAAGAAACAAGAACATGAGAAATGAATATGACCTGAGCTGAATCATGAAGAACGAGGAACTAGACAAAGGAAGACAGAGGACTTAAATACACACAGGAGGTGATCAGGGGAAGTGGGAACACATGGGGAAACAGCTGACACAAATGAACATAACGACATCACAGGAGAAGAGTGAAAAAACTAAACACACTGAACAAAGTACACAAGACTTTCAAAATAAAAGAGGAAATATGGAGAGACGTAGACATGACAACACAGGCTTGACAAAATGAAACACACAGACAACAAATACATGAGACTAACACAGACCACCTGGGTGAAACATCCTAAACTAAACTCAAGGCAAACAAATAATAATCCTATAAGTCAACATTATCTCAAAATATAACATAAGAACTCAAAAGAAACTGAAAACGCTGGGTCACAGACCCAGCCCCTGACAGGAAGAGAATCTGGTGAGCAGGATAATTATTTTCCATTTATTTTAATAATTGTCTCTGTCATGTACAGTATTTTATCTTGGGTTGCTTTGGCATCATAGTCAGCCCTGTGACGTCTAATTTGGACTAACACTGTACATTCAAAATACATAACTTTTGGCTTTGCCTTTACAAAATATAGTGCTTGTTTAATTCATATGGTTAAGCTCACAATTAATCAAGATTAAAATATGAGATTATAACATCAAGTCTATTTGTTCTTTTTAAAAATATTAGTCATATACGATTGGCCTGCACATCTCAGGAATTTTATTTGTACCAAACACACAAAAAAGTGATGCTCCTACATGAAATCTAATGATCTGTGTTTACCAGTTTATGCAGTTTAGGATACTCTAATTGTTCTGATAAGATACAGCATGTGTTTAACAATAAGCACTGCACAATAAGCCTCACCCAGCCAGAATCAAGGACCCCCCCCCCCCCCACTTGAGTGATTCCTAGAAGGGCTGAAAGCTCTGTATAGATTCTAGGAAAGAAAGTCCTACCAAAGTATCATATACTGTACAGTAAGTCTGCTCTGTGATCAAACAAAGGCTCAGGGCTTTCTAAATTAATTCTGTGAATCCCTGTGGTCTATGCTCTGCTCAGCTACGTTCAGCCTGCCTTTGTTTCCTGCATTAAAATGGGGTTCATGTGAAGCCCTGTTAGTTTTGGAGTCAATAGGGAGTCAGAATATCTGACAGACAGTGGAAGTAAAAGAAGTGGAGAAAAAAGAGAAATCAACATAACAGCGGTCATGACAGAGAAAGATGAATGGAAAGCACAGACAGTACTGAAAGCAAGCGAAGATTGGGGAGAAAATGACAATCCCCATGTTCCAGCTATAGCTATCAGATACTGATGAAGTATTGGAAATGTATCAAAATGGGCTCTTGGATTTTCTCCCCCTGCTAACTTTCTCTTAGTGTCTATTACTCCTTCCTCTTATTGCTTTCACTCGCTGTCCTGAAACCATATAATGAGAGGCTCCAATCCATCAAAGCATCAGATAGGCCTAAAGCCACTCTGAGCCTCTGGGTGCTCAGCTCACTATAGGCTTTTGGTTTTGCCTGCGTATAAGTTGCTGAGTAAGACTTTGTTGTACAGCAAACAAAGGAATTACAGAACAACCGATTTAATGTGGCTAATATGTATTTTTCAATCCCCTGAGATATAATATCTCTTGTAGATAAAGAGAGCTTGCCAAAATGGCAGCTTAGATTAGTTGACACATACAAACACATTTAATTTACAGTGTTCACATGTCCCTCATTAAAATAGGACCCAAGGGGAAAAGGAGATCCTAATTTTTAAAAAAGACATTAAGTTTCTATTGCGAACACACTTTATCTTTGAGTAGGGAGTCATTTTATGGACAAAGATTTTCAATCCACCACGGTGGATTTGAAATTAATTGATCAAATGCAGTCTGCAATACAGCTGTTCATGAAATCTGGTCATTTTATACATGGCACCCCATTTTCTATGGAGCCCCGCAGGGGACATGGGAGAAAAAAAATTAAGACGGACTTTTGTGAGATCTCGCAAAACTATCTCGGGATCTCGCAAAAGTTTTGCGAGATCTCGCAAAAGAAACTCGGGATCTCGCAAAACTTTTAGCCGCATTCTTCGGATGCCGGCTCGAAGCCGACCGGGAGGTCGAGGCACGATGTGCCGGGAAAGCGGTGTTCCTCCCGGCTGTAGTAGGTCTCGACCTCCCGTTAGCTTCGAGCTAACGGGAAGAATGCGGCTAAAACTTTTGCGAGATCTCGCAAAACTTTTGCGAGATCCCGATCTCGCAAAACTTTTGCGAGATCTCGCAAAACTTTTAGCCGCATTCTTCGGACGCCGGCTCGAAGCCGACCGGGAGGTCGAGGCACGATGTGCCGGGAAAGCAGTGTTCCTCCCGGCTGTAGTAGGTCTCGACCTCCCGTTAGCTCGAAGCTAACGGGAAGAATGCGGCTAAAACTTTTGCGAGATCTCGCAAAACTTTTGCGAGATCCCGAGTTAGTTTTGCAAGATCTCGCAAAAGTCCGTCTTAATTTTTTTTTCTCCCATGTCCCCTGCGGGGCTCCGTAATTTTCAGACATTCAAAATTTAAATTAAAAATATTTGAAACCACCCATGTTGAGGAGTTTGCCCCCTTTCATATACTAATGTGCCACAAACAGGACTTTAATCTGTCCATGGTGCACACTGCCTTTCACCTAAAGTCAGGTGGGACATGCTCCATATTCCCTGCAAGCCTGAAATGGATAAGCAGTTAAAGGACTTGATGGATGGATTAGATGGATGGGTGGATGGAGTTATAATAGTATAAAAATCAGTAAATCCAGTGTGATCATTAAAAGTCTCTGCAGACTGAGTCTTGTAATGGAGATTTATATCTGTCAAACCTAGGATGAAATGTTAAAATTCAAAATATTTGAAAGGTGAGGTTTTACAGATATTTTGTTATATTAATGAGACTTGGTGAACGATTTAGATGATGAGATGAGCTCTGACTTTGATTCTTTAGTGGTCTGTTATTGCTTGCTGCAGCAGTCTCTGCACGCTATCAATAGAATCACCACATAATAACAGGGAAAGTGCAGACCCTACACATCTTGTGTGCTGGTATACAGCACAGCAGCTGCACCCGCATCCATCTACTAATTTGTTCAGCCAAAATGTTGCATCTTCTGATGTAAAAGCCTAAATTCATGTTCAGGGCACTGGAGAGTGGACACAGTTGAATGCAGCTGTGACTGTAAATTCAATGAGGTGCTGATTGGGTTTTTTTGACAGCTGCAGCGTAGTATCAAGCAAAAATTCTCCAAGGTCTTAAAGAGCACGGCTGGCCATATGGTGTGAGGTGCAGTGGTGCATTTTGGCAGGACGCACAGAGAGACGTGTGTGTGTACTTCTGTTCTTGACTTTAAACGACATGTCTCGCTGCAAATTCTACTGTTTTGGATAATCAGGGACTTAAACTACCCATTTAACATGTCTGAACAAAATATGCACAAAGATAAATGCTCTTCCAAGACAACAGCAGGTGGTCTGTGAGATTCAAATGAGGGTTTTTTTTTTCAGGAAGACGACTTATGGAATGATAATGGATTTATTTTTTCAGGATAATTTGATTTAACACAGACATTACTAAGAACTGAAGGAATGATGTCCAGTAACTGAAACTGAGATTAAAAAAACAAAAACAAAACTCATTTAAAATAAATGGAAAAAGAAACACAAATTCTGTGATTTTCTGATCAGAAATCAGAAAAAAAAAACATTTTTAAAAAATATGTAACAATAAATGCGATAAAGTTGACACATTTGTTTGTGTCATTTGTTTTGAAATGATAGATAAATAATTATCATTATTATTTTAAATTATAGTTTTTCCTGCTTTTGCCCCTAATTCAGTGAAGGGTATTTTTTTTTTATATATATATTTTTGTGATACTCTTTACTTTAAAATATAACACATAAACACACACTGATGACTTCAGCACAATCAAAGGTAAGCACTGTCAAAATGGTCTGCAGTTGGGCAAATTTGCACAGTAAAAAAAACAACTAAGTTGACTCACAAACGCTGCAGTTTATTTCCTCACATGACCACTGCTTCACCAAAATCATTTATTTACAAAGTATTTCAACCCTTTGAAGAAATTAAAATGTCACTTTCTCAATATGTGCTTACTCTTTGGACCTTAACCACACACACACACACACCAAATATCCCTTTGATATTTTCTGTCTTTATCCCTGGCTCCCTGATCCTCATATACATACACATCACATAGCTCTGCCATGACGCGGTGCTCCGTAGTAGGTGTAAGTGCCAAACTGTCAATATGGAGACAGTAGAAACTGCAAAGGCCAAGTGAGAGACTGCCGACTGTTCTCAGTTTGTATTTGTTTTTTTAAATGCACACAAACAAAATGCACACGGTAAGATCCCGTTAAAACACAGAAGCACAAATGAAAACTGGCAAGATACATCATTTATTAACTACACTGCAATGCAAAGTTATTCGACTAATTATATCTTTATGAAGTATGCAAACGTCACCGATCCAAAACAACTTTTTTGAAGATTGGTTAGGGGTTTCTGTTGGAAGTGACCCAAAGGGCCAATTCTAAGTTCTCTGTGTCTCGGTCCCATTTTGTATTTGTTGTTTTTGATTTTATTTATATTATTTTCTGTGCATCGCCTGTGCCTTAATTCCTTATCTTTGTTTTCCCACCAATTCCCAAGTGTTCCCACTTGTCTTATTGACACCTTTGGATTTTTCTATCAGTCTGGACTTTTTGTTTATTTTTTCTGCTCATTTTTCCCCTGAATGTATGTCCTCTCTCCTGTTACTGGTAGGCACTATGCACTTTAACATTCACTGTAGTTTTCATCCTCAAAGTCTTTTTGTGATGCTCGTCTTTCTTGGTGGCCTTGTGGTCTTTCTCTTGCTTTGGTTTATATTGTTCACAGGCATATGAAGGTTGAAAGGAGGAGCTGTAGGCAAAACATAGAAAGCACCTTATTTGAATGAAGGGATGAAAACCGTAGTTGTCTGAAGTATGAAAACCCTCTCAGTGGAGGAAACCCTCATCCTCGTTCTCACTGACACCAACTGAAAACAAAAGAATCTGCATCTGTCATGTACTGTGTGCGGCCGGCAGGAAATGGAGCACCCGAAATGCAGACTCCAGGAGGCGAAAAGTAAACTCAGAAAAAGCTTTATTGCTGAACACTAGGAAAACCAACACTAGCTAAACTGGGAATACAGAATAGACCAGGTGGTTGGGCATGCAGAAAAAACAGTGAGAGATGAGAAGAACACAAACAGACAGGAGACTACCAAAGTAAAACAGGAAGTAAAGGGAACACGCATGCAGAGACGCAGACAGACACACAGAGACATGACTGGGAAAAACAGGCAACTAGATAAACATGAAGACAAGGCAGGAAATGCTGGGGAGGAAACACACAGGGGCAAGACCCACACAACATGAAACAGCCAAAACCAAACATGAACAGGACCAAATATTAAGACAACCAAAACTAGAAGTACTAAATAAAGAGAACATAATGAAATAAACAAGAATCAAAGAACCGAAAACACAAAACAACGGGTCAATGACCCAGGTACCCTAACAACATCCTACATCTGAGTTTAGCTTTTAAAAAGAAAAAAAATTGAGTTGATGGAGTTTAAAAACAGTAATCCAAATTCCTTCTGTAAATAGTTTTTCCCCTAATATTGAAAAAAATCATAAGAATTTTGAATCTTTACCCTTTTCAAGCTTTATCTTTTCTGGAAGTGTGGTCATTTACATGTAAATACTGAAAGAGAACTAGAATATACTGTGAAGGCCTGAAATATAAACAATACGTAAGGGTTAAAAGGCAATATCAAAAATTGTATTGCTTTATGTAATCAAGTGTTTATCGTTTTTTTACCCTCCAGTGTCTCTCCCTGAGACAATTTGTCATTTGCAATTTTTGTTGAGGCCATGTCTCCCTGCAGCTGACAGATATTCATTCTTTATAGTTACCCTTATAAATCCGTTGTTAGTAATTGAACCACTGTATGCGACAGCTAGAAGCAGATGTCATTACATCTAAACAATCTCCTGAAGGAATAATTGAAGCTACGCTAAAGAGATTAGGAAAGAAAAATTGACGTGTCAACGTTTTTTTTTTTATTTAATGGAAAACTAATTGTGCAGGCTGTTTTCTGTTCTCTGCAGATAAGCATGTGTGTCTTTTATGCACGCGCGCTAGGTGTGGCTTTGTGTGAGTGGAAATAGAGCGACTGACGGCGCGTGCTGTCGTGTCATGCCTTCCTTCCCTACTGTAGCCATTCACACACTTGGATTTCACACATGCACACACAGGGGAAGTCACATGACTCCTCTAAGCGAGCACTTTTCTAAAATAGCTCCAGGAATTATGGCAGGAATACATCAACACTGAGCTAAGCATGTGCGTCTGTGTGTGTCTCTGTGTGTATTTGCGCATGTGTTTCTGCATGTGAAGACCGTGCTGGCTTTTGAGTCGTGACCAGAAAATATCCTCCCTCCCGAGCTCGTCTCAAACACCCACATTGAGGTTTTGCTGCTGCCAGTGTGGAGCTGCAGTATATGCTGTGCTGTGTATACATTTGTTTGCCTTAGTGTTAGATGTGACAGGAGTATAGGACAGAAAAGAAGCTCTAGTGAAATAGCAGCTCACTCCCTCTAAAGCCACAGGAATCCTTAAAACATCAACTTCCAACTGGCAAAACACCAAGTCTTAAGCCAGGAGTGATGAGGCTTGATCAGACCCATCATCTAGTTTCAGCTTGTTTCTCACAGGTGGTGCAGCTGCTGTGGATGCTGGCTTTAACCCCTGCTGCTTTAACCCTGTAGAGTGCAACAGGGAGCAGTTTATCATAGATCAGACTGGTAGCAGGTGGTCCCTTAGGGTCAGATCAATAACCCGCCTCATCCACATTTCACTCGACACATTTTTGGCCAGTAAACAAAACGTGGATACCGTGTCTTATATCAACTCTCTCTTCTGGTTCTCTAACAAACCTATCTACTGTGATCTTTTTTTAATCGTCCACCATGTGTGGCTATGTGCTTACTATCCTCATTCATCTTTTTGTGACAAAGAGCTGTAATATAAAAAGACACGAGGCAGCCCAGAGAGTAAGGATTGTGTTCTCTGATAAAAGATCCATCCCTGCAGCCAATCGATTTAAACCAAATCACAAAACATATATGTAATGTAAAGAACGCATGTGTAATGTCGCTGTTTCTTTTGACATCAGCTCTCTTAATGCATATAATTTGTAAGGATTTGAATGTTATAAAAACAATTCCCAAAAGCTATAAAAATGTTGATAAACCTGATACCCTAGATTTTTTAAAAGTCAGTTTCACCCGTATTGCAGAATACGATCATTACAGTAAGAATATTACTGTTGTTATTATTATTATAACAACAGCAACAACAATAATAATATCTCAGTGTGACTCTGCCTTTTTGAAGTGGGCTTTTCAACATGGTAAATTTGGCATGAAAATGAGGCACTCTAGGAAACATTAGCTCAATCAAATAAACACACCTTCCACAAATTAGACTTAAATCACTGACGACTGCCACGACAAGTAAACGAGCTACAAGTAGCAAAGGCCATGGAAAATTAATCCTGCTTGGCTCCACTGAGACACTTTACATAACTGTGGTTTATTAGTGTTAGTTCAGCAAAGGATACTGGAGGCTCCTCTGCAACCTGTTACACTATTAGCTATTCTACCTCGGCACCTCAAGGGGCCAAAATTGTCATGTTAAGTAAACGATTGCATGATTATTATTTTCATTCTTCCATTAATTTGTAAAAATTCACATTATCCCAAAGCATGCTATAAATTTCTTTCTTCCTGGTTTAAACATATTATCATCTCGATAGTATGTAGAACGACACAAATGAAGAGGCTTTCTTCTGGTAACTCTTTTAAACAGGACATGTTTTTCTAATTGCACTGTCATGAACTTTAACATTAGACACGCACAATAGCTACAGTCTGAGATGTCGCCCTTGAGTTTTTTTGTAGTTTCTCTGAGCATTGACTGGTTTGACCTTGGGGTGAATTTGCTGCGATGCTTCGGTATTGTGTTTACCTAAATGTCTTTACCTGGTTGCCTGAATTCTAAAGACCAGCATGTCATGTCCTACTGCAAATTCAGTAAGGGTGTACTGCACAGAATCCTATGGAAAATCTTTTTCACAGAATTGTACATAATGAAGATTTGAACAGAACAATGTCCAATAAATATACACAGTATATATTTGTATTCTAACAACTTTGAGCTTTAAAGTCTTATTTCTTAGTCTCTTGTTAAAATCTACATATCTACCTTTTACTTTTGTTTTTGTATAATTCCCCCTGTTTTATCCATGTAAAGCATTAATGTTAAATCAGGAACAGTCCTCGGTTAGTGGGGGAAAATAACAAAGACATGAAACCATCGCAGGTGTCTAGAGTCAGTTTCCCCCAAATGTTCATGTATTTTCAGTAATAACACACAGAAGTGTGATTTTTGACAAATCTGTATTTTTAGAAATGAAAGTGCAATTAATTTGCTTCAGCGTGTGAGAAATATAATTCACGGTTTTGTTATGACATGATGATTTTCCATAAGTGAGCTCCAAGGAAACAGATGCTAGGATGAGAAAACGAGAAGGAGAAAATTACTTGCTGGGGCCACACAGATTATTTAGCATTTTGATGTGTTTTCTAGTCTTCTAGCTGGTAAATATGGAAAGAGAACGATTGTATTTCTGCTTTTAGGAAAGAGAGATGAATGTGGCAGATCTAGAATGAACTGAGGAGAATCAGGCTTGACCCTCAGCCTGTGATGTCACTAGGTGTTGTTAACACAGGAGTGTAGAGCATGATTGGAAGTGAATGGAGGACAAAATAATTGCCAGTGCATGCTTTTATTTCCCAAAGGATCAGAGTAGAGGACTGAGGCGTTAAAAAAGAAAACTGTGACAGAAAGACAGACATACAAGGAAATGAAGGAAGAAAGATGATGGAAAGGCAACAAAAAAGAATAATCATATGTACGTGTGGGTGAGGTTTACAGAAACAGTTTGTCTCTGAATGGAAATCTCTGCAACACGTTTCTGCGACGTCCGAGTGAGCGCCATGGCACATGACTGCCCCTAGGGCTGCTACACTCAGCCATGTCGTGGCTGAACGAGCTCAGCACAAACAGAAACAGACACACGAAACAGGAGAACCGACAGGAGGACAAGAGAGCGGGATGGACGGTGAAGGAAATGGAAATTGAGGTGTGAAGAGATGTTGATTTAAGTGGTAAGATAAGGCTCGTGTGGGACAACTTCAGATTCAGATACCGAGCTCCAAATGAATCTGTAAAACCAGAGAGCAAAATATTGTATGGTTCAAATGTTGCAGCTGTATTCCCTTGAGTCTGCTGTTATTTGTGCATAGGTGAGCCCAGATATCTGAATAACTGAAGTTCATTTAACACAGCGTGACTGGAGAGTCTTTAGTAATGAGAATACATGAGCTGTGCACTGAGAGTCGATGGAAAACACTGGATAGTAGTCTGGATCCTCAGTATTTCTTTTTATTTATTTTTATTGGTTTTCTACTTTTTGTTTATTTCTTTTTTTCTTTTTTTTCTTTTTGTTCTATTAAGAAAACTGAATCCATAAACTAATACCCTGTAAATGTTAGTACGTTGTTACTGTATGATCTAAGACAGTTGGCCCTATTACCTATCAAACAATTGCATCTTTGATCCTTCTGGGGCCTTTAGCATAACAATATTCTAACAATTAGAGCTGAGTCATGGTTTTCACATCAGTCTTGGCCTCATGGCTCTGCCTGCTAAACTCTTTTAGTATTCATTTGAAACCAGGCCTTGCCTGGTCTGGAGATTATAATCAATCTTCTGACCAATCTTGCCTTGCAAGGCCATTCAGATCCCCCAGGTCTGCCAGTGTGAATTTTAACCTTTCTAAAGTTCAAGTTTAAATTGAATGATCGGGTAATAAAAAGCGTTTGCTATGCTGCCACCTTGGAACAACAGGTCTCTGAGCACCATCTCAGATTTATGCTTGAACTGTTTTCATGTTTTGTTTTGTTTTTTCATTTATATTCACAATACATGGAGCTTGAAAGGTACTCTGCCCACTTTGTTAGGTACACCTCTTTAGCTGCTCATTAAGGATCATATGTAATTAGCCAATCACATGGCAACAACTCAATACATTTACACCTCTAGAAATGGTCAAGATGACCTGCTGAAGTTTAAACTGAGCATCAGAATGAGGGATAAAAAAAAAAAAGGTGCTTGAAATGAATTTGAATGGGGCACAGATTGAAACTTGAAGCAGATGGGTGAAGAAGAAGACCACACCAGGTGCCACACCTGTCCACTAAGAAAATAAGACTAGAATTCATATAGGCTCACCAAAGCTGGACAGTAAAAGATTGGAAAACAACATTACATTCAAATGGTACGGTCAAAATTTGGTTTAAACAACATGAAAGTATGGATTCATCCTACCTCACATGAACAGTTCAGGGCAGTGGTGGTGGTATAACGTGTTTGGGGATCAAGTGAGAATCATTTAAACAGCACCACGTATTTGAGTGTTGTTCCTGACCATGTCCACCCCTTTATGATTACAGTGTGCCCATCTATGATGATTGGGGTTGGATAATAGAATAATGCACATGTCACAAAGTGTAATTTCACTTTAAGATGACAGTGAATCCACTGCATTCAAATGACCAGATCGTAATTCAACAGATCACCTTTGGGACCATCATGGAGGTACAGCCAACGATTCTGCTGTGTGATCCTATCATGTCAGTATATCAGTAGCTTAAATTCAGCTTCACTTTGGTTGTTTAGAATTTATAAAAATCTTTTTTATCGCTGTGTACGTGCACGCTGTCTGATTCCATGTCCCAAACCTGACTGATTATAGCTCAAGCCTAGAATCTGGACATAGAAATAATGTCTTTGTTTTAAATCTGTTTTTTAAAAAATCCAGGAGAAGGAAGGAGAGACACAAGCAATATGATAATGACCTTTTCTACATATGTCTTTGACACACACTCACAGACACACACACTACAATCCTGGGTACTTTATAACTAATGAGTTGCACTGAGGCAAAAAGAAGCAGAGGTCCTTGATATTTCCATTGTGTGACAAGTTATTATGCAGAGCAGTGACAGAGGAAAACCACATTAAATGACTGTATGCTTGCACAGTATCCAGAGCAGAATAGCCCTTGGAAGTCTATGGCTCTGAGCCTTAGTTTAAATGATGACAAACAGACATGCTGCCTGTCTATCACTATACATTGTTAATTCATTTAAGAGAGTCTTGTGTGTCTTTGCACAATGGATCGGAACAACCTGGTCTACACTGTTTTACCTGAATATGATTTGAATTACACAGAGCCAGTGTGCAGTGACAGTCATCTATAAACAAGAACGTGGGAACCAATTCCTTTTGTAACGGCAGCTATTTGTGACTTTTTAAAAGTCAACCACACAAGTAAAACCATGGTTTCATGTCCACTGATCTATTTGTGATCTACAGATTTTAGAGCATCTTCAGTAACTAGATGTGTTGCTTAAGTGATATGACTATGAGGGTGGTATTTCTGTCTTCTGCTTGGCTCTAGTAGTCTGTCTCTGTGTTTTATTGACTCACTAAAAAGTGGCTTAGCAAATATAGTATGACACAAAGCTGTAGTAAGTTATGTAGTTGTATATGACTCGTAGCCTCCAACCACAACCTCCCTCAGTCCTGTAGTCGGATCATTACACTCCCACACCACTCTGAACAGGCACCTTATAAACTGGCAGGGTTTACTCCTTCAGTCTTCCCACCCAGAAGCAAAATAAGAAAAACTGCAGAAATGGATAAATCATTTGTCTTCGGCATTGTAAACACAAAAACGGCTCCATTTTTGACAAAAGCATTCTATGTTTTTGCTGCAAACAAGCTGGAGAGGCTGATTAACTTAGACTATGTTGTGTTTTAGCCTAAATTTGGTTTTATCACTGAAGAATCCTGAAGTCCTTGAAGTCTGAATAGAAACAAATGCCATCTGAATATAAGCAGCGTCATAATGCTCGTGCCTATTTGCATCTGTGTCCATGAGTGTGTAGTATTTCAATTAACTTGTGATGATAAATGGTAACTTCCTCTGTCAGCTTAATCTCTATTAACCCCAATGCTTGTTACTTCCACCTTTCACCAGTTCAGCTAATTAATCCACTAGAAAGAGGCCCTTTCTCAGTTTCTTTTCATCCTCTTTCTCGTTCTTCCCTTTCACTGCTAATGCCTTCTCGTATGCCTCTTGTCATCTTTGGCTTCCACTTACACTCTCTGCTGTACAGCCTGAGAGTTAAAAGGGGCTATACAATGTTACTACAGTCAGCTGCTGCACATGTCTTTGAGTTACAACATTTTATAATATTAAGAAAAATCTAAATGCCACAAAAGGAGCGATATTACTTTTTCTGTCATAGGGTCAAAATGACCCCTTTGGCTTATTTGCCAACTGAGTCATCATAACCCCAGGAAAATGGAGGAGTTAAGCTAGAACCAGCAGTATACTTCATTGCAGGCTTAGTCATGCATCAGTAGAATAAATATGATAATGTCAACAGTAAATTACAAAAGACCAAAGAGCAGTATATATATACAATGTAATCAGTTTATCTACTTTATGCCTGCAGTATGTTTTTTAAAGTTTGCATTAGAAATACAAAAATAGAAATCAAACTCAGGGAAGACTCGTTTCAGGTAGAGGCAAAGTCTTTTCACTGCAGCGTTTCACCTTCATTGCCTTGCCATCCTGAAATGTATCTGTAGCCTCAAGGAGTAATCAGGCAGTTCACTTAGCTGTGGCACGTAGAGGACAGACTGCTTAGCCATGCAAATTGCTTTCTACAGACAGCTGGCACATTAACTAAAACAAAGATGCTCCAGCAAACTTAGATTGTGGGGAAAACTTTTAGGATAGCAAAATAAGTAAGCACAACACCCAAGGGTGTATTTTCAGTCCTGTCCAGTGCTCAGCGGTATAGAAGCAGCCTGAGTTCCTCCCCTTGGAAGTACTCTGAAGCCAGTATGGCTTAAATAAGGGCATTGCACTAAAATTATTATGAATGTCACGTCGCTAAAGAAGGCAGAATCCTAGAATCAAGAGTACTGCAGCTGTTGCTTTTCTCTATGGCACACCAGTCTTTAACGGCACAGTATGAAAGTCATTTCTTCCCCGTCTCTGCTAAATGTTTTATTCAAATTACCCTGGAGAAGCAGGGAGCAGAACTCCCACCAAGGTTCTAAAGGAATGGCTGCCCTTTCAGGGGTTGAAAGTTCTGAAAGGACATATTCTAACTTGTGTTTTTCTCTGGTTTTGCTTTTTAATGTGAAGATTTAAATTCTTTAGCTGCAAAAAACTTGAGATTCAACTCACCAAAGTAACTTACAGAAACATAAAAACACGTGGGACGACAAGATTCACTGACCAGTAATATGAGACAAGGCGTTATGTTGAGCCTTTTGCTTACAGAGGAATCGTCAAAGCACCTCAGGGTTGTGCAGTGCACAACAAACACTTTTTTAATAACATTTTTCAGTTACCTCATTTTGATTTCACATTTTGTGCAAACCTTGCTTGCCTTGAAAACTTGTTTACAAGACATTCAGCCTTTGAAGCTGTTTATATTTAACTGTCTCAATAAGCAGTAATTTGAAGACTCCTCTGGTGGGTCTGCTGACATGGGAATGGTTTACATTTCTACTTTAACAGGTTTCAGTGTTATACCTAGAAAACACAAAGGGGAAATTGACTAGAAAATGAACAGGCCAGTTAAAGGGCTGGAAAACTGCCAATACCCCTGTAGGATTGGTACCTCTTTTGTGCAGCAGTGCATTAAATTACCCAGGCTTTAATCACCATATTTTCTTTTAGTACCAGTATCAGTGGTCCTGGTGTATATTAGTATCTTTTACTTAACAGTATATTGTTTGACTGAGCAGCAAAACCATTTTTGCTTGATTGCTTGTTTTTAAATGCTTCTGGACAACAAAAAGTGAAATAAGATGCAAAGCTGGCGGTGCAAATTAATGAATGGTGTCCATTTACATTTGGTTAATGTTTTTGTGTAGCTGCACACAAATGCAGTTGTGTGAAGTTCTAGGTGCAATGAGTCAGCTCAGTGTTGACCAAGCTGTGCGGCTGTTTTGATACTCATTTTGAAGTGAAACGTGATTATGGGATTTTAAACACCCATTTAAACCACTTTTTGTCATAAAAACAAACTCTGCTATTTTAGTGGGTTTAGTTAGCATGCAGAGGTGTGAATACTGACTAATTCAAAGTTGAGTTTAAGTCAAGACAGTTTGTCTTATTTTCTTTTTTTGTGACATTACATTTTCATTGGAAAAGCTTAAACAAACTAGTCAGCCTCTCCTTACTTGATCAGGTCCCGAAAAGCTATACATCGCACTGGTTCGTTTCTGTAGCATAGAATTAGATGACATCAGGACCTCTGCCCTGCCATCACTTTACCTGGCATCTATGTATGTGCACAAAAGCCAGAAGGTCAGTCTGGTGGAGTGTGAAGAATGCAAAAATCAACTTATCTGTTGTGCAAAGACAAACTGTTAAATATTTCAAATACTCCCTGTGAGAGGATCGCCTTCAGGACTGGATGATATTCCCTCCCTACCTGTTTCCCCACCTTTCCATCCATGATTTATACAATAAATATATCTTTATTTTGTAGTTTTCATCTACATCTACTGAAAGATTTACTGCACCTGCTATCTTTCTTGACAGTTCCTAGATAAAAGTGATGATAGGGAATTTTATGCTTTAAAGGGGATCATCATTTGTCCTTGGAAGTATGAGTCCTATAAAACTCTACACCTCTAACAAATTTCTCTGAAAGAAAGCCACCCCGCCTCCCCAATCAGTCCACGGGGGTAGGGTATGCTGCGTTTAAAGAGATGTCATCAGGCATCGCTAATAGCCGCTCCAGTTCCCCCTGCTGATAGCGTAATCATCTTCCTCCAGCCAATTTTTAGATTGCACCATATTGCACCACCATTATGTCACTCTATTCACATTTAGCAAAAATTACAAAATTTGTGCCGCAAAAGTACTTTTTTCCTCAACATTTCAGAAGCATAGCAACCAGAACATCCATAATTCTGCCGAGCAGCAGTTCGCACTCATTCATAAAGGAGAGAATTAAAATTTCAGTAATTGTTTTGTTTGTTTGGCTCCTAGCAAACACTCGCAAGACATAAAACAAAACGGCTTTATTTGGAGTCTTGTTTTGGGGGATGAATGCAATGAATATGAGTAGAATAATCATCTTTTATCCCTGTTTACCTGTCCACCAGCTCCAGAAGGAAGTATCGATTTAGCTGCCAAATGCTTAACTACTTTAATGAGCTAGTTAAGCTACTTAACAAGACTAATTCTGTTATGTCTGTCTTTTTTCTTGTTTTTCTTTTTTGCTGGGTGGATTTGTCATGTTGTGCAAAGTTGCTGTGAGGAGTGAGATTGAGCATAACGCTAATAACGCTAATCAACATAAGTCAACACTTTGAAATAATGAGCAGATCTGCATGAAGTATAGCC
This sequence comes from Haplochromis burtoni, assembly GCF_018398535.1. NCBI lineage: Eukaryota > Metazoa > Chordata > Actinopteri > Cichliformes > Cichlidae > Haplochromis > Haplochromis burtoni. The sequence continues at coordinate 182,122 of NW_024582517.1, read as the reverse complement.
TTGATGACACATCTTTAACTGGTTGAACACAACATTTTTTCCGGCACACATTATTGCCATATTTCCCCTCTAACAGGTGACGTAGTATTTGCTGCATCATTTACTAAATGTCCAGTGTGCTGGCTTTGATAACCTGGAACTTTTTGTTTGTCACTCTTCCTGTTCAGTGCCAGCAGGTGAATTGGCAATGTCCTCTTTCTCTGTGTGTGTGTGTCTCTCTGTCTCTCTCTAAATTTAAACTCCATGCTCCAAGCATTGTCACGACAATGTGGGTGGTGAAAAAAAACAACAAAAAAAACCACATGTACACACACATGAAGCTGCTCACCATAGCCCTCGACAAAACAGAACAATAAGTGAAGTGACGATGGCTTTTCAAACAGGAACATTGTGGCAGTGACACAGTGTGTGGGGAGCTTTTTGTAGGTGTATGCTGTATTAAATTATAAGTGTCGATATATATGTGAGAGTAAGGGGGTGTGGGTGCTTCACCCCACTTGGCGGTTGTTGTATAATCTACCATGACAATTTTCTGTCATTATTCTGTAGTTAGATTGATAGAACAGTTGAACATAGTCATTTCTCAGATGTCCATTTTGCAAATCTATGAGATTGTCCTCCCAGAGGAAAGAGGAGCTCATCATATCTACTACATTTTTATAATATATAAAAAAATAGACATAGCAGCTGGAATATAAAGTGCTAAGTTATCGGCTAATGCTAACGAGATTGGTTACTAAGCTCTATGAGTGCACAGACACCTGCTATTTAATGCTTAATGCTGCAGTTGAGGCATCCAGTTAAGTGATATGAATTTGCTGAGGTGATAAGTGATGGCCTAGTCATCATCAAAGGCTGAAAACAGCCTATGGTTTCCATTCCACTATCCTATAAACTTGACCACTTGCTTATCAGAGCAGTAATGACAATGAGGTTCCTCTATTTTAATACAAAACCTGTCTTTCCCCAAAATCTAGGTAAAAAGAGATGAAAATGACCTGTGCTTTATTTCATGGTGCCTGTAGGGCCCGACCTTCTTGCTCCAGTCAAAATATGTTGCAAATGTCTTATTTTTGATGCTCCAGCAGGGTTAGGCAGTTCATTTTCCCACAGGGCCACATGAGAAACTTACAAAGAGATACAACTAAGCAAAACTGAGTTCAGCTCAGCTTACAACAGTCCCTGTTGGTACCTTGCATTTCTCATGGCTGCTTAGCAATAAAAACCTGTTGTATTTTATCATCTGATGCTTTCAGTTTGAATTTGCAGGAGTAAGAAGTCTTTAGTTTACATTAGTAGTAACATACATTTTTGATGACCAGCAAGAATTACCACAGCAAGAGGTGATTATAAAAACTAAATGCAGTCAAAGATAATTTAGCAATTTAGCAACTGAACAGAAATACATTTTCTCTTGAATGGTGCCACAAACACTGCGAACTCTTTGTCTCTACACATATGAAGAAATAGCCAGTGCTCCTCCTACAGTGTCTGAAGGGAGAGTCAACTTGTCCATATCATAACCTTCAGAAACAACATTAAATATGAATCCTGTGCCAAGACTAAAACCTGTTCTTACTCAAGTAACAAGGAAATTCACCACAAAGAGCCTACAGCAGATATGAACCTGATATTAAAACGTCAGCCAGCCTTGAAATAGCCCTCATGACTTTTTTCTCTATTTGTATCTGAGCATATGTGTGTGCCTTTTGCATCATGTGTGCTCACAGGTGTGTCGGCACAGCAGGTCAGAAACAGACATCTGGATAAAGGGCATAAAAAGTGTCATTTGTGCCGAGCTGCCGCTGCATCATCTCTGATGATTTATGTGATCAGACAGGCACTCTGTCTCAACCCAACATTAAACCGGGAAGAATACTCACCTGAGCTTCACCACGCTGTGAAATGAATCAGTGGGTGTCTGCCTAATCCCTAAATTTAAGCCTTCACTCAATAAATAAAGCATTGAACAGGAGTGGAAAACCCAATCTTTGAAACTGAGAAAACATTCTCATAATCTTAAGTAAGGTGTGGACGGTGTATATCCTGGCCAGGCACATGGAGGAGAAAAGGGGAAAAATGGAAGACAGGCAGATTTTAAGTTCAATTTAAGTATAAACCGTGAATTTTTAGCTTCCTCTTGAGCTCTTAGCCTAAATGAACACGCTTGTCAAATCATGTTTTCCCCTGTGTTCTCATCCCAGCACATACCCAGAACACAGTCACAGCAAGCTGTAACAGGAAGTAATCTTACAATTAAATGGAGAAATCTGACTAACTGGAGCAGAAATTAAACAGAAATGTCAAATTAAGAAGAAACAGATCTCAGCCAGTGTAAGTGTTAGGCAGAAATTGAGCCCTGAAAGGCAGAAATGTCAACACCGAGGGAAGTAAATGTTAAATTTTTCACATGAATTTGAAAACCCTCCCCACAGAGGTGATGAAGTGCTAAAGGTTGTGGTACCTGCATTTAACCTGCTGTGTGTGTTCGTTGTTCTAAAACTCCACCTGCTAGAGTCAAAATGATTTGTTTATTCACTGATTTATCAAACTTACAGAAGAAACTAAAATGCTGAAGATAACATAGATACACTAACGTCACACTTTGTTACTTTGTGCTTGTACCGGGTTGGACATCCTTTTTTCTTTCAGAACTGCCTTAATGCTCCATGGCACAGATTCAACAAGGTGCTGGAAAAGTTTCTCAGAGATTTTGGTCCATGGTGTGATGAGAGAATCACACAGTTGCTGCAGATCTGTCGGCTGTACATCTATGATTGGAGTTTCCTGTTCCAACACATCCCAAAGATGGTGGAGTGTGGAGGTCGTTTGAGTACAGTGAATTCAATGTCATGTTCAAGAAACCAGTTTGAGATTATTTGAACCTTGACATGGTCCATTATCCTGCTGGAAGCATTCATCAGAAGATAGACACTGTTGTCAGGAATTATACTCAGATTGCGGTGTTAAAACAACGGTAAAAGGGGCCAAAATGTGTGAAGAAAACATCTCCATGTTACATCAACTTGAGTTGTACACACCAAATCCTGACCCTGCCATCTGATTGTTGCAGTAGAGACTGATACTCATAATATCAGGTGGCATTTTTCCAATTTTCTACTGTCCAATCCTAGCCTCAGTTTCTTGTTCTTAGCTGACAAGAGTGGCAACCAGTATGGTCTTCTGCTGCTCTAGCCCATCTGCTTCAAGGTTTCAGGGGTTTTGCATTTAGAAATGCTCTTCTGCATACATCGGTTGTATTAAGTGTCATTGGTAGTTACTGTAATGTTCTGTTCTGAAATACTGGGATCAGCCCATCTGTTAACAATAAACATACAATGTTTGGAGTCTCTTAGATCACTTTTTCCCCCCATTCTGATGCTCTGTTTGAACTTCAGCAAGTTGTCTGGAGAATGTCACCATGACATAATGGAGTTGCTGCCATGTGATTTGCTGATTACACTGGTGTAGCTAATGGAGTAGTCAGTGAGTGCATCTGTACCTGCTAAATATCAAGGCATTGTCCTTGTGACAAGGTTCACATGCTAATCTTAGCATTTAGCTCAAAATAGCACTGCAGACTCACAAAGGCTCCTCTTAAATTGGTAATTAGACTCTTCGTGACCACAGAACAATGTGCTGATGTTTAGCAAGTTGTTACATTCACTTAAAAGAACACAAAGAGTATACAGGAGGTTAATGTTTACTATGTTGCTTCCTGGTCCTAAACCTTTAGATTCTACCCTTTCCTACTTCCCTAATACTGGCTCCTGATCATCCTGCTTTTCATGTCATTGGCTAAAGTCTGAGACCTGAAGCCAATGGATGCTCTCCAGGGCCTATATAAGTTGACCAAAGCTATACACTTCAGGGTTGATGTTGTTGTTGTTGTTGGTGGCGGCGGCGGCGGTTGCTTTCTTGTTTTCTTAGGTTTCTTTATGGCGTCTAAGATCTGATAGAATTAGCCTTTGTTTCTCTCTATTACAGTGGCCAGGGGATGTTTTTAGGGGAGAGCTGTAATTTTCTGTGTTATTCACTGTTTTGTCCTGTTCTTGGTTGATGAGGGGTTGAGGTGTCGGTTTGTAAGCTTTCTGTTGACTAAGTTACTAAGTTGATGGCGTTTTATTTAAGTCAGGACTGTTTTATTCTGTTGTGTTGGCATTGGCTCTCGCTGAAATTAACATATTTGCTAAAATCCTGGTAATCCAATGCTAGAACTATTTCAGGATGTTACACACATACTAAAAAACAAAAACAAAAATAACATCAGCACTCACTGATGAAGTGCTCCTTAATGGGTGAACACATTTTGGCTATATGCAACAGTGGGATTTAAAAAATTAAACAGAAATGATAATATATAGAAAGCCCAACCAAGAGGATTAATTGCATGACAGAAAACATTTGCAGATAAACCACCCCAGAAAGTTGAGTGCATCTTTTATCACATTTATTATGATGCTAATGTTAGCATGTGGTACAAACTTCATTTTGAATAATCTGGATGCATTAGTACCATCATAATGGTACCCAAGTTGTCTATTAAAAGACAGTCCACACACACAAACAGTCCATGCACTGAATACAATTTCAACCCATCTGTCAGAACAACCTGGCAACCCACAACCCATTTCAAGGAGTGTGTGCAGATAATCCGTGCACAGACAGATCACTTAAATGCGGAATTAATTGCCTGCTGTCTTAGCTACTGTTTGACCATTTCAGCTCCTTTTCCTGCCAAGACACACACTGTTAAAAAAAAACATCCTAAAACAATGGTAATATTCCGGCAGCTGGCGCGCCAAAATGCGACCATGAAATAACAGAAAATAACTGTCCCATAAAAATACGGTTATTTCCAGTAATGAAAATACAATTAGTTGCGCTAATTTGACATGGGATCTCGCCTTTTTCAAGTGCCGCTAAACATTAAATCAGGAACATGTTAATGTGATTAAACAATGAAACCATCTATAAATAGGAATAAAAAACATCTTAAAAAACCGGTAATATTCCGGCAGCTGGGGCGCCAAAAATACGACCGTAAAATAACAGAAAATAACTGTCCCATAAAAATACGGTTATTTTCAGTAATGAAAATAGAGTTTGTTGCGCTAATTTGACATGGGATTCTGCCTTTTCCAAGTGCTTTTAGACATTAAATTAGGAACATTTTTACGCGATCAAACAATGAAATTACCTATAAACAAGGTCACTGAATGTGGAAATATGAATCATAATACGTAAATGTACAGAAATATACAGTTAACAGTTGGTTTAATAATAATTGATTGCATGCCCTGGACAGAGGCAAGGCTGCCATATCGCCATCGGCCCCTTTGGCCATCACTAGTAGGCGGTAGGTGAAGAGTCTTGACCACGGACACAACGACGGAGAGTGTCCGAGCCGGGCGTTAGGCTTGCCAATATTGCACTACCATCAAGAACCCACCTATTGTCAGAGAGCAATAGCAACTAAGTAGCGTGTATGTGTCCTTGAGAGAGTTTCTTGAGTACCACGACCCAACACAAAACGGATGAGTGTGTCCTGAAAAGACGCGGGGGGCGTTCACGAAACGGCTAATCTATTGTAATGATCACATACGTGCGAACCTCAGAGCCACACAATCTTGAGTCTCGACGAACGATCCGCTCATTTACTATACATGATTAACAATATCGTTCACTAAGTGTTTTCTGAACAGATTGGAATGTATTATATACTTTTCATAGCATTTACATTTAAAATTTCCATAAAACCAGTTTGCATATTCTTTTCAAATTTAAACGGAACAGATTATCTGTGAATATCAATGCACTATCATGAAATATAGAATGTATTACAGATTACACATATCTAAAAATCTGCTTACTGTAGAGTAGAGACAACAGATACAATCTAACTCATAGTTATATTACAATAGAGAACAATTATGTTGCAGTATTTATCTGACATGCTATTACAGAGATTTTAACCGTTCCATTTACCATATCTCAAAATAATGTGAAGTCCAAGTCTATTTACGTAACATTTAAAAGTGAATTTGATGTTGTGGCTTAAAGCACAGAACAGTCAAAACATTACTAGTAAAATGTTCTTATATCAGTAAAGGTAATCACCTCTTCATTAGGATTAGGAGATATCTATTTCCCTGTCAACGGGTTTCAGCTTGTAATTAGCCATACCCCCAGCCTCCATAAGGAACCTTGGTTGTTGTTCACAATTACTAATATTGGACCGAGTGCTTTCTAGGTCTTTACGTCTCATTGTCGTTACTCTTAGTACAATAGTCAACTTGTTGGGAGTTCCATAACGTCCGAACCAGATCTTATAATTTTCGCGACAAAGTCTAATTATTGGACTAATATAGCAAGCCGCTGTCACGTGCAATGTTTTAACACAGTGTCGGCACTCTCGCTAGAGATATGCTTGAGACGAAAGAAGCGCCACACAGAAGACACGTAGCGTTTGTTCTGATTTCACAAACCCCAAGGACCAGAAGGAAAAGAAAGCAAGGGATCACTTAAAACAGATAGAACGAGAGCACGTGCTGGTGAGATAACAAATGTGCCTCAAGGTTCAACAACGCAAGAACACTGAGAGCGAGAGAGGAGTGTTTCACTATCCATGTGGACAAAAATAGCGCAAAGTCTTCTCTCTAAGGCTAAAAAACTAAGACATATCTTGGCTACCCGTGACGCTCCGCAACAATCGGCAGTAAAAGCTCAGCCATGTACCATTGCCCAGAGAAACAGTTTCTAAACAGAGAGAAATAATCTCTTGCAATACCAACTACACGACAATAAAACAAAGCAAACAAATTCTAAAACACGAGCAGCACATGTCCAGGCAGCAATCGTTACTTGGAGGCAGAAACATTTCCTGGATGGTTCTGTATTTTTTATCAGCCGAAATCTACAAATATGAGCTAATGATTTGGTTATACTCTACAAACAGACCCTACAAGATTATTATTGTAAATCAACAAGTAATATGCAGTTGTGTGGGTTTTTAGTTTAACTATTTAAACAGGAGTTTTTTACGGGGTTTATGTTACAGTTTGACGTGTCAGATCACAGTCTACTTATGTAAATGTAATGATATTCTAGAAAAACAGTACACATCTGTAAAATACACAGTGAAATCATTTGACATTACTATTTTTTGGAACAGTGCAGTATAGAGAGAGACTTTAGAAAGCATTCTAGAATAAATCAGGGCAATTAGAGCAATGTATGCCACTCTTCGGGTGTGTAACTGGGAGTTTTTGACTTTGGTATTGCTGGAAATATATTCATCTACAATTAGCTGTTGCCCTATTCAACTCTGTGCTTTACTAACAGCTTATTAAGTTAAATATGTTTTTATTTTTGTTTAGTTTTACTCTGATGTCCATTGGAAAACATAAATACAACAGTCTCAAACAGTCAGAGTTTTACCACAGCCATAGAGGCTTTTCTGACTCAGCCACCAATTTGCAGTAATGAGGAGGTTAGTGTGCTTCTACCCGGAGAAGCAGTCTTGCCACATATTTGTGATAATTGTCTGGCTTTGTCATCCCACTAATTAGTGAAGTACAAATACCACAGCATTCAATGTGAGCGGAAACAGACCCGACTGGCTGTATTGGTCACACTATGGCTGTAATGCTTTGGGGGTTTTGTTATTGTTTTGGTTTTAATGTTGTGTTTGATTTTGTAGTTTTTTCCCTCATCTTTGCCCTTACGCCCTCTAAGTGCATCCTCTGTTTCCCTCTCTGTGTCTCTGTTCCTGTCTGCTGTTAGTAGCTCTGCTTTGGTTACTGCCTGCTAGAGCTGGGCGATATGACCAAAAATATTTATCATGATATACATTTGAAAATTTGTGATAACGATATAACTGACGATATAATTTCACACTAGACAAAATACTTGATATTTCTCTCATAACACTTGATATGAAAGAAATAAACACTGAATATGTGTTAATCTGTAGCTGAAAATAGTACCGAAGAAATACAGTTGTTGACAATATAAACAATGGCAGATTTGTTCTTTACAAAACTTGAGTGAAGAAAACCTCACAGGAGACCCGATGAATAACTGTAAGCTGGTAGAGGGTTGGCAAGAAACAAGAGAAGTTATGAGAGAAAAACAAAGAAAGCTGCAAAACAAAATAAAAACAAACTCGTCAAATTAAAGGAATGACATAAAACAAATTGCTGTCACTCCCTCCTTCTTTACAAGGATACCAACCATAATAATCACACACTTAGACACAAAACCAAAGCCACACTCAGCACACACAGCCCAACGACAAATCATCTGCATGTGGGGTTAAGCGAAACCTCAAGAAAACAATCATCTAAGGCTGTTAGTTTCAAAATGCTCCCTAGATGAGTCCTTTTTCATCAGGACACACACTGTGCTGTATTTGGGTGCTGTCATACATGCAAACTTAGAAGCATGCTTCGGCATCTACACGAGAGGGCAGTCTGCCCCACAGGTCTGTGTTTGTCACAGTAATGTAATGCAACCACGCAGGCAAAACCACAGAGATAAGTCCTCTTCTGCTGCATGGACATAAACACATCTCCAGCCCCATTTATCACACTGCTGAAGGAAATGTACAAGCGTGGAGCGGACCATAAATATTTGGTTATATGTATTTTTTCATGTTCTGTGCTTAAGTGCATACAATTTTAAAAAGAAATATAAGATTTATTTTGTGTTGGTTTGCATTAGAACTGAATAAAGTGTATTTTTAGTTTATACAATGTTTGGGACTTCAGAAGTAATTGGACAAGTCAAGTCAAACTTATATATTTTATCAAATTTATGTACAGAAATCAACGTCACATCGGCCCTCTCCATGCAGTGTCGTGGAGTCTCCTTCAGCCTGGTCTTGAAGTGGGCTGCTACACAATCAGATTAAGGGTCAGCTAGCCCAGGCAATCCACTCCTAAGAAGCTATTTGATTACTCTGGCTTTGGTTGTATATTTGCTGTTAATGGTAGCTATTTCTAATGCACAGAGTTGGAACAAACAGAAAGCTCACGTGTGCCTCTACATTCGTCATGTTGTTGCTTCCATCAGCAGCGAAACAGTTATCACTCACTGACAGTTATTTCACTGCCGTCCCAAAAAACTTCAAAAGAAAAATGTATCTAAAATTTATTTCTCCATTTTAAATTAAAACCCGAACAGCAAACATATTTAAACCATTTTCCTGTAAATTCTAATACTTTCAATATTCTGTATTTAATTGAAATCAGAGGAGCCATAATTTATCATATGACCTGCTTTCCACAACATGCAGTGGTTTCTAGACACACAAATGAGCTTCAGTCTCTGGGATACCTGTTTTCCTGTAGGGCTCACTGAAGGAGGATGATAGCAGGAGGAGTTACAGCCCGCGGTCCGCGGCTAAATAATTCAAGCGACATCTACACCTCAAGGCAAGAATGTACAAGTCAATACCACTGATTCAAAGGTTTCTATGCTGTGTCTGTTCCATCAGCACAGCCTATCAAAAGTCTGGCTCTCCTGACCAATTTTAACATTGAGCAAGAGCACGGAGTGTCAGTAAAAAAGACTGATACCCTGCTTAGTGAGAGAAAGGCAGGAGAGTAAATTATGTTTGCCTATTCATGCCTTGATCTGTCAGTGTCTGTGAGTTTCTTAGTGATTTACTGTGGCCTTCTCAACTAGCATGAGTCATCAGAAAGCTGCTTGTCACAACATGGTCAGACAAAGCTTGGAAACTAAATTGATGGATTATAATAAATCAGTGTGAGCAGTGTCAAAGAAAAATTAAAGATCAAATAGACAAGTATACTTGTAAAAAATGAAAAATAAATCCTAATATCATATACAGTAATGTAAAAAAAAAGGTTTTCACAGGTCTCTAAGAACTCTTTTGTATAACCAAGTTCATTTCATGATTCTGTACCCTGCAGAGCCACTTTTAGCAGCAACAACTTGAAGTAATTATTTTTTGTATGACTTGATCAGACACACTTTACAATATTGCTTCAGTTCACTGGAGTTTGTGGATATTCGTTTATGCACAGCTCTCTTAAAGTCTTGGGACTGCATTTAAGTCAGGTTAAGGTCTGGACTATGATTAGGCCATCACAAAATTTTGCTCCTTTTCTTTTTCACTTATTTTTTTGTAGAATTGTTGCTGTTCTTAAGATCTTTGTCCTGTATCATCACTCAGTTTCTACTAAGCTTTATCTGTCACATCCTTACATTTAACTCTAGAATACACAGAGGAGGTCATTGTCGACTCAATGTCTGCAAGATGCTCAGGTTCTGTGGCTGTGAAACAATCCCAAATCATCATCCCTCCACTACTGTGCTGTGTTTGGTTTTCACCAAACACGGTGCTTTGTATCATGGGCACACATCTCCACTTTGGTCTCATCTGTCGAAAGAAAATTGTTCCAAAACTTTGAAGGCCGAAGCCATGTTGCCATGTTAGGTTTTTAGAGAAGGCTTTCTCTTTTCTCTTCTTTCTGTGTTAACACACACGCCTGAGTGCTCCAGACCAGCAAACAACCACAACTTCTGCTTTTATAGGTGTGGTCACACTTGCTGATGATCAGGTGATTTACTCTCTTAATTCATATGGAAGAAGTAGGCGTGTACTTTTTCCCAGTTTTCCCAGTACTGCATAGAGTTCCATTAAGTATTTTTCACTAAACTGTATGTCTGTATTCATTCAATGTTTGTCATATATTGTTTTGAATTTTAGTGCATTTAAAGGAAAGCAGACTGTTTTTTTTTAACGTGAAATATAGTGTACCTTTGAGGATTTTATTTCATCCAACAATAATTAATGCTCCCCATCAATAATGAGCACAGTCTATTGTTCACTGGTGTTTAATGAAGCTGCCTGTGAGGACCTGTGCGGTGTCTTTTTGAAGACAGTCTTTTTGGCTCAGAGGAACTGTCCTCATGCTCAGTTATACACCAGGGTTTCATTATATTGTGGTTAGAGCCAGTTTGCATTGCTCTGTAATAGGAGTCGTAAACACCACTGTATGAAATCTACAGTTTAACATGACAAAATAGCAGGTATCCCTTTTTGAACAAGAGTGTATAAATACATACTCCACTTATATCCTGTTAAGGATTTCTGTTTTCTCACACCTTTCCTTGGTAGTCCAACATAAACACCTTAGCCAGTGATTTCAGATGATGCTATTTATTCATCTTTCCACCATATGACACAATAACTTCCGAAAGTTTGCATAGAGACTGGAAATGAATTCTTGATGTACAGCCTGCAAAGTTCACCGATCCCTGTGTTTCATTTTCATGCACCTACATTGTCTGTTTGCACCAGCTGTCTCTCACTACACTTGAGCAGACACTTATAATGCCCTTCTACCCCAGCAGCCAGAATCTTGATTTCCACAATCTCAAGTGTAGATCCAGTAGAGGCAAAGGCGAATACTGGCTCAGATTGCCACAACAAAAGAAGGGACAGCAGTCATGTTGTAAAAATTAAAGCATTCTTGATCATATGAAACTACAGTAGATCAGCTTTCATTTATTAAAATCACAGCTTTGTTCTTTTCAAAGTGTTTGCATAACTTGACAACTTACATTTTTCTCTGTCTTCTCTACTGGTAGGCAAATATGTCAGCAATATAACATTTCCACAATTAACACAAAGTACCTTGCATGATCACTTGTGCACAACTCTTTTGTTTTCTTGCATCTTTTGGATGCACCTACACACTGAATCAATTATCAAAACTACTGAGTGAGAGGTGGAAAAATGCCTCTGAAGGATAAACAACAGCTAAAATAGGAGAGAAAAGAGTGGAGAAATAGAGTGCCAAGGAACACTTTCTATCATAATGTTTATATATGTATGTGTAATAGGATATAATAGGCAGCAGATACAGTCATTATACTACGATTATTGACTGTATACTTGCCAAGTAAATCTCATTGTATGATACAGGACTTTAGGCCATGTATACATCTTTCAGGGTAGATATTTGTTGAAATGGTCCTGTCTATTTCATGACCGTTTAGCAGCCAGACGTGAAGTGTGTGGCTTTTGATGTGAAGTTTCTCTCTTCTGTGCCTAGGAGCCTAGGAGCAGAGTAAAAACTTTAAGAACTGAAAAATCTACTACTATCTGACTTTTTAGCAGAATTATGCAGAGCGTGATGCTAGAGCTATTACATGTTATCTTTATTTTAAATTTACTCGTTGTATCCCCATCTGCAATACTGCTGGCACTCATTTCTTTGCCTTTTGCTCTCATCTGTCTTTGTCATCTTTTCCTCTCCTTATTGCTGTCTCTCTGCCATTACTATGCATTGATTTGAAAGGCTTAATTTCCACAGGCTGCCGCAGACTCATGGACTCCACCAATCAATAGCAAAAGTGGAATCATATTAAATGATCGTAGAAAAATGAGCTCAACCGTTACATTTAGACCAGTAAGAAGTCCTCGATAATTTGGCCTGCTGTTGCTGTAGTTCACAAAATATGCATCTAAACCATCTATGTCATTTGAGATAGTAACATTTTATAATGGACTGCATTGCTAAACTTTACAGACAAATGTGACAAATGGTGTGCTGAGCTGAATATGAGGTTCCCACAGAGTAATTTCTACAGTTAAAAACATCATAGCAATATCTGCATCTGTTCCAGAAATTCACAATTTCAGTAACACATCCACTTAAAACAGAACCATTAGTAATTGCTACTGTGTATCGCTTCTCTTTTTACTAAATTGAAGCCATTTGACTATTATGTAACCATGCAGACATTTCTTTTATCCCTAACTCTTATCAACTCAATCCATTAGAAACTTACTTCAGGTGCATTTGGCCGATGTTCATGAGTTGAAGCTTACATTTACTTTTACAGAGACAATTCCCCAAATTTGGAGATGCTGTGTAAAATGTAAATAAGAACAGAATGCAATGATTTGCAGATCTCATAAATTCATATTTTATCTGTGATATAGAAACCATATCAAATGTTTAAACTAACAAAATGTGCCAAATGTGTCGCATCCATTCAATTTTTAACAGCAGTAAATGTCTGGGAACTGAGGAAACCAGCTGCTGGACCTTTGGGAGAGGAATGTTGTCCCATTTCTGCCCGACGTAGGATTTTAGCTGCTCAGCAATTTTGGGACATTGTATTCTTCAAATGTTTTCAATTGGTGAGGCCACCTGGAGTCTTCTGCGAAGCCCTGCTGTTGTGATAGATGTAGTAAACAGTTTAGCATTTTCGTGCTATAATATAAAAGGTCTTCCCTGAAAAAGGCATGATGGTGCCTTTCCAGATGTGCAAGCTGCTAATTCTATAGGCTCTGATGCATGCTGGAACAGATGTAGGCTTTTGAACTGAGTACTGATAACAAGCAGCATGGTCTCTCTGTTCTTTAGACTGGAGCAGGCAGCATATATGTTTCCAAACATAATTTCACATTTCATTTTGTATGACCAAAGAATAGTTTCCTTTTGCCTCAATCTCCACATTTATGGATGACACAGTGAACTGTGTTCACAAATTTCTGCAAGTGTTCATGAACCCATGCTATGATTTCCATGATGGAACCATGAAGGTTTTTAACGCAGTGCTGCCTGAGATCATAAGCGTCTAATGATGACGATAATGTTGATGGCTTTCGTTGTTAGTTTTGCTTTATTTCTAGTCACATTTGGATTCTTGCATTTATGGTGCTTTGAGCTTTTTATGTAGCAGTAAAAAGCTTCAGTATCTGAATCTCACCTTAGTTTGAGCCACATTTTGCAATCTAGTTTCTGAGCTGTAAACTCATTTCTTGGGTTTCAATTATATGCTGCCTCATTTTTCTTCCCCCGTGTCTTTTTAAGTCTCCATCTCGCTGTTCGATATTCCCCTGTTGTATTTTGGTAGCTGTTTTCTTCTGTGGCTTGTTCCTGGGTTTACATCCTTTGTCTTGTCATTCTTGATCAGTTTTAGCTGTGTCTGGTTACCTTATGTTTCCAATTTTCAGATTGGTTCTTGTGTCTTCAGACCCTCACTTTGCTTCTGTTCTTTGTCATGTTGTACTGTTTAATCTGTGTGCCTTATACAGTTTTTGTTTCTCCTGGAATTTAATCAGCCTAAATAAACAGCTGTATGTTATTGGAATGCTGTTTTCTTTCGTCCTTGCATCTGGGTCCGAACATCTTCATTCTCCAAACGTGACAGCCCATCTTTACTACTGAGAAACTGCCATTCTAAGAAGTTCTTTGTAACGCTTGCATGTGTTTACAGACCCCAGCATGACACACATACAGCCTGCGTTTGCCTTGCCACAACTCTTTTTATATCCAATCATGTCACTGACCTGCTACCAATTAACCTAATTAGTTCCTAAATGTTCCTCCAACTGTTTCTTTTCAGTGCCACTTACCTTTCCAGCCTTTTGCTTCCCCCATGAGGCATGTTGCTGCCATAAAATTGAAAATGAGCTCATGTTTTTGGTCATGTAATTTGGTCTTCTATTTTTGTCTGTTAGGCTCATTTTGATAATGTCTACCACAGTCTTAATGCATATATATCTATCTATATAGATAAATATAGATAGATATATATTTAGAGAGAAAGAGAGAGAGAGAGAGAGAGAGAGAGAGAGAGATCAATATTAACAACAAATGTTGTTTACACAGTTTGATGGTGGGGTTCAATGTAAAATTTCATTTACATTGAATTGTTGCTTTAACACAAGCTAATAGACTTTTGGGGAATTGCTCTATACATATTTCCTCATAATGTTGATCTCTGCTGCAGTGCACTTTAATGCCGTGTAGTCCGTCACTGCTGATGGATTGAACACACTTTTCGGTTTTCTCTAGAATAACAAAGCAGCAGTGGGTGTGTGTCTCTGGGCAACACTATTAAACTCTGCTCAACTATATGTGTTTATTTTTTAGGACATTAGTGGATGCTATGTAATAAATACATGAAAACTTAGGAATAACCTGTCAGAGATGATTTGTTTTTGGCAGCCTTGTGATGTATGGCATCCCATAGCCTAACAGAACTAGTCACATTATCTGCCCCCTGAGAGTGCTCATTATGCTGAAGGAAACAGAGGCTTGAATGGATGTAACAGAGAGAAAGCTTTCAGTATAACAGTCTTTGCCTGAGGGTGCATACAGTGGCTTGCAAAAGTATTCGGCCCCCTTGAACTTTCCCACATTTTGTCACATTACAGCCACAAACATGAATCAATTTTATTGGAATTCCACGTGAAAGACCAACACAAAGTGGTGTACACCTGAGAAGTGGAACGAAAATCATGCATGATTCCAAACATTTTTACAAATAAATAACTGAAAAGTGGGGTGCCGCTGAGCTCCTGCGCCTTCGCGGGCAGCTATCGCTCCTGTTGCCGGCGGAGCACCGCTACCACCCGGGCATCACTTTCCAGCCTCGCCGGAGATACATCCATCGCGGGTCCCTCAGGATTTTCAATAACTCCAATGGAACTAAATTATTCTGGTCTGTTGCTCGCCGCCCTCGCAGGAACCCTGATCGGGCTGTCAACCATCGATCTCTAGCCCACCTGCCCAGGGCACCCACCGCGATTAGCAAAAAAGAAAATACTCCACTCAACTTCGGTCTTCTAAACATTCGTTCATTGACAAGTAAGGGACCTCTCATCCAAGACCTCCTATCTGACTGTAAGTTTGACTATTTCTGCTTAACTGAAACCTGGCAACAACCTGATGACCTTTCTCAGCTAAATGAATCTACTCCTCTGGGATTTGTTTACTTTTCTAAACCCCGCTGCTCAGGTCGTGGGGGTGGTCTCGCGATCTTTTTTCGCCAGCACTTGAAAGTCCTGCCAGTTAATGTTGATACCTTTAGTTCTCTAGAGGTCCTTGCATGTGAGCTGACTGGACCCATTCCCACCATCATAGCTACTGTATAGCCCCAAACCTAACCCTGTCTTCCTCAGTGACTTTGCTAATCTACTAACCCATCTTTCATCTCTCTCCCCAAATGTGATCTTGGTGGGAGATTTCAACATTCACATGGACAACAATGACCTTCTGCTCAGCAGAGACTTTCCCTCCTGTCTCGAAGGCTCTGAATTTAAACAATTTATCGACTTTCCCACTCACTCTAAAGGACACACCCTGGACTTGGTCTGCTGTTCTGGTCTTACTCCCTCAAATCTTTCTGCTACTGAAATCCCCATAACTGACCACTTCCTCCTTTCATTTAACCTCACTCTCTGCTGCTCTTCTACCAAGCCAACCATCTCGTTCCGCAACATCAAGAACATTGATATGGACATTCTCACTACCAGTTTGGACAATGTTCAGATTCCGGACTTCTATTCTACTCCTGATGATTTGTTGTTAAATTATAATAATTGTCTACGCACTGTCCTTGATCCTCTGGCTCCTGTAAAAGCCCACTCTGTTTCCTTCACTCGCTCTGTTCCCTGGTTTACCCCTGACCTCCGAGCTCTGAAGGCCAAAGCTCGGCAGCTAGAGCGTAAATATAAGAAATCTGGTTTAACTGTTGATTCAGAAATCTATAAATACCATGTACTTCAGTATAAAGACTCCATCAGAAAGGCAAAACAAAGCTTCTACTCTGGTATTATCGGTTCTTATGAGGGTAATGCAAGGACTCTGTTTTCAGTTCTCAACAAACTAATTCAACCCCCCAACGCTTTACCACCGCACTTCTATTCCTCTGAAACCTGCAACTCCTTGATGCTGTTCTGGACTACGAAAATCAATAACATCCACCAGCAACTGAGATCAAATGTTGTGTCTGCGCCCTCTCCAGAACCCTTTCTCCTTTTTGAGCCGTTTTCCACTTTTCATCTTCCTGATTTATCCGATATTTCCGAGTTCATATGTAAATCAAAGCCTGCCACATGTCATCTTGACCCCATGCCCACGGAGCTTGTGAAATCCTGCCTCTCTTCTTTACTCCCACTCATCTCTGCTATCATTCACTTTTCTCTCACCACCGGTATCGTTCCCTCCTTATTCAAGACTGCTCTAGTCACTTCTATACTGAAAAAACCTTCTTTAGATCCTAACAACTTTAACAACCTCCGTCCGATTTCCAATCTACCCTTCATTTCTAAGATACTCGAAAAAGTGGTTGCAGCTCAACTTCAGTTACACCTGGTTAATAATAACATCTACGAGAGATTTCAATCTGGTTTTCGCTCATGTCACAGTACAGAAACTGCTTTACTTAAAGTCACTAACGATCTTCTAATCAGAGCTGACTCTGGTCTTCTCACCATTCTCTTCCTTTTAGATCTGAGTTCAGCCTTCGACATCATCTCTCACTCTGTACTTCTAAGCAGACTTTCTTCTCTTGGCATCTCTGACACACCCCTCGCCTGGTTTCAATCATATCTCCTCGACCGTTCCCAGTTTATTCAACTAAGATCATTCCGCTCTCGTCTATTCCCTGTCACCTCTGGTGTACCCCAAGGCTCAGTTTTAGGCCCTCTTCTCTTCATAATATACATCCTCCCTCTAGGTACCATTTTCCACAAATTTGATCTTCAGTTTCACTGTTTTGCTGATGACACCTAGTTATATCTCTCTTGCAAACCTGATTCCTCCCTCCCACCTTCCTCCCTGTCAGAATGTCTATCCGAGTTAAAATCCTGGTTTACCTCTAATTTTCTAAAGCTCAATGAGGATAAAACTGAGATCCTCCTTATTGGCACCAAATCCAACCTTTTGAAGGCAAACCATTTCTCACTCACCATCGATAACTCCACAGTTTTCCCTTCTCCTCAGGTTAAGAGCCTTGGTGTCATCCTAGACAGTTCACTTTCCTATAAATCTCACATCAATAATCTCACCCGTTCTGCCTACTTCCATCTACGTAACATTAACAGATTGCTTCCTTCTCTTTCCACCCAGTCTACGTCCATTCTTGTACCATAGTCTTGTTACCTCCCGTATTGACTACTGCAATTCTCTTTTGCATGGTCTCCCCCAAAAATCCCTCCATAAGCTTCAACTGGTTCAGAACTCTGCTGCTCGCATTATCACCAGAACCCCCTCCTACCAGCACATCACCCCTGTTCTTCAGGAACTTCACTGGCTCCCTGTGAAATTCCAGATAATTTTCAAACTTCTTCTGCTCACCTTCAAGGCCATTCATAACCTCGCTCCTCCTTACCTTTCTGACCTGTTAACCACCACCTGTTCTGCCCGTTCACTTCGTTCTTCTTCTTCTATCCAGCTTACTGTACCTTCCTTCCGCCTCACCACCATGGGAAGCAGAGCTTTCAGCTGCTCTGCTCCCAGGCTGTGGAACTCTCTGCCCCCAGAAATAAGAAACATTGGTTCTCTCCCCCAGTTTAAATCCCAACTCAAAACTCATCTGTTCAAATCTGCATATTCACTGTGAATCCACTTGTCTTGCTAGGTTTACAGTTGTTCCATACTTCTTGAATAATTACACACACCCCACTTTTCAGTAATTTATTTGTAAAAAATGTTTGGAATCATGCAGTCAGCTCACATGCAAGGACCTCTAGAGAACTAAAGGTATCAACATTAACTGGCAGGACTTTCAAGTGCTGGCGAAAAAAGATCGCGAGACCACCCCCACGACCTGAGCAGCGGGGTTTAGAAAAGTAAACAAACCCCAGAGGAGTAGATTCATTTAGCTGAGAAAAGTCATCAGGTTGTTGCCAGGTTTCAGTTAAGCAGAAAAAGTCAAACTTACAGTCAGATAGGAGGTCTTGGATGAGAGGTCCCTTACTTGTCAATGAACGAATGTTTAGAAGACCGAAGTTGAGTGGAGTATTTTCTTTTTTGCTAATCGCGGTGGGTGCCCTGGGCAGGTGGGCTAGAGATCGATGGTTGACAGCCCGATCAGGGTTCCTGCGAGGGCGGCGAGCAACAGACCAGAATAATTTAGTTCCATTGGAGTTATTGAAAATCCTGAGGGACCCGCAATGGATGTATCTCCGGCGAGGCTGGAAAGTGATGCCCGGGTGGTAGCGGAGCTCCGCCGGCAACAGGAGCGATAGCTGCCCGCGAAGGCGCAGGAGCTCAGCGGCACCCCACTTTTCAGTTATTTATTTGTAAAAATGTTTGGAATCATGCATGATTTTCGTTCCACTTCTCACGTGTACACCACTTTGTGTTGGTCTTTCACGTGGAATTCCAATAAAATTGATTCATGTTTGTGGCTGTAATGTGACAAAATGTGGAAAAGTTCAATTCGAATACTTTTGCAAGCCACTGTAAGTCTGTGCTGGCAAAGCATTGTTTCTACATTCATACCTTCTATCTTATTGTATACTATTCTGGGTTTGCTGGAAACTGGGTCGTGTGTAAAGGGTAACTTCCTCCTACTGACCTACAGTGGTTTACTTTGACTTGCAAGTGAAACTGCTTTTTTTCCACTAGGTGAGGCAAAAACTTTACTTCTTTTCAACGTGGTTTTAAGCTACTCTAAGCTGTGTAACATGCATGATTGTTGCATTATTTGAGAACCAAGTAGTTTTAGCTTCAGGTAATGCAAACCATTGAACTGTATGTTCCAGCTAAGCATTTGCACTGTGCAATATTTAAAGCTATGTTATAGATATATTTACTAGCCTGCAAAACTAATTTTCAGCCATAGCAAGCAGCAAAGATGTAGTACAGATGTAGTTATAACATAGTTTACCCATTGAATTACACTGTGGAGGATTTAGCTGCTAAATAATTAGACATTTCCTTTAAGTAGTGGCAAAAAGCACAAGTGAATACAGGATATATCGAGTTGCACGAACACATAACTAGATGCAGGCTAAGGTCGCTGCTTGTGTGCTGGATATGTAAAAAGTCGCCTGTTTGCATTTACTTTTGCTACTGAAGTGTGACAGTGTCAGTGGTCAATTTTTACTGAGAATAAATCGCAGTAATACAGCTTTGTGGACATCTGATACAACAACATTTTGTCGTCACACACACATTGAATGTACAGGTCATCTTTGTTCCTATCCAGTAAAAGTTCACTCCCAGAAATTCACTTACAGCTCAGTTGAGGATATTTATGTGCATGTCCTGCATTTTGCTATGTGACAGCAGCATTATTCTTTTTAATGGAATTAAACAAAGAGGCTCCATCAGCTGTCTTTCAGTAGAGCTCTATAATTGTCCATTAGTGTGTTGCCCTGGTATTGCATATCTCTGTGTATTGTTTGCTTCATGCACCAGATACTGAACACATACTGAACCCTCATTTGCTCCTAAACCCATTCAGCAGCAGAGGCACCAGCTATGTTTGACTCTCAATACTCTGTTTGGAGGCACTGTGGTGTAACTTGTTGAGTCAATGCTGTGGGAGGTGATGACATTTTTCATTCATAAGTATGATGCGTGGCATGGGGTGGTCATTTTTCACGATGCAGTAGAGGCTTCAGTGGTGAATTCATGGGTGTCACCAGTGCAGTGTGTTTAATCAGCTGCCTGTGCTGAGACACACACACACACACTAAAACGATCACTTTCTAGTAGGGCTAATAAAGATATATTGCTGCAGTTATAAGGTCACCAATTTTGTTGGTGTGGTTATTGATTGTCAGAAGTTAAGGCATCATATCCTCAAAGTGTTTCTCTCACAGATGGTCTAATCCTAATGAACCACACTAACGAGCCAGATGCCTGCCTGCCGCATTACACGAGGTCCCTGTGAGGTTATGTGGAAAAAAACCCTGCAAATATTTTTAATTGACAGCACAGAGAGGAACCATGTGTGCGTGTGCAATCTGATGTCATGATAAATTGTGGTACATGAGCTGGCATAATATTTGCCGAGGATGGCTGTTTGAATGAATAATTGAAGGAGGTTCAATTAGGAGTGAGATTAGAGAGGGAGTCGCTTTACCCGGGATCCAAATGTGTTTGGAGAACTCACTTCTCCATCTTTTTAGACGCATCTCGTCTCCTGGAGTTTCCTGAAAAGACATCTCACAAAGTATTTCATAATAAATTTGGTGAAGACTCATAAAGAAAAGCTATCAGATGCGACTTCCAAAACATGTCTGCTGTTTTTGATTCATGTTCTTGGTTATTGCTTTTTTCTTTTTAAGAGTCAGTGTACGGTTTGATGATGGATGTGCAGTAAACACTCTGCGATCCATTTGTGATGCCTGTGTATAATAAAAATATCCTGCTTGTATTTTGGCTGACGGTCTGTGTGCCTCTATTGCTCTTCTCATTCTCTGTGCCTGTCTGTCTTTTCCTGCCTGCTCTCCATCTGTCTGCCTGTTTGTGTTTACTTGCAATCTATTTCTACGTCACTCTTGAGCGATTGGCGGCCGAGATATTAGTACGTAAACATCGAACAACACACTTATTGGAAGCATTTATCATTCAAACTGCAAAATGTTTTACAGCTTGGATCAAAACTTAACGTCACCACCATGTGTGATGAGACCAACTGCAGTTTCAGCACGGCCTTCTTATCTACTGTATCTTTTGTAATATGTTCACAAAGGCTCATTAAAATATGCTTCATCATGCAAATATGAGAAAGTTTGGCCATTAGAAGTGCACAAACAAAGGCCTCCATTTTCTGTCTCCCATTTGTGCCACAGCAGCTATATTGTCCAGTAGAGGGCAGCATAGACAACTGAGAGGTTTGGTGTGTGCAATAGCAAACTAAAACACTTCTCTTCTTTTGCAGGGGCAAAGTGTTTCGAGGAAAGAAGGTCCTTGGGGAATATGACATCAAAGTGGAGCAGGTATCATGCTGGATTTAATAAATATGTGATGCTACAGAAAAGAGATGTCAGTCATCAAAGTGAACTGATATTCTATTGAGTATCATTAATAATAACAACAGAAGATGCTTTTCGCAGCTGTAATGATCTGAGAGGAATTTAAGTTTTCTCTTTAGTTTAGCTTAAATCTCTTGGAAAACTAGAAATATTACTGTAAACATCAATAGTATTTTAAGACACTAGGTCATATTATGCTGATAAACATTTTAGAATGCTAACAGGCTAAACACAAGATTGTGTGAATGTGGTAAATATTACCTGCTTCACAACATAGTGATAGCATCGTCAAACAACATATGAGGTTGATGGTGTTAAAATTTACCCCCAGGATTCTCATAGTGTCACCTCATAGCAAACTAAACCTTAATATTAACACATACAGCTGCTGTCAAGACATGACGTCTCTTTAATGTTGAAATCTAATGTTGCTGATGGCCTTGTAAACGAAGCTGTTTGATTTGGCCACATTTTCTTACGTAACCTTCACGTACACTAATACTTTTTTGAGGTGTTTTGGTGCAGAAAAATGGAAAAATAATCAACTTTTTTGTATACGTCTGGCTTTACATTGATTTACTTTGTTTTTTAAACATCATAAAATTTTATTGTCCTCATCTGTCTTCTCCTTTGTCCAGTAAAGTGAGTGTCCACGCATGAACAGTTGGCTAGACTTGTAAAACAAAAAAAAGTACAGTAAAATTATACAGGACCTGTGTATTAGGCTGTACAGTTATTTTTGCTCACGTTGTTTCAGATGTAGGATTTGACTGTCGCAGTGGTTTCATATTGGTTCAGCCAACTAACCAGAAAATCCTTTTGCAGTGCTCGGTTACTGCATTTGAGATGACTATTCTCTGGGGTTTCACACCAAACAGTTTCACACCTAATAGATGTTGACAGTTAAATTACAACCTCAAGCCTCACCACAGATGTGAAATAGACACCAGTGGAGACAGAAGTCGGCAGCTATGAGTCACAGACAGATCTTCGCTGTTTTTTCGACCACACCAAAGAGCAGCCATGTACATTGTTTTGCTGCACAAGCACACGGTTTATTTACGCTGCATAACACAACGTGACTGCGTAAGTAAATAACAGCAGGAAAAGTCTGTGAGGTTGAAAAGTGTCGTTTAATTGTTTGTTTTGATTGCCCCATGACTCATTCATTCAAATGATTAATAATGAATAATGTGCATGCTGTAAAAGTAGCTTTATGAGAGAGAGAAATAGCACATTGGACAGAATTTCCTGCACAAAAACCTTCAACAATGAAACAATGTCATTTATTAAAAGCACAAATAACCAATCATAAGCATCAGATTGTATCAACATTGCATAACTGATTAAATTATCTTCTTTTCTCCTTCGCCACGTAGGCTGAGTTCTCAGAGATCAACCTCGTCTCACATTCAAACGGGACCTGTAATGTGGACATGCAGGTCATCAGGGGCGGGACCAAAGTTGTCAGGTCAGCATCACACGTACACAGACATTGTCACACACATAGAGTAATTGTTAAAACATCATTATCCTAATGAGTAAAATTGAACAGGAATAATCCCAAACTGGAAAGAGAAACAACACAAATTCACAAACAGTGTAAATGACGACAGTGCATACGAAAAAACCCCAACTTGACTTCTACCCACTCTGTAACTTACCAGCAAGACACCTGTCAGCAGTGCTTTAGCTTTCGGTGTCATTCATCTTTTCCTGATGTTACTGAAAGTGAAACAAAACATAAAGACAGACAGGAGCAGGCCATTGTGCGGTATGGTGTTCATCAGAAACAACACAAATTCATAAACAGTGTAAATGACATTTGTGAGATCTTTGTGAGATAATTTCACTTTGGTTCTCTCAGAAAATAGTAAACGCACATGAAGTATACCAGTAAGCAACAAGAGCTTTTGATGGCAAACACAATGCAGCTGTAACCATTAACTAACTTTTCCTACAGTAATGCCATGAAACCAAACCTACACCATCTTCACAAAATCACCAAACTTTGTAGTTTTACTGCTGTTGCAAGGGCACACAAAGGAGCACCAGGCACAACGCTCCACGTGACACAAATGATTCTCCTCTTAAATTACAGCCACTTAATACAAATAAGTTCTTGGAAAATTACCACCACTTTGAATCCTTGTGAAAGGGCAAACTTACAGTTTTAGCCCTGATTTACCACATTTATGCATCAGTTAGCGTCGTTTCTGTAAGACAGAAAAGCTTCAGAGTGCATTTGGAAAGAATGAACATTGTTTACTGAAAGCTCTGATCAGTGGAAAAAGAGCAGAGGCGTTTGACCACAACCATCACCCGCAGGGCGGTACAGTAGATTTGCCTATACTGTAGACATGCTCACACACCACAAACCACACTGACAGAGACACCAGTATCCTGGCTGAAGACTGGGACTTATTAAGCAAGACGGTAGCTCCTACTGGTGTAAAACAAGCAAAAAACCAACAGGAAATGAAGGGTGTAGCATTAGTTTTATGATGGGCTGGCCTGCACATGCTCACACAATGACCAGGGCCAAATGCTGAAGATCATGTGGAGTAAGGCAGACTTTAAATTACTGCGGGCAGAATGATTCACACTCATCTGTCCCAGCTGTTTCATGTCTACGGAAGTCTTATTCTTTGTGTGGAGGCGATGAACGAGTTTCCAACATAAACCTCAGTGTGTCTTGCTGTCTGCCCGTGTGATGCACAGTTTTTCGACCTGAATGCACCTACAATTGATTCTGTAATTACAGCGTGTTCATTGATTTCAAGTCAAAGCGGGGAGTTCCTAACTGCTCAGATACTGCGTTGCTAAGTAACCTCGATCCCCGAAGATCTTTTATGTCTAGACTTTACCACTGCACAATCTACATCTATACTGTCTTTACTGAACAATTTCTGGTTTGTTTTTTGTTTTGTTTTTAATTGTTATGTATGAAAAATGAAGCAATAACAAAAAGTTTTGTTTTCTCATTATTTACGTTGAAACACTTTGCACTTTTTGCATTTGGGTGGTATTTTAGCAGTACTCACAGAGCATTTGGCAAGCTCTTCAGTGCATGTATGCATAGCTAGCCTCCACATACTCAGACACACAAACCAACATTTGGATTTAATTGCTTAGTTTTTAATGTATGTTAATGCACGTTGGCCATAGTCAGTATTCATAGCATCAGTATGTGAAACTCCCCGAAAAACAGCTAACGTGGCAAAGTCTATAACAGCAATTTCAGTAAATGCAACAGTGTTGCATTTACTCATTGATTGTTTGTGATCTGAACCATTTTGGGTCTGCTTATCCAGGAAAAACTGAATCTCTTTTGCTAATTGTTGTGGTGCGTACATGGAGAGCATCCATATGCTTAGCCACACACATAAGATTTCAGGCTAAACAGGAAAAGGCTCCGCTAAAGGAATCATGCTATTTGATGAGAAGTCTTCAAGAGGCCATTAAAAATGTTTTAGTTTTGTGTTTTGTCTTATGTCTGTGAAGGTTCTTCCAGAAGTGTTTTGTCTTACTTTTGTCTGCTTTATTGAAGAAATTACTATTTATTTCTAAAAAGTGCTATATTTAAAAGGCCCTCTTTTATAAATCTCAGTCATTGTTCTCAGTCGTTTAAGCCTCATTTCCACTCCCATATTTAGCCACAAATAAATGGGCACACGCCTTAATTTCGTCATTTACAAAATTGCTCTTCTATTTAATTATTGGACAAACTGCCAAGACAATATCCTGGAAGAAGTTTCTAAAGCACAGAAAATGAACTTTGGGTTGGTGTGGTTCACTTATGGAATCTCAAACAAAAGAAACTAAGGATAACCTGAAAGGGCTTGGGTCAATGATCCTGGCAGTGACAAAACAATCTATAAATAAAGATATACGAACAGTACTAATATTAGGGATAGTGGTAAAAGTGACTGACTCAATACAAAGCAGTACACTACAAGGATGTATGTGAGTTGGAATTTATGCATAAATTACTAGCGGGTGGGTTTGTAGACAGAAAAAATAAAAAGATAATAAGAAATGTAAGCTTGGCTTGCTCCAAAAAACCCAGTGCATGCATGGCCAGAGTATGCCTAACGTCTGCAAATTCGTTTTCAAATTGTGCATGTTGCATCTATGTGAATACATCGTTTATACATGTGACAACCATCGCTTTAGTTTCATTTCATACTGAAAGCTTGTTTGGATGGCTGTGGCTTTCTTGGCAACATCGAATGAGGGTAGTACTGATGAGCCTTACTGCCAGTAATGAAGAGGCTACAGTCACATTAATTGCTCTGTCCTCTCCACCAGAGTCTTTTAGTTTGTTGGAGTGTCTGATTAGTATTCTCAGTGCATGAAGAGCTGGTGGTGGTCACACTGCGGCAGAGTTTTCACTCTCTGTCTGTCTTCTTTCACTCCTCTCTACATCTCTTTCTTCACTGTATTCTTTCTCACACCTCTCTCTCTGCTTTTCCTCACATTCCCTCGCTGTCATACGTGCATGCAGGGACAAAAGAAAAAATAACAGGAGTCATGTCCTGTCAGCGTCAGCCATTCAGTGAGTTGAACTGCACTGAATATTGTTTCTGACCTTAACCCTCTGGTCATAAATTGCTTCTCTGAGCTTCAGTGCTGTGGGTGTTTTTGCATGGAGACCTACACAGTTTCAAATGTAGAATATTACAGAAAATCAACAAAAAAGACTTTAAATCAATAAAAGCCCCACTGGGAACATATTACTCTCTGCAATTTAGCATTTATTTCTTTTCACTTGTGCATAACAATCCCTCATTACCTCTCAGTAGTTAGATTTTACTGCACTGCAGTCCTCATCAATGTTGACTGTGCACAGCCACCTCTCTGACAGTAGTACCTTCATTTTCACCTGCCATGATGGGATTTCCCAGCAGGACAGAATGTGTGCAAGGCTCAAACAGCTTCTTGCCCACCCGAGTTTTACCTCCGGCTTGGGGCAGTAAAATAACTTGAGGTTTCAATGTTATACCAAGAAAAAGCAAGGTGAGACATACAAGTAGTAAAACGCACTGTTTTCTAGCAGCTAATTTAAGTAGCAAAGTATTTGGGTTGTCCAAAATTTTATGAAGGGGAGGAATATAAGAGAAATATGTCATAATTTAGAGTTACTACATTGTTGATTGGTTACCTTTGAATATGTTTTTATTGGCAAATATAGTGTTTAATGTTTCAAACGTAATGTTTCCCTTTATCAATGCTGGGACTTTTTTTTCTGACAGCAAAACAAAGATGTCAGGTTTATTGCAGTGGAGCTTTTAAATGGAGACTTTTTTTCCTATTCTGTTTCTGCAGTAGAAAGCAGTTTGCATTTTTTCCACACAGAAATCAATCAGACAATCAATAAAGAGTCAGAACTCTAAGCAGAACTAACAATTGCACGGGTATCGATACAATTGTGTCCGTGTTAATCTCTGTTTAGCAGTGGCAAAGAAGTAAAAGCAGATTTTTTTTTTGTTGATTGAGTAAATGCTCAAAACAAGACTCGAATTATTATTAAACGACTAATTATAGTGTTTAAACTAATTCTAAGCTCCTTTCTGAGAGAAACTTTTATATACAGTAATTTAATGGGTATGTGTTTAGTTAACTATCTTCTGCCCCCTTTTATAATCTGCTCATGCTTTAGGTAATGTATTCAAACATGAAAGGTCATTTCGACCACAAGTTTTCATCCAAACTGACTGTTTGAAACATCCAAGTAGAGACTCCACACAAAGCAAAACAAACCTTTCTCACTCTCCGTGTGGACACAGAAGATAACTGTGATGTTTTGAGTTGCTGGTAATGCTTATCAGTGGGCTGTGTCATTTTACTGTACACATAATGTGATACATTTAATTTCAATTAAGTACATGAGAGTTCTTTTATCTTCATGTATTATTCAAAGAAAGATTCTCTCATAAGAGTGCTTCAAAGATGAGAATCTACTCTTTGAGGAGAGATCTAAGTTTGTATTTGTATTTTCGCGCTTCATTTTTTGTTCATGGATAAACCTAAGCTTATTTGTTTTGTAGCTGTGCGAGTTTACTTACTTTTTCATAATCTTTGTCATTTTCCATCCAAAAGTGCACCTTATGCCCTCCAGTTTTATTTGAATAAAAACAGCAACACCCTCATGTCGCTTTTCTGTGGCTTTGATCACACAAGAACTCGTGAATATAACCACAGAACGCCTAGAAACCAAACCTATCCATTTATTCTTTATTCACCTGCCTTTATTTTTGCATTCCAGGTCATTCAGGCCTGACTTTGTGTTGGTGCGCCAGCATGCCTTCAGCATGGCCCAAAACGAGGATTTTAGGAACTTAATCATTGGTCTTCAGTATGCTGGCATCCCCTCAGTCAACTCTCTGGACTCCATCTACAACCTCTGTGACAAACCTTGGGCTGTAAGCAATTTCAACAACACAAATTTACAGCTGTAATTATCTAAAGAGTATTTTAATCACTCTACATCGTAATTGTACGATTTTTTTTAAGTTGTCAGTTAGGAGACTCATGTAGAATAAACACCTAACAGAGTGCAAACATTATAACATTATTACTATATGATTAATCTGCATATATTTCTTACGTATGCACCATATTGCTGCTTCTCTCTTTTTTTCTTATCCTCTAGTTTTCCCAGCTGATCAACAATCAGAAGAGGTTGGGTTCAGATAAGTTCCCGCTCATTGATCAGACCTTCTACCCCAACTACAGAGACATGGTAATGCTATTTTCTGCTTACTGCACACTGTAAACTGTGTTGTGTTTCAATTTGCAGAACACTCACACCTCACTGCGATCTGGCATGTGGCAATGTGATGTGCAGATTATTATATAATATATTGTATTTACTAATTTACAGTAATTGCCTGTTTCAGCACAGTGACAGTCTCAGAAAGGACAAAACAGTGTAGCGCATCAATTAAGTTTCGGGATGCCTGTCAAGTTTTTTTCAGTTTTGACGTATTTTTAGCAGAAACACTACAACACCATTGCACAAATCCTTGCTGTATATATGCATCTGAGCTTATGAGAACATAATAACAATATGAGAAAGGTAAGTATTTTTGTTTTTTAAACAAAGATGGGCTAAAAACTGTTGTACAGTACAGTTAAAATCCATGGGTTTTTATTATACGTATAAGAAAGGAGATGGTGCCTATTTCCCTCTTGCATTTTACTCACCAGATTTAGTAAAGCAATCGTGTGGTATAATATAGAGGTAGGATTTAAGAAACATTTACTTTTTTAAAAAGTGTCATTAAGTAAAAGTCGCAATTAATCTATCTGAGCTCTTGCTGAAGTCCTGCAAGGTTTATTTTCTTTGATGTTTGGTAGCTGAGGAGAATTTCTAAAAAAAAAAAAAAAGCACATGACACACAGGTCATCTGAGACATTTTATATACAATCTTTTTTGGTACATGGAAATAAAAAAGACTATTCGGACAGAAACACATAAATACAAACCCGAACAGGTCTTACAGTATAAAACAGACATGAAACTGCTTAATGCTTCACTAAAGCCATACAATTAGGATGCATTACTATCATTTTACTATGTTCAAATTGACAGAATCCAATGTACAAATGACTGCGTAGTGCAGGTTACATGTAAGGAGTTATTGTTAAATGTGACCATAATACGATGTCGAGACATTCTTGATGTTGATGTTCACAATGCATTTTAATCTGTATGACTTTAGTCATGAACAAGACAGGGGTCAACTCACACTTCTTACTGAGTTATTATATTGAGTAATTTTAACTGTTAATTATTGTTCATTCAAGGTTGTCAGCTATTTCTCTTTTTTGCTGGTTTTGTCAATTTTGAGATGAATCCACTTCCTCTTTTACTTTTTTACTTTTGTTTTAGGTGAATTGAGCCTTGTCTTGTTAAATCATTTCCTCTATGGAGAGGGGGGCAGGCTTGGCTTCTACAGACGGCAGTGCAGTTGTTAAAGCGCTGGATTAGATTTTTTGGCACAGGAAATAGTACAACCAATGAAACTAAACACACAAAAACACAAGAGAAGAATCTATATGCTATAAGAACAAATATTGTTAGCATTTAAAATGTTAATTGTCACAAAATACAATATTTACAGTCTCATAAATTTGAGGGGGAAAAACTGTGATTAAGGTGAACGAGACTCGTGGTGTATATATAATTCCTGCATCAGATTTAGTAAAAATATAATTAATTCGAGAATGTCGGTGGTGCTTTGCTGCCTGTAGGCACTTTAAGTTATTATGCATTACACAATACCATTTTTATGGGGCCCAAATTCAGTATGCAGCATGAAACAAAATAAAGAAGCATCTCAAAGAACAATCGTTAGAAGAACAAAGAGTCCTGCAACAGATGGTATGGTCCCCATAGAGCCTTGGAGTCTGAATCATGGAGTCTGAATGGGTTTACATTAGGTGACAAAAGCAATGGAGACAGGCTAAATCCAGCAGAACATTGGAAAAATACTCAGAAACGCTTAGAACTGTACTGAGGTTACCACTGAAAAGTACACTAACATACAGGCACCCTTTGCCTTGGATTTACATGCAGAAACATTGCCCACACCAGATATGGATCAATTCATAAAAATGTAAAAATAAAAATTATTTTTTATGGTAGACTTTTGAAAGAGACTTTCAGTTTTTTAGTGCCTAAACCTTCCACACAGATTTGTATATACTGTGTACTTTTATTTGTATTGACAGTTAGCAGATACTATTTAAAGATATTCACTCCCAGGAGGTGTGAAGGAAAAAGGGGGGAAAGGAAAGCTGCTGCAGTGGGTCTGGAATTGGTTCAGAAAAGGTTGCGACAGCTTCCTTCTATTATTTATTTACCATTTTTGTTTCCTGATATAACTTTGTCTTCTTTTTGCAGCAAATGAACACCTTTATGCTTCATACTTCATGCATAAACAAATGTAAGGCCTTGTATAATTTTATTCATTTGCCTTCAGGTAAAAAAACGGTCTAGATCAAATGATGAGTCTAATCTGGCGTGAGAGAAAGAAGATGATTCACTGGAGTGCTGCAGTTTGGACAGATTTTCCAAGATTTACTGTAACAACCACTCAAAGCTCACGGTTACATTATGCTCCCTCAGATTTAATATTCGCCCAAATTTTTTTTAATGAAATCAGTTGCTGTTTTCAACCCCAAATCTGATCTACATAAGCCAAAGCAGGGTTTTGTTTTTTCGTTTTTTGTTTTTTTTCATGAGGCATATTGGGAAACATATGGAGTAAAATGAATCTCAGAATTACAGGTCAAGGGTCAGTCATGTCAAAGAAGTCTTTCTCAGATGGAGGCCCACCCCGGTACCAGCTACAGCTTGTGTCAGAGCGGCGGATGCAAGCGTACTGCCGAGCCTGCTCGCCGTTTAGGCTGTTATCCAGCAGCCAGTCAGTCCACAAGCACTCGTTTTCTCCTGTAGATGCACACGGCACTGTGTAACAGGTGTTGATCTAAGAAGAAGAGAAGAATAATCGATTCATCATCTCATCTCTCATCTCATCATTTATTAGTGAAGTAGGTCTCCCGTGTATTATGGATTACAGTTATGCAAAGGTTGGAAGAGAAAACAATGTTCACACATTTTAGACAAAATAAAAACAAACAATTTTTTTTGAATATAGAGAGACGGAAAAGAGGCAAAGCAGCAGGAACAGATGAGAAGAGTGGCCTTTCTGCTGTAACAGCTGTTACACTGTTTCTTTAGTCTAAGCTCATGAAGACGTCTCTGACACACACAGATGAGTGTGAGAATGATAAATATGTATGCATAGAGAATTGACAGTCCTTACTCACTCTGCATTCACAGCCCATCTGGTATCTATAGTTGAGATTCTTCTTTTGCGACACTGATAAGTTGTCCCAAGACTCTACCAGATCACACTGGCCAATAGAAATCCTCCCATCACTCCACATGCTCCCTGTTTGGTGACATCAGCATTTAGCCTTGCATTCAGTAGAATAGATTAAATAACTATTGCTGTGTCCAAAGGCCTCCATAAGAATCTTAATACTCCTAATGATAAACCAAATTTTTAAGAGCTTCATTGGTATACAGCTTTAACCTAGTGTTTTGGTTGATGATTGTCTCACCTTGTGGAATAAACCTTACACTGGGTGGTGGTCTAATGAATTTGTTTAGCGCTGTCCCCGGCAGACAGGAATCAGTCTCAGTGAAAATGAATGGTTTCACTCCCAAAAGAAAAGCCATTTAGGAAAATTTCTCTCTTTACTGATCACAGCACCAATGTACCAACTTGTTTTTTCTTTCAAAGCACAATATAAAAAAGTTTCATTGCATACT
This sequence comes from Haplochromis burtoni, assembly GCF_018398535.1. Lineage (NCBI taxonomy): Eukaryota > Metazoa > Chordata > Actinopteri > Cichliformes > Cichlidae > Haplochromis > Haplochromis burtoni. Next base: position 150,005 of record NW_024582517.1, on the reverse strand, counting down.
GTACCTGAGAGCAGATACCCTGCCTTATTGTTGGAGTCCAGCTTGACTCCACACAGCGATGAGAAAACTGGAGTGTACACATACTGGATATCCTTAGCCTTGTCAAAACCTTTGAACATCTAGATACAGATGAGAGGAAAAGAACAGAAACGTTTTGTACTTTTTAAGAATGGGCTTGGCATAATGTAAATTTAATGCAGTACAGTATGTGCAGCAACAGTGTCGTGCAGGAGGAATAATAAAAGAACAACTCTAGGTTTCCAAATTACAGCAGCAGAGAACATCCTAGTGCTTAAAATCCAAATGTGCAAATGAAAGTGTTGCATATTTATAATGAGCAGACATTTTTATAAAGAGCAGATGTTAATCCTGTTCAGTAGTCATTATTAACACCATGAGGTCATGTGGAGATAGACATTTGGAACATTTCAGCTTGATTTTTTTTCTCATTGCTCTAAAAATATTTGGACATTTTGCCTTTATTTGACAGTTAACACAGGGACAGGAAGCACTTAAAGACAGAGGGGAGTTTGATGTCAAACAAAGGTGGGAAATCAAACGGTGGATGTTATACTGTTATGTGTGTGCCATTGAGACATTTAACATGCATGATACATTTTACTTTATAGGGGGCAGGCTATATGTAGCTCCACATAAACCACACAGTTTAAAAAGGGAGGGGGGGAAATGGATATGTGTGCATGACCAGGGCTCTCACCTTGATCATTTTTATTTCGTATTGGATCATCTTCATGTAAGGTGAGGAGCTGTTGCTAGGCGACACAATCTTCTCTCCAGATATCTTGGCTCTTATCACTGTTTGGGAAACACAGAAAAAAACAAGGATTAGGATCCTGCAAGTAAATCCAAGATAAGATAAGAACATTGTTTGCATACAAGAAACAATGAAAAACCTGTGCAGATAGATAGATAGATAGATAGATGCATTTCCTCTCAGTAGTGATACAGGATGTGTCCTCCTCTCCTCTGGGAGGGAAATCAAAACCCACATGGAATAACAAGTAGCTCTCTGCTTGATCACTCCCATTAACTACCAAGTCCTCTCCACAAGCACATACTGTATGTGAAGTATGAGTATATACTTCACTGTGCATACACACACAGCACATTTTAATGTTACAACCTCTGAGAATATTAATCATAATCAAAACATTATTAACACTGATTACTTTAAGCAACCTGACCCGAATATTAGAGGCTTTATGTATACTGAGCTATTTTTCTCTTCCACCAAGCACATTGAATCTACATTTTTAGACATAGGCATGGGCTGTAATGATGACTGACAAATTAATTTCACTGTTAGATGTTTCTTTTTCAGACTGATAACATACTGGTAAGGCAATCAATCCAAGAGAACTGACTTTATTATTATACATCTGAGGTTCAATTTAATGAAAAGTGAAAAGCAGTGGCATCACAGAAAAATGTATGTGACAGCTACTTATAAGAAAGTGAGTTAAAAACATGCATGGAGTGTTTCTTTTCTTTTACCATAATCGACAAGTGCTACCACGTTCAGATTACTAGATTACTGCTTACATTAGTAACACAGTGTTAAAGTTTGTAATATGTTATGGTTGCATTTCACATTACATTAAAAACTGGCCTGTCAGTGACTAATGAATCTCCAGCAGAATGAGGCGTCTATATGAGCTAATTCTCACCCTCAACACATTGTAATGGGTTTTTTTCAACATGCAGCGCAGTATGATGGACTTTTTGTTTGGAATTCCCTTCATGTTTGAAGGTAAATGTGCTCTGTAATAACACTAAAATCCATTTAATTTGCTGTAACAAGTTTGGCGTTGTAACATTTCAAAAGGGTGAATTTTAACCCTGGTCACGAATAAGCCTTTCATAAGCCGAACTATGTAGCTTGTGTGGCTAAATGCCGTATATATAGCCATATCAGAGGGAAAATCAGTGCAGGTATTACAGTAAAAACACTTCTTTTTGAAAGCAGTTGGGTCACAGTTTTATACACATGCAAAGTCTCGATAAACATGTCCATCAATGCCTCATCAAGCAACTTGTAATAATAAATCTTTACCAAACTAACAGATGATAAAACTAAGGATATTTCCTCTGTATTTTTATTTTATTTTCGGTAACTAAATTGTTATTTTTCACTTCTCGTTTTAGTTTTTAGTTTAGTTTTCATTAACTATAACAATCTTGCCCTGCATGTATGAGTGATAAAGGCGTACCCACTACACCTGACGAACCTTTAGTATGTAAAGAGTTGTGTTGTTTTATCAGACAGAATAATATTCACCAAATACACTGGGTATTTCTTGTCCTAAAAGCATTTGTGCTTTTTCTCTGTGAGGATATTCTGCACGATGGATAATATCCTATATAATGAGGATATAATATAAAATATCCTTTAATGAATTCCCTGTAAATTCATCTTCCACATCTATTCTCTGTAAAAGCAAGAGTACAGTCCCTTGCAGTGCAATGGTGAAAGAGAGGGGGGAAAGGAGCCAGAAGTGAATTGAGTAACCTTTGTGAAATCATGAAAGAGAGAGAAAAGTAACAGTGTTAGGGAGAGGGAGTGAAAGTGTGAACCTCACTCTCGCACACAGCTAAGCAAACCTCCTCGCTTGTTTTTTCTTTTCGCTCGACACATAACTGTGCCACGGTTTTGTGTGCTGGTAAGAGGAGGAGGAGCTCAGCATGTTCTGTGAAATTGGCTCAGGAGAAATAAAGACTTTTTTTTTGTTCATCAAACACACAAGTGGAAAGATGGGCAGGCAGACAAATATGTGCGAACCCGTATAACGCTTTAATCGTTACACTGCTTGCAGCAAAAGAGCTGATCAAGGAACCTTCATACATTACCTTATAGAAAATGTCAGGGAGCATGACTGTAGATGCCTCTATGCTATTTGATATACTTCATTGTTACACTGCATAATTCATAACCGGAGGCTCAGATTCGGTGTGGTAATACATTTGAAAGCATTAGACTTGCAGCCATGCAGTAGTTTTCTTGGGAATAGCTGCTGTAGTTGATAACTTGATCATCTTGGCATTATCCAAAACTTTACAGTGACTACGTTCCCTGTAGTACCTTACCTTACAGTCTGACCCCTACAAAGACACACCTGCCCATTAACCCACCTACTGTGTATACACACATGCAGCTGCAACCTCAAAAAATGTCAGCAGAGTTTGGTTTGATTAATTAGCTGTATTTGTTTAAGTAGGCACTGTCAAAGCTTGAGCTGTAGACGACTACATCTACAGCTACTACTGAATCTTTTCACTTTCTCTCTATTATATTTGATCAAAGTTGTTCTTTTTTTTCATAATATCAAGTTAGTACATTGAATGTGGCACTAGTAAAATAATAGGTTGTACGAAAGGTTAATGTAACAAGTTTGATGTGTTTAACATTCTGAAAGGATACATTATAACCGAGCTCACAGGGTATTAGGAGACCTGTTACTTTTGATACTAAAATACATTTTGAAGCTGATATTTTTGTATTTCAGCTCAAATATCTGTATGCAAGATTACAGTATTATTTAGTTGATATTTTATGTATTTAGTTAATAATTTAGCTTAGGTATGTGAAGCTAAATCATTATAGATTAAGGATTTTTTTAAAATTCTGGTTACCGCACAGGAGCTGGTGTATAGCAGAGCGTATATATGTATATATTCTTGCATGAATTTATTTTCATAAGAATCTTTCAAGGATTTCTCAGTCCTGCTCTATTGTGATGTAAAGTGTGTGCATGGTGGTACACACACACACACACACACACACACAAAGAAACATGTCTCAAGATAGACAAAGTACTTTGGAAAATTAGCTGTCACTCTGTGTGCCGTATTAATGGTCAGCAGTATACCACGGAATAGATATGTTCTGTGGAAAGATCAAAGAATTTGCAGTCTTGGCTTTGGTCACGTGTCAGTGCCAAAGTAGAATCTATAGCTAACCAGCCAGGTTGGTGATTTTGATCTTTAATTGAGGAACTATTGGTTGGGTAAGGAAAAGAAGAATTCTATTGGATTTGCAAGAAGCCACAACATTTTTTGGAAAGTGCATTCCATGAGATATACTTAAGAAATTGTCTATAATAATAAGTGAATTGCAAAACCTTCCAAAACAGTTGTCTTGGCCTAGATTATCTGAAATGTTTACCCCAACACCCCCACCCCGTCTTTGAAGTGTACACGCTGGGTTACCAGCTAATTTCAGTTACTGCAGCTGTGTTATGAACGGGAATAAGGACAGGCACGCCTGCTGAGTGAAAGTAGCTGTGCATCTGCCCCACAGTTTCATAACCAAAGAGAAATATTGCAAACTTGTACCATGAGAACCTATCTGTAGTAAGTAACTTCCCCCTCCAAGATGAATCGGCACCCTTGTCATGCTCACAAAGCTGGACTGTCAGTGGGCTTTCACACTGATATTGTTAGTATGCAGACCATTAGACCAAGCCTATAGACATGGAAATGAAGTGGGGAGAGACTGGGGAAAGAGAGAGAGCGAGAGAGATGGAGTAGGCTGAGTTGGCATGGCTTGGCCTCTGTCCAACAAACAGACACTCGCATGCACACAATGTCAAATACACAAACATGGCCAGGGAACCGTCCAAGGTTTGTCCAGATGGGATATTACTCAGATGTTGAGCTTTATTCAAAGAGCTCATCGACTCTGACAGCACTGTCAGGTCAGCTAAAGGACACCACCAGCCTACTCTTAGAAAACAACCAAGGATGGCCTCAGGTGCCACCAAGTGAAACACGTTTTTTTATTTCGATTTTGAGTCTCCTTTTTTGTTATGCATCGGTCCAGAAAATTATATCCTATCTGAAAAAGGCCCAGTATCCATATCCATTAAGAGACAGGCACATACTTTTGGAACTAAAAACTTGCCACAGTTCAAAAGAATTTTCAATTATCTTTAGTAATTCTTCTGAATTTATGCACAACTTATGTAAAAGGTTTTTCATGTGATACAACCTTTGTAAGAGTTCACGCAATAAGTGTGTGTTGAGTTGGAGTTTCATCTGGGCTCATTTTTATCATTTATTTTTACTTACTGTTTACATTATACACCTATTGTCAATGCCACTAAATATTACATGACGTTAAAATATAGCTATGGTGCTATGGTACCAAGGTGCGGATGATCTCTTTGGGGACATATGCCATTTAGCCTTTTTTCACCGCTCTAAATCTAGAATTTGTATTGATCAATTTTGTTTTGTTTCTGTTCTGACCCATGGTTAGATTATTCACTGTATGTTAAAAATCGATGTAACTACCAGCAGGGGGAGACAGTTGGAGTTTTGCCTGGGTGGCTCCACAGTGTAGTTAAGTGAAAAATTCCTGGTTTGATCCTGGAGGAGACAAAAATCCCTTTGGTACAGAGTCAAAAAGGGCATCAGCCTTAAAAAAAAACAAACAAAAAAACCACGTGACACTGCGGTGACCCCTTGTGAATAAGCAGCCAAAAGTAACTTGTTTTTATATAGAAGCCAATGGAAAAATGACCTTTGACCTCTGCCCCAATGTTTTTGTCAAATAAGTGTCCAGATCAAAGCTAAGCTCCCCTCACGAGGTGCAGTGCTGGGAAAAAGTACTTTTACCTTTCCTGATTTTTTTTTCCCTTTTTTTAAATTGTCACACTTAAATGGATCAGATCATTGTCTAAACAATAGACAAAGTGAACCCAAGTAAATACAAAATACAGTTTTTAAGTTATCATTTCAAGGGGGGAAAGCTATTCTACCTGGCTCTGTGTGAAAAAAGTAATTGCCCCCCTAAACTTAATAGCAAGATTGTGCCATCAAAGTGTTTGTGATAACTGACAATGACGGCAATCTTTCACTGTGGAAATATTTTGGCCCACTCTTCCTTGCAGAACTAATTTAATTCATCCGTCACTGTTAAAGGTCATGCCAACGCATCTCAATCTGATTTAAGTCCAGACTTTAATAGCTTGGATAGCAATTTTCCCCACAATAAACAAAATCACCATGTAAAAACTAGATTTTGTCATTATTTGGGTTATCTTTGTGTGTATTAAAATTTGTTTGATTATCTAAAACATTTAAATGACAAAACAATGCAAAAAAAAACCAACCAAAAAAACCCCAAAGCAATCAAATTATCTTTCACTGAATTGTATATTTATCTAAAACTGTGTACTTTTCTCTCAGTAGATTTTTGTTCGTTTCAGTTTTGTTGTAATCAGTAAAAGGATAAGGTAAAAGCATTCTTGTCTACAAAATGCCCCTTTCTACAGAGTCCAATCTAAACACCCTGCAGATGGTGAGGTTTTGTCACAGTTTTCATCTTAGAACTATTTTTCAAAGGTTTTGCTGGATAGTTTCATGTCTAATCGACTACAACAGGAGTATTTTGTTTTTGTTTTTTTAATAAAAGGCCTACATTATGTCTGACAAGTCTCCACTATGTGAGTAATTGGTGTCCTTCAGTTGCTCTGTCAGATCTGCAACATGCTCAACAAGTCCAGTTTCAAAATATAAAGATAGCAACAGCAATAATGCTCGGTTCAAGGTGTCTCAGTGTGACTTCGCTAATCAGTGGCTGATGTCCATCTTCTGTTTACATTCTGTGGCTTACTGAATAAGCATACCTGGACAAGCAAATAAATGTGTGACAACTTAGCAGTAAGAAACCTGCTCTCTATAACCAATGATTAAAAAACAGGGCACAGCGCCATGCAGCTGAAAACCAGAACATTCCAGCTTGAGATGTTATTCTGGTTAGTTCAGGTCCTCTACTAGTTTTCCTTTATAGTTTCAGGCTTTGAAGAAAGCTCAAAGAGCCAAATATTCATACTTGCAGAAATGTAATCTCAGCCATCAATGGCATGTGTCACATGTAAAATGCTGTCCTAAAAACCTTGCATTGAGATAACCAAGATCTAAATTGGCTGTTCACCTGGAGATTTTGAATACAGGTATTGCCTTTCATTTAACCCGGCCTTTGTTTTAAAAGCACTGTAGAGAAGTTGACCCTTTAAACCTAAAGGGATTTGCAGACCAACTAGAAAACATGACTAAAATAAAAGCAATTTCCTCCTCTCTCTCTCTCTGTCTCCCTCTCTCCTCTGCTGGAGTGTAACCTTTGACCAAAGCGCATACTCCAGCTTTCCACACTCTGGAGCCAAGTACTCAAAGTCAGAGCAGAGTGTTGGTTTTGGCTTGTGCTTAGACAAGAAAGAACTGGATGACGGGGGCGTCGGACAGAGAGACAGGCACACAGACAGACGGACGGACAGAAAGTAGGCCAGGACTTTTTCTTTTTTTTTAGGGGTTGTTTTTACGTGAGTGACAACAGGAAGGCGCTAATTTCTTAAAACAGATAGCACACAAGGAAAAGTTCATGTTAAGAGAAAAACTGCATCCAAATCAACTTATTGAAATACTGCTATAAATATCAACCATGAAATTATGTTCAGATAACTCACGTTTTCTATGAATAATAATCATAATAATCAAAAAGGCCACAGTAGCTTAGCCATGAACCTCTATTGATTAGTTCTTGTAAAACTAATTTTGCACTGTGGATTGATTTTTTCCCCCTAAAAGCATGTAATTAATCTGATCAGTAATCCAAATAATTAATTGGTTTGTCAATATGTAAGGACATTGTCCAGATTAAAATAAATAAATAAAGCATGCACCTATTTTCACACATATAACCTTGGTTATTCTACATTCAATAACTTACCAATCTCAGCACTGCAAAAGAGCTGTTGTGGGTGTGCTGGGTGGCAGCTGCATCCCTCCACAACTTCCTCCAAGCCTGCACCAAGCAAAATGAGCACCCAAAGCCCCAGACACACACTCCGCTCCTGGGACACGGCCATGATGACTCTGGCTACCTCTGACCGCTCCACCACTTGATGAAAGCTCGGCAACCTCTTGTGATCCTGTTAAGTTCCCCTGGAAGCAAGTCGGGTGGGCAGTCAGCAAGAGGGCAGGGTGATAGATAAGACGGTGGGGTCGAAGTGGTAAGATGAGCTCTGCTGAGCCGAAAGGCAGCTGTGGATAGAAATGTTTTCATAAGTTTAAAGTAAACCTATGAATTCAAGCTGCAGTGAAGGGAAGGGAAGGCTGCTGCTACTGTTGCTGCTGCTGCCACTGCTCTCTTTTCTCTTCTCCTCTCTCCCTCTCTGTAGACAATACGCAGAGGAACTTACAATAGTTGGATCCCCTCACACTCTGGTCTTGAATGCTGAGAGGGTCGCACACAGGGAGCCTCTTATGTGCTCAACAATTTAGGGACAGCCTCCTCTAACGCAAGAAGAAAAACTACCATCCTTTGGCTCTTCTTCTGCCCTCTTTTGATGTCCTCACTCTCCTCCCATAGGCTGGCATAGGTCTCATTCACTTAGTCATAGTTTCATGTTTCATGTAATCACATCCACTTGGGAGATTAGGTTTGGTTTTTGGATTTTGTTTACAGAGCTGCAGTGGATCTGTGTACATACACGATTCCCGGAGGATGAGTCCCGCTGATTTTGGTGGTTCCCTGACTTGTCCTCTAGCACCACCATGAGCATCACATGTTAGGATTTTGCTGAAATAAAGACACATTTCTTTGTTATTTTTGCACAGTGTTCATGTGACTTTCATAAGATGTTTATTGGCATTATTTGAGGATGAATTTTACTGACTTTGATTTGAGTTTTTGTTTATTGCAGCAGTTTTACTGCCTTACTAATAACGACCACTGCTAAAGGGGCCTCTTATTTTTCACTGCAGGATTTTCCAGTTTGTTATTATAACTAACATAAGTTGTCATTATGCTTCTTCATCATTATTTATCCATCAGTTATACTGTTTATTTGCAGATTACAACACCAAGCTTCCCAGTGGTGGTGAAGATTGGACATGCTCACTCTGGAATGGGAAAGGTAATTGGTTTATTTATTTACCAACTGACATATACACAGTTAGATTAACCATTTAACCACACCTGCTTTACTTAAACTTTAGCTACCATTCAAAGATATGTGGGGATCGACTATTACAGCCAGGAAATAGTTTTGGCTCTGTGAATGGAGGACAAATCATGTGGCTATTATAGTAGTTAGCTTAGATGGTTAAATGCTAACCATAAAGCACCACTACATCTAGAATCACATTTATTATTATACTTGTTAGTGCTTTTGCTGGCATGCGCGTGCACTTAATAGCCTTCTCCCATCCTCTGCTTCCATCTTAGATGTCTTTCTTTATCCCTTTCCTCCTATCAGTTCATCATTTTTATTCTCTCTTCCCTTTTACATTTTGTCCAAACATTGTGCTGTTATTGATTGACAACTGTGTTAATATTTTCTGGCTGAAATCAGAGTGGAGCGTTTCTACCGCTCCTGATCGATCCACCACACATCATTCCCCTGAACTGCTCAGTTCAATAAGCCATCTTCACACATGCACTGCAGCCCCGAACTTTTCTGCACATTAAATGGAGAAGCTTTATGTGAGAAAGCAAACGTCTTAACCGGTCAGATTGGACATTAGATTGATTGATTGATTTTATACTGTTAACCAATGTTTGATGGCCAGTTGAACCAATGTTAGAATCAAGCAAGTCAAACATTGTCCAGACAGTTTGCAGCAACTGCATTGTCAATCGGCTTTGAACACAGCCAGTCAACTTCATGAGTATGTCCAGTAGTGATGATGCATTTGTTTTTAAACAAGCTTGTGTTCTACATTTGAGAAACGGCAACTTCAAGCACTGTGCTTGAAGTTGCCGTTTGACCTGACCTGACTCTCCTAACATTGTGATCCATGTAGTGCCACTCTGTGCTGGGTTACCCTTATTCATTAAATATAATTTATTGTGACACAAGAAGGTATTATTTGTGTATTACAACCGAGTTACAGGAGCTCAACAACCACTCATCCTTGAAAATGTTCTACCCACACGTACCATCACAGTCCTTCCGGTCTTAAAAGTAAAGCCAATGGAGAAGCGCTTTAACCTGCACTTTTTCTATTTACCAGCAGGGGGTGAAATGTACATTGGTGGCATTTGCGTGACAAATTGTAAGACTGGGTGCATTTTGAGAGTCTTTCTTTATTTGAATAAATAAATTAAGTATTTATATGTTTTACTCCACTGTAGGTTAAGGTGGACAATGTGAGCGACTTCCAGGACATTGCAAGTGTGGTGGCCATCACTCAGACTTACTGTACTACAGAGCCATTCGTAGACGCCAAGTACGACATCAGGGTCCAGAAAATTGGCACGGACTACAAAGCCTACATGTAAGTGTGCTGTCCTTGTGCGTCATTTGGATTTAGGGATGATATATTGTGCGTGCGCGCTCATGTACCAGCAGACAGAAATATAAATCTTGAAGTTTACCATACCACATCTCCATGTCTCATGTGCCTTTAGTTTAGAAAAAAACAAAGAGCATATGCTAGCATATGGTTATGAAACTGCCATTCAGACAGAGAACCTACAGCTCTGCTCTCTGCCTGACTGCAGTTAGTAGCTGAAGCCACAAACCTCCTGCTGCAAGGATGCTTACTTCTCTCCGTCTTTTATTGCCTGCATTTATAATATCTATACTGAAGGGCTGACTCTGTAATGAGGCTTTTACATAATAATTTAATGCACAATTTCCTCTCCTTTTCCAGGCGAACATCTATCTCTGGTAATTGGAAAAGCAACACTGGATCTGCCATGTTGGAACAAGTAGCCATGACTGACAAGTGAGCACCGCTTCCACATTAGTGATGCTCAGGCTGCCCTGATGTCACACACATCTCTCTTGTGTTTTACCACAGTTAGTCAGTGTACTCAGATTAATTCAGCTGAAAGCCGTTGACATTTTGTACCACAACTGTTTTCACATCATCTGCTCATGGGTGAAGCATGCATTTCAGCACAGTATTGAGAGCACAGGTATAGTAAGTCAAACTGTAAACAGTATCTAGTGCACTTTCAGCACCGTTATCTGTGTACAGCAGCCCTGGAACAAACATTATTATTCAAATATTATTTATAGAGTTGCAGTTGTCAAACAACTTTTAGCTCAGTTTTATGCAAGCTACCAGGGCTAGAACACTGGATTAGAGTACATTATCCTTCAGGTGAGTATTGATCCGTCTGTTTTGACCCTAGATTGACTGGAAGGAGTAAAGCAAGGAAAAAAACAGCACCTTCATAGGTTACAGCCTGGAGCTAGAGAGGCTCAAGAACGGGTTTGCCGTTGGGATCTAAGCCCAAACAACATTTCTGCTACACGCTGTGCTGAAGTGATCAATACCACTGCTTAATTAGTGTGCAAGACTTTTCATTAACAATAAGGCAGGAAAGGTTCACCATCATCTCCCACCTCGTTTTGACACAGCAAAGAAAACAAGTTAACTACCTAATCTTGTTGCACATTGTCACCTATAGTTGCCTTTGACAGCTGTTAATAGGCCTAAATTGTCACGCTTTTCTTTGTGACAGGTTTAAACTGTGGGTCGATACCTGCTCAGAGATCTTTGGAGGGCTGGATATCTGTGCTGTCAAAGCCATATGTGGCAAGGATGGAAACGACTACATTACAGAGGTGAGAAGGAAAGGAAGGGAAGGGAGGAGTAAAACTAAAGAACTCAAAAGATTTTTAGACTTTTTCCTGCATCACTGTATTTATTGACTCTTGCATTTTGTTTGGAAACTTTCGCCACGTTGACATCAGCCTGTGGGAGCTGTGTTGCATAAGCATATTAAATTTAGCATGTCTGGCCCAATTTACACTGCTGGGAGCAGAGATTGTCTGGCTGGGAATAAACTGATTCAGGTAACCTGAATGCACATTAAGGGTTTAATAGCTGATGTCTGGTGACACTCTGACGTGCATACATTACACAATTTGTGTCACTTTATGTTCATCTTTTACACCAGATTGCTCTGTCTTTGTGTTTCAAAACTTTACTATCTCTCTGTTTCTCTTTCACCTCTGCCTTTCCAGTATTTTTTTTTTATCGCAAACTGGTTTTTATGTTTTGCAGCCTTTAGTCGTGATGACAGCAAAGTAGAAGTATAAATTTCTTCTGCTTAATGCTACCTTTTATGTAGAAAACATTTACATAAACCAAAACCATTAACACGCTTTTTAAAGTCTTTAAAGGCTATAAAGCATAAGAGCTTAGATTTAGTCCAGATTGGACAGATTGGAGGCGTCTGGCAGGATGACTGCACCAGATTCTCAATGTTCAGGCTGAGATAGAGCCATGATCAAGAGAAGCTGACATAGAAAGAGGTTACAATAAAGTATGAGGAGCTTTGAAAATTGGTTTTCTGGCTGTATTGGTTCTCTTAAAGTTGGGTAGTTAAGGCACTTCAGTGTGGCAGGTTAAGCTTCAGAAACTGATGGGAGTATGTTTGAACCCTAAAGGCAGAGAACTGACACAAAAAGAAAAAGTATGAGCTGCAAATAATTGGAGGGAGTCAGACTATCGCAGCAACACTACTACCAAGCTGTTGAAAAATAGGTAGAATTCAGGAGTACAAGGCCAAAGATGAAATGTTTAGTGACCAGCAGCTTGACCAGCTTGGGTTTGTAGGGCAGAAACTAAGGTGCTCTAGAAAGAGCTGCTTCTCCGTGGAATAATTTTAGCAGTAAGTACAGAGCATCTTAATTATGTAGGTCATTGCAGTTTGCTCATTTATGGGTCAGTTCTTATCAAAATTGTGATAACTGGCCACGAAAAGATGGAACAATATGGTAAGCACACTTCAGATATGGTAAAACACAGCCTGCTTTGTGAAAGTCAATAAAGAAGCCAGAACAGACAAACCAACTCGATGTTTCTAGACGGCAGCTAATCAACTTATAGAAAGAGTAGAGCAAAAGCTGAAGTAGTCTAACAGCTAAGAGTGTGTTTGTGATAAACAGATTAGACAGATGGAGGGGGAGATATGGTGACAGTTTTAAAATAACAGGATTATGTAGTGATGATTCAGACAAGATGTGTTTGTGGAAATAACTGTATGACTAAAAATGATAAAAAAGAGACCATGCATCAGAGAGAGCACAGGGAAATTATCCTGGAGCCGACATGACACAAAAGGCTTGTCATCCATCCCATTTAAGCTTTGAAAAAACTTGACAGTCATAAAACTGTGTACTATTTAAACTGAAAGCAGATTTCATACTGAAACTGAAAAAATAGGAAATAAATAACAAAAACATACCTCCACAGTTCCCATGAGTCACTTTTTATAATGATGTAAAACTGAGGGCAGTTTTTGCTCATTAAAAGACAAAATCCTGTAATGGTGTGGGCGTGTTTTGTTTCTGTTTTATTTTTTTATGTTGTCTTTTTTTATGATTTCAAACTACACTTTCCCTGCAATTGGAGAAATATAACAGAATCACCTAGATACTCTGTTCAGACCGCTGTGCTGTTTAACCTCCTTTTTTCTTCAATGTCCTGACTTTGTTAGCCAGTCATAGTTCGTACATCTTCTCATCTCTCGCATTGTTGTCTCCTGTTATCCAGGTTGTGGGTTCATCTATGCAGCTGATTGGCGATCACCAGGCAGAGGACCGCCAGCTCATTTCAGAGGTGGTGCTGGCTAAGATGAACCAAGCACTGGCCTCCAGGTCATCTAGCGTTTCCCGCTCACCAACGCGCTCCCCTCAAAGCCAAAAGCCAGCTACTGTGCAGCCCCAACAGGTGAAGCCTTTAATATGTTGCATTGTGTAGCATTTGTTCTACAAATACAAAAAAAATTTGCACCGCTAGACCTCTTCCAGTGTGGCTGCTGTTTTAAAATCTCCCTGTGGAAATCATGTCCTGACCACTTAAAATTGTGCATCTACAAAGGATCCTGATGAATAACTTCAGGTTTAAAGATACTGTAAGCCTCTTTAGAAAAGTACATAGATGCTTCTGGTTATGCTCCCAACTGATGGACTCCTATAAAGGTTACTATTTGGTCTCTGGGTTTGAGCTAGAGAATTCATTCTCATTACCAACGATAATATTTTAACATTAAAACTGGATCAGCTTTACAGAGATGGCTGATGTTTATATCTTAGAGAGCAAACATTGAAAGCATAGCAATCATAAATATGGCGGAATCAGGAAATCCACAATGTGATCTAAAAGTAGCAAGTGTTTCCAAGGTGCACAGGAAGCACCTACTGTAGTCCTTCACAACTCGCTATTGCATCCTTACCTTCATTTTCCTTTATCCCCAACCATTTGGGGTAGATAGTTGCCCCTCACTGAGCCTGGTTCTGACGGAGGTTTCTTCCTGTTAAAAGGGAGTTTTTCCTTCCCAGCTTTGCCAGGTGCTTGCTTATAGGGGGTCGTCTGATTGTTGGGGTTTTCTCTGTATTATTTTAGGGTCTTTATCTTACAATATAAAGCGTCTTGTAGCTGTACTATTGCTGTATATACCGGAGCTAGGTAGTGCAGTGGTAGCACGACTCACCTTTGGAGTGGGAGTTGCAAGTTCGAGTCCCACGCATGAAGGGTCCTGGCTAGACCCTTCATGCTAAAAACCACAAAGCCCTGGAATGGTGCGGCTGCAGCACGGACACAAAGGTTTTCACTGCAACTTGTACTCTTTATGATACTGAATGTGACAAATAATGAAAAAGCTTGCTGTTTTGTTTTGAGGCCACTGTTGTTGTGAAATTTAATTGTATATAATTTAATTTCCCTTTCTCGTTTTTTATTGCCTTGCCAACTCTTTTTTTTCATTGATCCCTTGTCTCCTCTCTGTCTACTAGACTGCTGCCCCTAAGGAAGGACTGGCTGATCCTAACAGGACTTCAAGCCAACGTCCTCAACCTCAAGGTTTCTGAACATTATTCACCAATGTAAAAGGGCTGCTGCTGTACCATGTCTAGAAAACACTAACTAAATTCATCATTGAACAGTCCCCTTGCTAACATCACTTTCTGAGATGAAGTATCCACTAGCTGTTAACTTGAACATCTTCCTTATCAAACAAAGTACTGCCATCAGAAAGTAAACAGGTGGGAAATAAGTATTCAGTGCTTTCACATCGTTGTATTGGGACTTGATACTGTAACACATAGATGCCCGATCATCCAGTTTACCAGCGATCTGTTAATAGACCTGTTTGTTTTTTTCTGCCAAGAATTAGACAAGAAGACCAACAGTAATGTCTTCTCTGTACTGTAGATATGCAGCTACCATTAGCTTTGCCTGGGCATGGAAACTGGGAAAAACAGCTTACCTGGCAACCCGATCCACCAATAAACACCTTTAGAACTCACTGATTTGCACTTTGACGTCATGTGTTGCTCTGTGGCTTTCACAGGTTTTGTATTCATCAAAATTATGACACACATCTTGTCAAAATGGGAAACTTTGATCTGCTATGGTTTCTTTGGAAAGAGCCATGCTAGCTGTTTCCCCTGTTTCCAGGCTTTGTTTTTAGCCTACCTAATTACCTACTGAGTGTAGCTTCATGTTTACCGTATAGGTACAAGAGGCATATTCATCTTCTCATCTAACTCTTGGCAAGAAAATGAAGGAGTGCAGAAGAGTAGAAGCAGCTTGTATTTTGTGAGCATACTGATCCTTGTTCCTTGAACTCAACAGTTTCCTTCATTACTGCCTCAAACTAGTATATTGATATCATGGCTTCACTTCGGTGTTGACAGAAATGATTGGTGCACTAGTCTGGGTCCAAGAACAGCAAGAAGCCTCTTCTATCTGTCAAAGCAATGCCTTGCCTCTTTTTAACTTGCGGCATTCATTTATATTAACAAGCCAGTGTTGTCTGTTTTTAACTTGTGGCATTCACTTGAATTAACAAGCAAATGTATATTAAAATGCACTTAGCCAGCATGTTAAGTTTAATTGCAGATGTAATGTAAGTTTTCAAACGTGTGTGTGTGTGTGTGAGAGAGAGAGAGAGAGAGAGAGTGTGTGTGGTGGTGTTTGTGCTCAGGGCTGATGTTTTAAAACTAAGTGTGCCTACTAAACGCAGTGGTAAAACGCTACCCAAAGTGTTACATTAACAAAGCCATTAATGTTGGAGTTGTTGTGTTTGTCTTTGTGTGAATTTGGGTTTGCATGTTTGTTCATTGTGGTTTCTCATTTTTTGCATGGGTGTGGCAAATGCCTGTACTCCATGTGGTGGTTAAGATGTTGTAGAAATAGCTTTTTGTGTCTTATGTGAATTGATAGAGATAAATATGTGCCTATTGAGTGTTAAGATGTGCAAATCGGACTTCACTATATATGAATTATGCATTAATAACAATGCCATATGTGATACTAATTTAACACTGTGAAAACATGTGCACTTATTGGTGGATTAATATTTTATTTTTATGTGTTCTTTAGTAAAAAGCAAAATAACTTACAGAGATTACCATCACTCTGCTTGTTAGATTTTGGCCAGCTCAATTGGGTTTCTGTGGTTTCTGCTTAAATCATTTTTATAATCTTTAAATTGCATTTTTATGCTAAATAAATAGATTTCCTTCTGGCTGAGCAACAAGATCTTGACTTTTTTTGAGTAGCTGATTAGAGTTTGTGTTTGGTTGTAAATAAGCCTCAACTGTTTTGTGTTATAATACTTGAAACAGGCAATCTGGCTTCATAAAGTGCAAAATATGATGTTTTTTTTCTCTCACAATTACAACACCTGATTAAATTAAGTTTTAAAAAAATTAGCATACTTTTCTTTGTCTGCATGATCATTCCTCATTTGCTTGGATCCAGACCATTGAATTGCTAATATTTGAACATCTGGCTATAGATTTGATGAAGATTTTGATTTTTAAACCTTTTCTAAATAAAGAGATTAAATAATATTTTTAATAATATAGCTAAAATCGTTTGCCACTTTCTGTACTTGCTTGACTGATGTGGCGAAAATCAATTATAATAGCGGTCAACAAAATATTAAGCAAATCTCTAAACACAATGTTCCCTAATTCTGGGTTTGTAGCCAAGCAAATTGTTATTGTGTCTCCCTTTATGAATTATGTTTGTACAAATTGTATTTTCTTTGGTTTTTATGCGCCGTGAGTCCCAAGCAACCATTGGGATGCTTTATGACAATCTGATCAAACGTAAGACTCGTGGCCAATTAGCTGCTTGACAGCAGTGACTCTCTGAGAACACATGGGATGAATTTTCATGAAGTTTTTGTAATGAGAAAAAATATATATAAATCCATAAGTCCATAAACAGGATTCTGTTTACATTTTTCAAGCTGTGTTCAAAGAGGCTTTATAATGTAATTTACATTCAGTAATTCTGTTTTGGAGAAAATGAATTCTGAACTGCTGGAAACTCATCCCTGCCCTGCCGCTTCTAGCTCAGCTTGTGCAATCACTTGATTCTTTTGTGTTGCATGTCCCGCCACGTTGCTGCTTGTGTTTGGATCACTTGTTCTAAACCGGTATTTCTCCGTTAGCTCCTGACCTTTTGTTGTTTACTGTCTTTCTCCTCACCGTCAGTCTGATTCTTTCCTGTCACTGCCTGTTTTAATTTCGCACTAGTGCTGGTCACGTGACTTACTGTGCATAACACTTGGCATGATAGGCGAATCACCGCACCTTCTTTTAACTGCTGTTCTGCCTCCCCCTGCTGGTCATTACAGCCAAAACATTCAGAGCCTGCTTTGCCCCAGTCTATTCTTGATAGATTAGTTAGATAGGATTTCTATGAATGTCTGAAATCATTTTGTGAATGGGCATGTTTAGATTCAAGCTCATTTTCTTTGTCATGTTCTGCTTTGGTTTTTGGTGAGTGTTACAAATGCCTGGTTGTCTAACGCTGCACTAACAGTCTCTAGAGTTTAAATACTGATGCTTGTATGTTCTATTATTAACCCCCTTTTTGCATTTGGGTGTTGTATAGCAGTGGAAGTACAAGTTCATATAAATATATTTCATGTTTTAGGTGCACCAGTGAAAGCGCAGAGTGTGGACACATCATCAGAATCAGCTAAGAGAGCATCTGAACCAGTACCAAAGCCCAGCCAGGCTCAGAGACCTGGTCCAGGTCCAGCTCAGAAACCAGCTCAGGCTCAGAAACCAAGCCCAGTGCAGAAAGCTGCCTCAGTCACAAAACCACCAGTACCGAGGCCTCCACCAATGATGAGAGCCCCGTCTGTCACAAAGCCAACCCCAGATTCTGCTTCCACTTCAGCCCCAGCCAAAGCTTCACCATCATCCCCTGCAAAAGTACAGGCAGCTGCAGCTCCAGGCTCTCCACCAACCAAAGCAGCAGCCGCAGTTTCTGGCCCCGCTGCAGCCTCAGCTGCAGCTCAGGCTTCTCCCCCAGCCTCTCCTCCAACCACAGAGCAGCCCAAGCCCCAGCCTCAAGGCTCCCCATCCCCAGCACCTGGCAAACCAAAAGATCTTCCCCCCAAACCCACACCACCTGCAAAACCCATTCCTCCTATGCGCAGAAATTCCAAACCACAGCTCCAGCCTAAGCCACAAACCGCACCTCCTCCGAAAGCTTCGCCCACACCCCAGCCCACTGCCCAAGCACCAGCTCAGTCTTCAGATACAGCCTCGGTCTCTGCCCCAGCACAGGTTCAGTCCCCAGCCAAAGCCAGTCAGGTCCAACATAACATCCAGTCTCCAGCTAAGGCTCCAGTTCAAGTTAAGCCAGCTGCTGCTTCCCCGAACCCTGAGCCAGTCCCAGCTGAAGCAGCCGCAGCACCGGCTGAGGCCGAGGCAACAGTGGAAGAACAATCGCAGCAAAAGACTCACCCTCTTCTGAAGTAAGAGCTGAATTATCAACACGCTTATTTAAAGACATTCATTCGTTCATTTGAATACAAATTCTCCTTTATCTGTCTTTTCTCGATTTCCCCCTCCTTTTCTCCATTCTCTTCCCAGTAAATCCCAGTCCCTGACCAATGCCTTCAACGCCTTCAGCGACTCTTCTTTCTTCCGCGGGGTCTCAAGCTCCGGAGGCGAAGGCCAGGAGGAGGCAAAGGCCGAGACCATTCGTAACCTTCGAAAGTCTTTCGCCAGCCTTTTCTCTGACTAGACACACCCTCCATTTACCATTGGCCAGTGATGACTTGATTGACATTAAATGTGAACCAGTCTGAGATTAAAGTTTGTGTGTTAACTGTACTGTATTCCCTCTGTCCCGGTCCCTCTTCTGCACCACTTTTAGCTTTCCTGTGTGAGTAACAGTGAGGCCTGCTGGGTAGGATGTTCCGTGAATGAACCCAGACTAATAGGTCTGAAGGAGTTAAGTCATTGATATAGAATATATTATGATATAGTAGAAAGAATAGAATAAAAAATTATTTTTTCCCAGCGCACACAAAGGAACAGAGTCTAAGGTATAATGAAAGTATAATATTAAAGACTACAGATGGAATGTACATAAGTTTATATACAGTATATAAATGCAGTATAAACACAACTATAATGGGAGAGAAGCCAATAATAATAAAAAAAGAAATCAGCAGCACTTTTTGATTAGCTTTGCAGTCAGTGACATAACTCTTTCATTCAGTAGCTGGATTTATACAAATGTTAATGTTCAGATATGACATTTGGTTTCTCCTACATTTGATGGTTTCCAGTGAATCGTTGTTGGTCAGCAAGTCAGTAAAAAGGGAAGAAGAAAAAAAAAGAGATACTTCTTTAAAAGATTTGTTCCTGTCTGTGTAAATCCAGCCGTTGTGTCTCTCTGGTCCTTGGCTACCGACTACTGGGCTCGTCATTGCTGCCCCTTTTTGTCTATAAGCCTTGAAGTTCATTTATGTGTGCGTGTGTTTTAGGGGGGAGGGGGGGGATATCTGTGTGTTCATTTGTGTTCACTTGTTGTGCATGGCTCCTCCAAGTGTGTGACTTTTTGGAGCAAGTGAGAGCTCTATCAATGTTAGACTTTGCCCTCCGTTGCCTCTCTCTCTCTCTCTCTCTCTCTAGATGTTGTAGCCTTATTGTGAACATGTTTTCAATTCACAGCTATGTGTGTTAGCTGTGCAGACCTGGGTCAATTGCATATTAAAATGCATTCATTCACTATGAAGCTTTGAGCATTGGAATCTGCTGTTTAGGAGGAGCATGGCTGGCGAGTAAATGAATGCATTTCACGTGGTAACTCATGTCTGTAGTTGTGACTGGTGATTTCTTGTTTCACCTCTGTGTAGATCTATCAACAGTATTGTACTTTGTTGATTATTCTCATGAAAAGACATTGAGACAGTAGTGCAATAACACCTCGACATGACTGTTGAGTGCTGTCACCCTATTATATTATCATACATACGGGATCTGTGTATGTGTTGAATACCTTACTCTTACATTCCCTTTAAGATTTCTTTCCATGGTGACTCTCCAGGTTGCTCTTTACGTGCAGTCAGCATCTGATCTGAGTACTATCACAACTGTTGGTGTTTCGTCCTTAGCCTTGTATGTATAGGTGCAATGAATTTTACGCAGCCTGGATTGAACCCTCTACCTTCACCGGTCATTTTTGGTTCAGTTGTTGCATTTCAAGAACGTACGCGTAAAAACAAATCCTACGACCTGCATATCAACCTGTCGGCTTATCCATTTCCATGACTATGTTGCAAGTAAACTTTGACATATTGTATTTGTCAGAAGTTTATTTATTTTTTTGTAATATATTTATTTATTTTTGAGGTTCCATATTTATGGTAAAGTATAAAATGTTTGTTTTATATTGTGTTTTTATTTGTAATGCAATCCTGCTTTGCATGATCTGGTGACTGGTTTTTTTTTCTGTACAGATAAAAGTTAATAAAGATGTGGTTCAATCATCCCACTGATTCACTGAGAGTCATGCCAGTGGCTGTGTCTTTTCTTTGAGTGTTTTCTTCACATGGGCACATCTATTTCACACTCATAAAGAAGTGTGGTGCATCTGTGTAAGCATATATGGCCTGGGATAGATGTGGATATTCACCAGTCAGGGAAAGTCTAATTAAAAAAGCTGCTGTTGAGCAGACTAAAACCAAGTTCACCACAGCCACTGCTTCTTCTGATTTCAAACTACAAACCTGAAAAAAAGTACGTTTCTTCTTCTTTCGCTTCCTCCCTTTAAGGATTGCCACAGCTCATCAGCTGTCTCCATTACCATGTCACCAATCCTAAAATACTGCAACATTGAAACCGCTGTGAGTAAGTTAAAAACAAAATATGCAACTGCTAAGACAAGATTTTGACTTAGGTGTCACCGACGTCCATGTGATTGTGTCACATGGATGTCTGAAGAGTCTGAAGAGCTGTATGCACTGGCATGGCTTGTCTAGCAGGAAATTTGAGACATACCACATATCACAAGACAAAGCTTTGATTAAAGTGATTAAAAGGACTTTTAAGCTTTAAGACACATGACTGTTAAAAGCATCTGTTGTTGTATCTGTTGAATTGTGAACTCAACAGATTTGCCCCAGTGTGAAGAACTACACCCTAATTTACCAGATAAATGTTTTTTTTAAAAAAAGCACACGTGGCGCAGCCTACTGCTACTGACAGACATCAGCTAAGAAGGTCCCACATTCATTCATCACACTCTTAGAAATATTCACACTCAAAATCTTTACTGAGATACATTGTTTAATTTGTTGGTATGTCATTTTGCTCTCAGCATATATATTTATTTTCCTTTAGATGAAAAATACTAAGACATCCACAACAGAGTCTCCCTAACAAATCTAGCAATGCCAGAAGGCTTACTGTATATCAAAACATTGTAGAGCGTTATATCTTACACAGGCAGCACAATATTTACATTTTAGGAACACTTAAAAGTAGAAAAATGATCATTTGCCAGCACCATCACATAAATTTAAGCGAGCGAAGTGTGAATTATTGATGCCTCGTGGTGTTTTATTTAAGAGGCACTGGGTTGAATTTTCTCATGTGAGGCAGCAGATGGCACTGTGTATATGTGGAAGTGCTGTCAATTGTGTACTTGCCATTTCTCAAGATTAGCATTTTATAATTATTTATTACACTCTTTAAAAATACCTTACATATAAATATCTCTAAAACATCTCTAAATATTTCTCTAAAAACATTACTTATACATACAGACGTGTGTAAAAGCACATATTAATGACACTTTTAAAAAAAAAGTTCTTTGTCATATTTTCCTCATCCTGTTCTTCTTTCATATCCTGCCTTTAATGTCACGCTTTTGTCACGCTTTAAGAAGGCGAGTGGCGGAAGGGCCCTTTTCACATGTGCCACTTTAGCCTTTAACATAAACCACAATACTTTTGCGTGAAACTGAACTTTTTTTTCCCTCTCTGTTGTGTAAAGATGCAGACAGTGTGTTTACTGTATGCAGCATAAAAAAATCTGACATAATCAGATGCTTCATCTACATCGCAAAGGGTTTCAAGGTAATGTCAAGAATAAACGATTTATTAAGATCGCTCTTTTTAAAATTAAAAACAGAACCAGTTCTTCAACAAAGTCTGCCAGCGCTGATAACATGTATACAGTATGCACAGTGAAGACAGAGGAAACACACTTTGCTTTTGGCTCTTGGTCCATGGGGCAACCAGTCAACAGAGATCTGTGGGAACGTCTCCATCACGTTGCTCAAAGGGACATTTATGTGGGCGGCTAACTCACCAAGCAAGCCTATACTAGCCAAATCCTGTTTGTCTTGGTGCTCATCCCAACCTGCTGGAGGGAGAGATGGGAGATTAAATGTTATAATCTAAACATTTAGTTCATTTGTCATCCCATACATACGAGCATGGAGGGACAAATCAAGCCAGTTTGGCCGATTTCTTCTGTCATAACGTTAACTGTGAGGGTTTCAATTTCCTCACTAAAAGCCGCGTTGATTTTTGAGCAGCTTGCACCCCTCCTAAGCCTGAAAAATGACAAGTCTTTTCCACTTTATAATAATCACGACAGCGTAGGAGAGCCCTGTTAAGATACACAAGTACTTTGATGATGAACATTTTCAGATACCAGAGCTCCAGTCTGCTGGGATTCGACTCTATAAACAATCAGAAATTATTGCTTTGCTTTGTTTGTAACAGCCAAACTCTCAGGGGTGTCATTTTTTTTTTTATCTCTGCAAAAAAAGAAAGAAATTCTGCATGGGGAGGATGTTATGCATGTGAGACAGAGTGAGAGAATATGTGTAAGTGTGTGTGTGTGCGTGTGTGTGTGTGTAAATAACCAAAGTGTAGCAGCTGTCTCAGTCCACCATACTGAGTTATAATAGATCAAAGGCAGCTAAACTGAAGCTTACTGTTGCACTCGCAGGGTAGCAAAATTAACAGCTGCATTTACCTGCATTTGAAAGAGTTTTTTGTTTTTTTTTAGAATTGATTGCAGTGTTGAGCAGTGAGTGGCAGGGCTTAACATCGGTTGCGTTGAATTGCTTCAAAAGCAGGTTGAAAAGTCACCTCACACAGATTCTACCTTGAAGTTTGAGAAGTAACACCATCAGGTATCTGTTCACACATTTGCTTTAGTTTGGTTTTGACACAAATCCCACTACAATTTTTGGACTTGTTACATTTTTATTGAAAGACCTTCTAAGAATTCCAGCACATGCTATAGATTCATATTTATTTGTTGCAATCACAGTAACACGACGACGGCTAATAACAGAGGTCTCTATTGCAAACCAAAGATTACAGTTTGCTAAAATTACTTCCTGAAAAACCATAAATGCAAACCAGGACATGCAGTTCTGCGCATGCTGTTTCAACGTCATACATAGCCACCTCAAAGCGAGCAGCCCCAACAGGTCAGACTCTGGTCAAATGACACTTTGACCAAAAAAAAAAAAAAAAGGGGGGGGGGCAGCTTTATTGCTTTGTGTGTTTTCTACAGGCCTCTTTGTACCTGTTGGGCTGTTGTACATTTAAGCACTGGTAAATGTTTAAAACAAAATCTAATATGTGGGTTTGTTCATGGGTTTTGTTTAGCCAGCTGTACTCATGCAATGGCACATTTCAGTCTAAACACCCACCTGCACCATGAGTGCTGAGATGTTTCATTCGTAATCTTAAGAATAGCTCCTTCAGTCTGTGGTAAGTAGGGTATTTACAGCAGTTCAACATCCGATATGTAGTCAGATATAACAAAATGTGATTTCAAGATAAGGATGTTAAAAAATATGAACCACATCTGCTTTCAGTCAGCAGAGTAAAAAAATTAAAAGTAGCCCTTAGATTCTGTGTCTAGTTTACCGTTACAGAGCGAGCTGTGTGTTGAGGTTAGTCGAAGATCCTTAAATCTACAACAAAGTCTAAAAAGATGCAGCACGCAGGCAAACTTACTATTCATTGTGCACCTGTTTTTGCACTAAGCTGACTTTCAGCAGGCTAGCTGACTGTCCGGATGGCGTTTCATGAACTAAGTGATGCAGCAGAGTACAATTTCAGCTTCAGTAAACACATGAGAGGGTCGACAGGATGTTATCTGCTAAACGACACTCGCAGGATTTCCTAGTGAACTAGATGACTTAATTGCACAGTCAAATGATCACCCTGTTGTCTTTCAGCAGTTGAATTCAGTCCCGTCTTCTGAGACCAAAGACTGTGATGTCAGAAATATGACTGTAATCAGCTCGATAGTCATCACTGGTAAACTAAGTGACTAAGAGGGGGGGAGCCCGACAGACAGCAACAAAACAAGCAACCACTTACTGTCAAGTGACTGAGTATCAAAGGAACAATTCACTATTATTGGGGGATGAACTTAATATCGAAATTTAAATTAGATGGTTAACAGTTTAGTACAGCTGCTACTAATGAAGTAGTTACAAGTTAGCTTTCAGATTTGATGTACACAAGACGTCAGCTTAGAAAACACGTTGCACTGTTTTCGATTAAGCTACCGACCAGTACTGGAACTAAAACGAGCCCCACCTTAAGAAACTACATCAACAAACCCGTGCTTACACGTGAATGCATCAGTATTAGTGATCCAATAATATCAAACAAGAGAGTTAATCCAAGCTATGACTTCTCAGTGTGTGCCTCCATAATGAAAACTGTCAAAGTTTAAGTACGTGTAATTGAGTAATGGAGTATTTTTTTATAACGATTCTAGTGAATCACGATATATAAATTACATTAACCTGAAATGAATTTTTCTTGCCATGTTCAACTGGTTGTCTTACTAAAAATAAAAATAAATTTTATTATTTTTTTTAAAACTTTAAAAAAAAAACCTTACCAAATAAAATGTAGCCTTACTTGCTTAATCTGCAAAACCAGTATCAAAAAGCCGAACTAGTTCTTGGAGGGGAACAATACTTTAAAGAAACTCACTTGTTCCATACACAGTTCCCGGAAAAAAAAAACTAGCGTGACACATAGCAGGTAAACGATATACGAATGCAGTTTACTATTGGTGCATCTTAGTTAGAGGAGCTTCTCACAAGTGGTAAGGGTATTTCATTAGTTTTTAACCATACCAAAATGTGATTTTTTTTCTTTTCTTTTAGCAGTCTTTGGTCTAAGGTAACCCACTGAGCTCTTTCCTATAGTCAAAATTATATCAAACTATCTTAGCTACCTGTAAGTTAGGCAAGAAAGTGAATATGTGCTTTGCTGAAAAGGTGGAACTATTCCTTTAAGTTATTTGTTCCACATGGCTAAACACCTAAGAAACAACACTTTTAGGTCTGAATTTTACATTACCTGTTTCTCCCATATGGGGCAAACAACTGAGAAAATCCACTATAATGGGTAATTTGATGCCTCTGCCTGTGTCCTCAAGATCCCGATCGGTTGTGTTGAGAGGGAGGAGAGAGAGCGAGAGAGGCAGGCAGACACGACCACAGCTGCTGCTGCTGCTGTTTGAGCAGAAAACCGCACAGCAAACACACCGGACCTCTTTGACGCCGCGCTCCCGTGCGCACGTTGCGGACGCCACGGTTTGTTTGGGTTTTCCGTTGTTTGTTTGGGGGTTTTTTTTTCGAGTTTTGAAAGAAATTTAACACCACCGAAAATAAAAGACAAACCATCCAGCTTCAGAAACAGAGAGTGTGCGCTGTCTCCTCTGCGCCTCAACACACCGATCAGGTCAGTCACCTTCCGGTCGGCACAGAGTCTGCCGCGCTGAGTGTTGCGGTTGCTGGGCTGGGTGAGAAAATACGGGAAAGCACCCGTAGGGGGGAGAAAGTTATTTAAATTAATGAAGACTGGGTTAATATTACACTGTTGCAGTCTAATCTGATATTAAATATTCGTGCACGTGAGCCAAAAAAGGGTGATTTGATTAAAAAGTAGTTTAAACAGGTAGATCCCAGCTGAAGACTTGTTGATTTATCCAGCTGTGTCTAAATCAGATTTTATTTGTGCGTATTGTCCCCGATGTAAATGTTAAGGTCGACACGCACAGGTAGCCTACAGTGTGACAGGATGACTGTGGCACACAGTTTGGGGGTGGCAATGACGGGGGGGCGGGGGGCGGCCACAGGACTGACAACTGACACAAAGTCAGGTGTTGGGCCATAGTGTGCCTGAAGGCCATAGTGTGAGTGTGAGCTTGACATGCAAACACCAGGCAGAGATTTTACCCATCAAACTGACCACAGCCTCTCTGGTGAGTGCGAGGAATGCTTTGTTTGTTTCTGTGTATGTCGTGCTGAGAAACTTTGTTGAATACCTCCATAAGCATTTATCTGAGTAAAATAGGCTTTTTACAGGGCCTATACAATACATTCTTGGATGTGTACTTCTGTGAAGTCTATACTTTTTGTGTCATACGTGGAATTTGTGGATATGTCACACACGCTTCAGGCAGTTTTGTGTTCTTGGAATTGACAGGAAAATAATGGTGGTGACTCAGCAATATTGTTGACTGGAGCTCAGAGTTAAACACTCGTTTCTCTTTGAGGCTTGCTGCACGGCTGTGTGATAGGTGATGTCTTTATGGTATTCTTTTAAGACTCAGTAATGACACACGGTGAGAAAGCTTGTAAGAGCCCCTTGTAAAGCGTAAGAGTGTCACAATAAGTTCAACTGTTTTCCTCATCGCTTTGTACGATCTTCATGTCAGTCGTCTCATAACACCGTGGAGTTGCTGGAAAAATGTTCAGAGACATTTTAGAACAGCAACAATCACCATTTTATCCATTATATCTTGCAAATCACAACTTTTGGTTGAAAACTTAGTTTGCTATTTACATACACAAGACATTTCATGTGTTTGGTCTGTTTACTTTCCTCTGAGACTATTATATGTTATATTTAAAATCACAGCAGCTTTATTGTCACGGTACGTTGACCCTCAAAACCAAAGACTGGGAATCAATCTAAGTCAAGTGTAAAAACAGCTCCCCAAGTGAGTAAGTA
This sequence comes from Haplochromis burtoni, assembly GCF_018398535.1. Classification (NCBI taxonomy): domain Eukaryota; kingdom Metazoa; phylum Chordata; class Actinopteri; order Cichliformes; family Cichlidae; genus Haplochromis; species Haplochromis burtoni. The sequence goes on along the minus strand of NW_024582517.1, from coordinate 122,683 downwards.
CATGTCACTGGTAGTAAATGAGCTGAAGCAGTCATGTTTTATCATAATATTCAGCAAAGATAAAGATAGTGGAAAATCAGCAGCAATATATTTTTAACCATTAAGTCAGAAAGTCAGAGAAACAGTGTCGACAAAAAAAAGAGGAGTTATTTTATTTAAAAGTAGCAGTAGTACATTTTTAAAGGTGATCTCAAGTAACAGCAGCATTCGTACTCAAACTGATCCTGTGAATTATTAGACATTTAGCAGAATGAGCTCACAGATTAAACGTCCATGCAACGTGACCCTTGATGTAATACGGCTATTTTAAAATAAGAGAACTTAAAATATGACAAGTTATAAAAAGATTATTTTTTTCTGATTAACTCCTAGATTCATGCTGTAATATCGTTTTACTGGGTTTACAACATTTTGTTGAAGTCATTTGCGTTGCTGTCATGTAAGTTTGGTAATACTCTGTTTGACAAAGACTTTTTGTTAGCTTTTTGAATCTTTTGTGTCGCTGTGTCTGATACGCAAACAGATTCAAATATTTGTGTCTAAAATCTCCAGGAACTTTAATCAGTTAGAGAAATATCTCATATCTTTGGTGAAATTAGCCTGTAATCTCTGCATAGGCTGCTTAAAATCTGACACTAACCAATTGAGTGTGTTGATACATCATCAATCAGTGCATTATTGCCTGTCGGGTTATATAACTGCTGAAGTGAGGCGTGTGTGTGTGTGTGTGTGTGTGTGTGTGTGTGTGTGTGTGTGTGTGTGTGTGTGTGTGTGTGTGTGTGTGTGTGTGTTGGTGCGTGTGAGAGAATGACTGTGATAGATTTGGACTTTGCTTAGTTGCCATAAATGAAAGGAGTGCCTCAAGATACCATGCTATGTTTTTGTTGTCCATCACACGTGCTGAAAGTCTTGTTTGACTTTCCGTAGATGATATACTTCTGCACAAAGCCACAGAGACAAAGTTCAGCCTCTTAAAAACACCTCCGCACAGAGAATTGCCTTAGTTCTTGAAAATCTGTGTTAATTTGAAATCCATGATGAGAGAGTTGCCGCTCCACTATCCAGCGGTTTTAAAATGTTACAAAACCTCGCTAAGAGCCAAGCATAATCACTGCATGAAAGGAAGGAAGACAGTGTGCGCATTTGTGTCTGCGCAAAATCCAGATAAAAGAGAATGCCACGTTCCTATACAGCCCACAGATAATTAACCACTTTTGTTTCTACACCACCAACACTTTGGTTTGTTTACTATATATCAGATTAACTTATTCTGACTGTGTTTTTCAAAAGTGCGTGTTTGATTTCCTTTTATCTGATGACATGCGTATTTGACGCAGTTTAGCCTTAAGGTCATGTATTTGTTTTTTCAATTGGGTGTAATTATTAACTTCAAGGCCAATCATTTCACCATTTACTGTAAGTTTAAAGCAACATTTCGGCTGCAGAATTCTACTGACAACCGAAATATGGGGCACAAGCAGGTAGGGCTGGGCCATATTATACCGTTCACGGTAATACCGGTATAATGTTAGGCAACGATAGGAAAATGAAATATCGCGATAGAATGAGTAAAACGCGCATGCGCAGTGCCTTTGTTTTCATACGCACATGGCCGATTGTTGAGTGAAACAGATGAACCAGAATTGGTTTGTAAAAATGGTGCAACTTCAGTGATGTGGAACTGGTTTGGTGTTTGTCCGTCAGATACACAACAAAGCACATTTTTTTGCAGAACATGCAAGCGGCCGTCGTTATTGTCGTATTTGTCGGACTAAGATGCTCTTAAATCTGGGAGTAATCTGGGTCCTAAACTCCGTATACTTCAGGTCAAACAACACTGCAGCATCACTGAGAGTTAAAAACTGTCTAAATTCTTTCATCTTTAATAAAACGATCAGCATTGCTGCTTTACCAGGTGTAACTATGAAGTTTAACTTCCAGGCATCCATGAAAACAAAATTTATTACATTTAACGGAGTTAGAAGTTAGCAGGAAGCTAGCGGAAGTTAGCTCGCTAGTTTCGCTAGTTACCTAAGCATGATATTGCATGTTCTGACTGAGAGATTTCTGAAAAAATTCAAACGTACAGCTCTGCTATCACTTCCAACATAAATGAAGACAGGAAACTAAACAGCAGTGACGTTTGTAGGGTTACTGAAGTTGGGCTAGCTGGTATATAATGATGTGCTACGTGATCGCTAGCGACACAGCTATGTTAGCATAACATAAACAGTGAAGCTGGAGGACGAACACTAACACTTTTCCACTTATAAAAGTTAACGTGAAGGTTCCTCATGGTTAGAGACAAATGCAATCGCATGGCAGGATGCTGTAAACGGACCAAACTTCAGTCAGGAGAACAACTGAGATAATCCATCCACAATACGAGGTTAGTCATTAATATACTGCAACAACATGGGAATAGAGCAGCTGCCAGAGAATTCAACATTAATGAATCAATGGTACAGAAGTGGAGGAAGCAAGAAGAATGAGTTTAATAAAGTTTGATTTATCTGACTGCTTTGTTTCGCTTAATGTGCCTTATAATCCCGTGCACCTTATGGTCCGAAAAATACGTACTGCACACTGCAGTTTAATGTTGCAAAGCACCTCTTTTTAACTTCAGTGGATATTATACATGGTTATGCTCAGGATATGTCAGCCCATTTCTACTGGAAATGCCTTTTGGTTAAACTTTCAGCAAGGAATTTGCATTTGCACTGTTACATTTTTATAAAGCTTTAATGTACATAAAAACCAGCTTCTTGTTTAAGTGAAAATAAATGGAAGGTTGTCTTTTTGCGCTAATAATCTTGTGGAGTTGTATTTTGTCTCGCATCAATTATATCGTCAGTTATATCGTTATCGCAAATTTTCAAATATATATCGTGATAAATATTTTTGGCCATATCGCCCTGCTCTACAAGCAGGTTATTTACGAATGAAAAATTCTGCTTTACTAGTTAAACTTATATGTCTGGTCTCCCTTTCTTCAAACCAGTGTCCCCTCCTCTTTGCTGTAAAATTTGTGCCTTTGTTGATTTCTATACTGATTTTATTTGTATTGATAAGCATTATGAGTTACTTGATTTTTAGCCCATTTTTGCGGGGTCATATTTTTACATTATTGTATATTTAGAGCTGATCAACATCAACTGTATATTTGGGAAATGTCAAAACTTCCCTCTGGTTAACATTTCACCATTTCTTAGACTGAATCAGAAGATTGAGTCTGACGTTTAGCATGCCGAATGTGTTAGATGTGGGTTTTTTAAACAATGCAAATTGAGTCGACAGAACCTTCGGCAAAATAAACGTTTTGCAACCACAGCACCTGTTCGCATTATCACTCTCACAATGATTCCTAAATCACAACAACACCTGCTACCTGAGAAGTGACTCGTGTTTCTCATTTCTTTACATGCTGTCCTAAATACATCTGTGTTTGTGTGGGAAGGGAACATGTTTTAGTTGCCAAGTGTAAACATGATGCCTTTCAGGTATTTCTCTTCTGATGCCCGCTTAAAATTGCTGTCTCAATTTTAGACTGTGAACATGAGAAATCACGTTTTCCTGGGGCTCGTATTAAAGCCCTAATAAAGGCCCTAATTTTATTAGAGATCTGTCGACCTATCCAACCTTTACTGTCATATATCTTTACTATTGTTTACTATTGTTATTGTAATGGATTAATCTACTGATTGTTATTAATTTTGAGTTCTCTGAAAAAATTCATTTTACCCTGAATATTGAGAAACGATTTATTGATCGTTAAGATTACCCCTGCTCAATCATCTGTTAATCTGTTATCAACTTTCACATGCTTGAAAACGAAGAGACGGTATGTCTGGAACAGTGGTTTTTTTCTGACATACATCATGGAGGTAGCCAACCAGTAAACTATTGCGTTGCAATATTCGTAGAGCCTTTTAACAAAAGTAATTTTTAGCGAAAAGATACCCAAGTACAATTTTACCTGGACTTCCCAAAGTTTGGAGAAACTTCCTGGTTCAGCTTTGATCAAACTCATACTGGATGGAACTGCCGTGACGTCACGTGTTTATTTTTGAAGTCCCTATTTGAGGCTTCGAGATAAGCATTTTCACTGCTGCCATCTTGGTATTTTGAAACCGGATGCAATGAGAGCTGGTTCTGACTGTGAAACTGCATGCCTTTTCTCTAATGGCGGTCATTAGACAATGAGCGTTCCGCATATATTCCTCATTGCTGAAATACAGCACGGTCAATTTTATTTTCAATGATTTTTTTATTTAATATTTATATTAAATAAAATGAGTTCTTGAGTCTGTAAGCTAAATGCTTCCAGTTGTTTTCCCATAGGCTTCAATTACAAGTTTCCCCCCTGATGGCCATCGTTGAGTGCAAGTTAAAGCCATGTACGCATTGGCTTCACTTTTCAGACCCCAAAAAGCTACAGCCTTCTTTTAGACTGTCTATACTTGGATGGAGTAATGCATTATTAATGGTATGTTCATATTTAATCTGTTTATTGGTTTCAAATGACACTGTTTAGCTAATCTGTTGGCTGAATGATACTTTGAATGTTCACCCCAAAAAGTTGATTCAGATTTTTTTGATTTCCTTGCCTGGAATTACTGTACAGAGTGGGGGATAAATGGATGGACTGATAGGGTTATGGAAACGCACACACCAAGGGGGACGAATACAAGATATACACAGGGAGAAGCTAAAGCAGAGAAGACACATGGGGAAACACAGCTGAAAAGAATCTGACTGATGAGACAGGGTAAGCAAAACTAAACTCTACATCAGTAAGGAGACTATCAAAATAAAACAGGAAACAACACAAACTGAGACCTAGACTGAGACACATGAACTTGACACAGGAACTCGTCCACAGATGAATTAACATGAAAGGACAGGGAAACCAGATAGAACACAGAGACAGAGATGAGACTAGGAACAGAGTAGGCATGAAAGAGGAGTAACATAATAAAACAAGTTTTTCAACTTGAAAAAAACAAACTCAGATGAACTTGAGAATACAAAACTCAAGACTAACTAATACAGAACTAAAACTAAAAGATCTCTTAAATTCCAAAGAATGAAAAACAAGATGATAACAAACTCAAAAACTGTGTCCAAGACCCAGGACCATGACAGAATCTTCCTTTACCAGTCCAACAAAAAGGGTATTATTGAAGAAAAAAACTGGTGCTGTAACATTAGGAGCTCTTCCCATTATGGTGCAAAAATAGTTGTGGACATTAACCTGGTAATCTGTTGACTAGCCCTTCTAGGTGTTTTAGTGTGTGAAACTCTGACATTACTAACACCATGTTCTAACCTACTGAGCCAGAACAGTCAGTACAAATCTCAGACTTACATTGCATTTAGCCAACATTGTTGAGACACTAATCCTGCATCTTGAGCCAAAAATAGTCATTGTCGGAGAAAAAAAAATGCAACATGAGGCTGAGGTTGGAGGGGGATTTGGTTTCCAGTCAATCCAGATTCATAATATGGTCCACTGTGTAATTTCTCATTATTAATTCTAATAATTCACACAAAATGCATGAACATTTTACAGCAGTTAGAGCCTTAGCCAGCGACTGCATTGTAAACCGTTAGATAAGAACATTACTATGAAAATGTTAAAACAACTTGCAGAAATTATGAACACAGCAAATCGATACTGACTTTAGTAGAGTAATAAATTATACTGTGTTACAAGAGTATCGTTTGCATGTAGATATACCCCATCAGGATTCTCCTTCCTAATTTAGCTTTCTTATAGCTGATGACCTGGAACTACCCAGGGAAAGGACCCATCCTCAGATTTACCTCTGCATCCTGTCAGACAAAAAAAAGTTAAATTAATGACTTGAAAACAACTGGAACAAACTGAACCTGGAGCTTCTGAGGCCTCATGGGAGTCTGGCACAATCAGTCCCAAAGACACAAAACACACACGTCCAGTCGCACAGTTACACACATATACTGCCATACACACGCAAGAAGGATTTTCTTGCCAATGCACTTTAACACAGAAATTATTCAACAGACTGTAGGGATATCTAGTAACCTCTGTCCTAATTTCCCTTTTAAAAAGATGTGGGAGCAAAAAGCATCTCATCAGGTCAAAATCTGGTCTCTATTGGGAACTTGAAAACTGACTCATACTTGATGTGCATCGGGTGCTTCTTGGGTTTACTGGATATGGCATTGCTTAATGCCATATCCAGTTCAGATTCTTCTCTGAATGATCTGGCTGATTTCTGCAATCCACCTCCTCAATTTAAAATTGGCTAATCATAACCGAATGCCAAATAACCTAAAAAAAAAATAAAACAGGAACAACAACTGCCAGTAGCTTGCGTCTTTATGGAATTTTTTTTTTCACCTCTCCAAGAAGGGGTGAAAAAGTTTCCATCTGAATTTATTTGTCATGCTTATCAACCAATTTTGTCATTAATCTCTGTGAATATCTTTAGTGTTGGGTAAGGTCTCATCAAACTGGAGTCTATCTCAGCTTTCACAGGGACAGAGGAGGGGTACACCAGGCACAAGTTACCAGTGAAGTCATCACTGCCAGATCTGGCTAATAGTTTAAACTGTTTTTAGAAAAATGATAAACAACCATTATTTTTTACAGTTGACTCAAGTCTGAAGCTTTATGTCAGTGATTTTTAGATATTCAATGTTTGAATGTAAATGTCCACTTCTTATTTGCACTTACATGTGTTTGGCTGCTTAGCGTTCATGGTGAAATGCTTTCAAGTAGCATTAAAACATTAAGCTTCCAAAAACATAACAGCATGCCAAAGACTGGACAGTGTTTCATCCAGTCTTACACTCCCGTTCATGAGTATACATTTATCTTCGCCACCAGTCCAGCGTGTGGTAGAGAGCACACGCCTCCTGAGCCAACTCTGACCTCCTTCTTATACGTCCTTTACCCCTCACAGAAATTTTGTGATGTTTCTTTCTGCATACACCTTTCCTGGCACTCATATTTACAGTGCGTCTTTTGAATGAGATTCACGTCATGTGTCGCTTTGTTATTGTCCAGTTAAGTGCAGCTGACGGGAGCACACTCCCGTCTTTTCCTCTCCGCTTCGAGGAACAGGGCATGACCCTTCCCACATTGCACCTCTCCCCTTTCCTACCATATCACCCTCCTTCTCACTCCCTGTGTTTATCAACACACAAGTTTAGCAATAAATCATTGCTTGTGCGTATTCTCACATGACTTTCACAGCTGGGATCATAAGCATATAGAGTGATGATTAACGTACATGATCATCATATAGGCACATGTGTCACAGCATGAAGCAGTGATCTCACTGTCCTTGTTTGTCATATTATCCTCATTGTTTTTATTCTTGCTCCATCCTTTTGTTTTTTTTTGTTTTTTTTAACCTGTTTCATGTTTTCAGTGCTAGATGTCTGAAACATGTGTCTGGACTGTGCATCAAAGATAGATAAAGTCTGACTTTGTTCTCTTCTCATAAAGGAAAGGAGTGCCCCGGGCCGTGCTCCATTTATGCTGTGCACACATGTCCTTACATACATGTCTTGTACATGTGACACCATTGCTCACACAGGTAGTATTTACGAGTGGATGTGTAAAAATCTGTGTGTTTGTGACCATGACAACATGCAACCACTCCTTCCCCTTAACCACTGAGGAAGATCTTGAGGCTCAAGGGACTCATCAACCATTAACTCATAGCTATTTAAAGGAACTGGGTGAGAGTTCATGTCCTCAAATTATTGTGAAAACTCATGATTCTAAAAACAGAAGCATGTATGGAAGCAGATGCATACATAAAAAGCATTACAGCTAAAAAAAAAACAAGGCAGGTGCTCTATCGCTCTTTGTTTGGCTTTTCCCATGTGTTTATGTATAGCCTTCTAACCAGCAAACACAGCAGATGAAACGTTGTTATCTCAAGAAAGCTGACCTGGAGATGCATACATGGACAGATGTTGATTTTGTGTCCATTTACATAAATATCAGTCATCCATCCAACTTGGTGTCACAGAGCCTGTGGCGGCTAATAGTGGGAGGGTATACTCTGGATAGTCAAAGGAGCTTGTAAAGAAAAGTGTCTGGACTTCTTTAAGTTGCTTGAAGACCTTTCACCTCTCATCCGAGAAGCTTCTTCAGTTCTTCAGTTCAGTTCTGAAGCTTCTTCTTTAAGAAGCAACTTAAAGAAGTCCAGACGCTTTTCTTTACAAGCTCCTTTGACTACGATGACCTGGATGACTGAGAACCTTCACAGACATATACTCTGGACAGGTTGCTAGTCTGCTGGAGGGCTCACACAGAGAGAAGAGCTGTATCTTGAGGGGAAATCCATGCAGGGACAGGGAGGACATGCAGACTACAGACAGTAAGGCCTAAGCCACCCAGGAGATTAGAACCAAGAACCTTCTTGCTTTGGCATGTCGGTGCTAACCACTGCACCACTGTGTCGCCACCAGTGGCTTGATATGTATTGTGATAAAGAAGGCAAATGAATGTTCCTTTGTTTCATTTTTATAATACAACAGTATCTGATTGACAGCTTATTTGATTATGAAATCCAAAACATTTCCTGCTCATAAAAAACTAGTATTACCAGATTGCCCCCCACCTCTTAAAAAATGAGCTTGCAAAAATGTATTTCTGACATGTAAATTCTTCTGTCTTATATGTTGTATGATGAACGTATGCATCTGTGTTTATCTCTCTGCCTCCAAATGCCAGCAATATAACTCAGTAGTGTGCTTTATTTAATACGTTGAGTAGATCAGTAAGATAGAATATGGTCTTCAGAGAAAGAGTTCTTGAGTTTAGGTTGCCCTCTTCTCACTCAAACAGTTCTCGCTCTTTCAGCAAGCGAGAATTTTGTTTGTTTGTTTCGTTGTACTCTAACTGTCAAAAGTCAAATGTAAAACAGTTCTTGCATGCACACTTACCCTTGCAAGAAAATCCGAGAAGGGCATCCAGGAGATGTTTTAGAAAGATCTTGAGCACATGGAAAGGAAACACTGCAGACATCGCACAACTTTTACAACAATTTTTTTCAACCAAGGCGATGTCTAGGAAGAGCAGTCAGCCAGGACTAAGGTTTCGAAACATCTGCTGATCCCTTTGTACATCGTTTCCCATTTCTTATTTGTCTTGCAACATATAAGCAACAAACAAACGCAGCATATTGTGTATGCGTCCTTGCACATCTCACTATGTTTAATACGATCAAGAGCGTCCAGTGCTATAGGAGCCGCACTGTCATTTGACACAATGAAAACATATTTTGAACATCGCTCTGTGTACAGATGTGTGTGCATGGGTGATTCTGCCAAGCCATTGCACAGAATGACAGCGACCTTTTCAACGTTATAGAGTCATATGAGCAAAAATATTTGGTATATAAAAATAAATATATTTTTACTGGGACCCAGGCCAAGCAAAACGTGGTTACTCATTATGATTGTTGAGTGGATAATAAATAGAATAATATTTTAAGGATAGCTGATATGATGACTGATCAGCGGAAGGGATACTATGAGCAAAACCAAATGCATCTGGTGTTGGCAGGGCGATGTTGTATGACTGCTGTTGCACAAGTGAGATATATTATCGTTAAAAACCAAACTGCCTAAAAATGAGGAGAAAGAAGTAAACTAGTACAGTGGTCCCTTGCAATATCGCGGTTCACCTTTTGCGGCCTCGCCGTTTCGTGGATTTTTTTTAGTGCAATTTTGCATGCTTTTTTTTTTTTTTGATAGAGTGCATTGTGTTCTGCCTCCCGATCGGCTGTAGACCATTGTCAATCAAGCTCCTCTGTCCCGTGTCTCCTGTCCAGTACAGAATGCATTCAGCTTGTCAAATTTACATAAATCATCGATCACTAGCAGTGTCTCTGAAGTTGGTTTCATTCTATAATACTGGAGTTATTTTTCTACAAAGGTTTGAACTTTGAGAGTGTTTAAACAAGAGAGAAAGATGTAAAAATGTTCATGCCTGTCTGAGAAAAGTGTATAAAGTGTGTAGTGAGGGGTTTTACAACCTAAAAACATCTATAATAATTGTAAAAAAATAAAGCTGACTTTGTGGATTTTGCCTATTGCAGGTTATTTTTAGAAAGTAACTCCCGCGATTAACGAGGGACCGCTGTATTATCTCACTGGAATAAATAATTTTTTCACCTAATCTTATCAGTCTGCAGCTATTAAAAGAGTAGTTTAACATTTTTGGTAAAACAGTCTATTTATTGTTGTTACAGCTTATGATTTACATTTCTCCAAGTAGTGACACATTTCATTTAGTAAGCTTTAGCGGTACTGGTAGGTGTTTTTACTTGTAGACATAGACATCCTTGATGCTTCTCCATTTCCTGTTTTCATGCTAACTTAAGCTAACTGTCTGCGAGTTCTAGCTCTTGTTTGATCATCTCAGTCAAAAATCACGTCGTCTGAAATACCAAACTGGTCATTTAGGTTCATGTCGTAACCAGCTATGACACTAATCCACGTATTGACCAGTCATTCTCATGTGTGGTTTTCGCACATGTGTTCATAGTTTATAGCTAGTGTTCAAGCATGTACTACCCCGCCCTCACTGAGCTAATGCCACATTTGTGCTAGTTACATAATGCAGCTCCAAAATGTTTAGAGAGCTGGCAGCAAGAACGTAAGAACAATTATGCATTAATTATGCATTTTTCAGTGTAAACACTCAGAATGAACACAGAAATTAAGTATTATGCCACTTTCACTTTCGCATATGCAGATATGAAGTAGGTAATTTGCATATTGTGCCCCAGCGGGACAGTTGTTCTGACAAATCTGCCACATTGTGTTCTAATGTGTAGGTAAAGAAGATAATTTCCTACTGCAGTTCTTGGGGGGGGGGGGGTTAGGTCAAATCAGTGCCATCGTTGCACCCTGGCATTTGCTATAATGCAAGCCGAATCATAAAATATTTTAAGCTAGTACATCTCAACACCTTGGCTACAAAGACAAGTCTCACATTAAATTCACAATGAATATAACATCATTTTCTAATGATTGATTTCATATATACAAAGAAATCTCTGTTTAATATTGGTTAAACCAACTTATATGAGTATCAGCACGTATGATATATACAGAAACACGTTTACCATGATGTACAAAGACACAAAACCTAGTCTCTTGATAAATGGAAAAACAGTTGTATGATATGGTCAGTGAGTCATTTTCGACAATTTCCCCCCACACACCTGAGGTTTCTCAGAGACAGTTTCAAGTTGTACCTGAGGTTTGTACCGTCAAAACTACAGTTCTCTGTCTCGTTCGAATTGTTAATCCCGGTGGTATATCGGCGAATGTGTGGGCAGCCACCTTGTAGTGTATGAGTTGTTAGATTAAGACGTGAATGGCCTCAAAAAATAAGTTATTTTACATGAAAAATGATATTTACAAGCACAAATGCTGCATTTTAAATCTGCCCAGTGTTTGTAAAATTCACTCTGATCTAACCATTTCTACATTTTTTAAAAGTATTTTTGCTTTATTTTGTTTTTTAATCTTTATAAGAACTGAAGACTTTAGTTCTTAGAAAATATTTGGGTCATTCACTATATTGTTGGAAGGACCGGTTGTTTCCTCTGCGCACACTAACTGTGAAAGTTTCAAACTAAACCACTCTCCTCCTACCTCTCCAGACTTGACCCTTAGGGCCAAAATGACAGGCTGTCAATGACTGTTTGATGTTAATATGCAAACAGAGACTCTGTCTCTGGATTTTTTTTTAGTATGTCAATCACTTGTCTCTTTTTTGATATGCTAAATGCCTTTTTGGAGATAATTTTTCTAGGTTAAGTTGCGATTTGTGCATTCTTGTGGAGTCACATGATGTACAATTGCAGATGGAAGCTGAAAGAAGAAACCACTTCTCTATTACTTGGCTTTGGAACGTGAATTTGGTCGAATTTCTCATAATGAGAGATGAAAATTTCAGTTCTTTCTTTAATATATAATTGAAACAGACAACAGATAAACTGAAATCAAACAGAATCTGTCTATAAACCAATTTGGAGTCACACAAGAAAAACAGTGTGCTGTAAAGAGCTGGAATAATCTATCAGTGCCATGTATTTGTGCATACAGAGACTGAACTATACAGCACATCTGTTGTATTGAGGAGTTTGCTACATTGTTGAAATCTGTTCAGATTAAATCTCAACAACAAAAGAGATAGTGAGCATCTGACCCCAGCTCATGAGGTTAAACAGCGGTGCTTTTCTAGTAAGAAATCAAATCAGGGAACTATTATGTTCATGTTAATGTTCTTGGGTTAGAAATTGCATGAGGAGCGAGTGCGTCACCATGGTCACATCGACACTGAGTGACTGAGCGGAGGGAGAGAAGTGCAACCAAAGAGGCATGATGAGCTTGCCTGTCAGTGTGTAGCAACAGGAAATCATCTGCATCTGATGTCTACCACCTCACACACACACACACACACACACACACACATACACACACTTAGACACATGAAACTAGAAGAAAAACTGTATACAAGAAAACAACTTGAAGCACATGGCCACACATACACAAATATGCACTGTCTATTTAATACAGCAGCGACATGCGCACATAAAAATATATAAAAATGAATGACACATATAAAACTGACAATAAAACCACACACACAGACACACACACAGACCACATGATAGTTTGCTGTCTGAACTTTTGCTGAGCCCAGACTCTGTCAGAAGGAGAAAATGTGTGTGTAGTTCCCTTTCTATTGGTCATCACTTCCTGAGGAAAAACATGACCACACACACACACACACACACACGCTCACTCACAGTAGTCTCTGCTCCTGTCACTGCCACTGTCACTTCTTGGTCATTTAGCGGACACTGAAGACTCTGAACCAAAACAGTAGAAGCAGGGTGAGTGGACCGTGCGGTACCCCGTGCGCGCGTGTGTGTGTTGCTGTCATTCGGTTCATTATCTTGTCTGAACATTAGCTGCTTTGGATAGCCTTAATAAACCAACAAGTACAAAGACCAATCATGATCAGGAAGCTGCAGTTAAATCGTACATGTAATCGTGGCATCCAGTCAGTTATGTGTGAGCAGACAGCAGCACTGATCAGTGCGATACTAGAGGTCAGCCAGTTTTATTTGATTTGCCTTGACAGACCGTTTATCACTTTATGGACATGTTTTGGTGTGTAAGCAAGATTAGCGCGATATTTGGTAGCATCACTGTGTGTGTAGTAAGAGCACCAATTCAGATTTTTTTTTTTTTAATGTGTGTGTGGGGGTGTATTTCTGCTGTTAATGCGAGACTCCTTTCAATAAAACAAATTAAAATTATGATTAGCAGGACATTTTAGGATTAGAGAACAGCCTCGGTTTTGTTTTGTTTTTGTCTCTTTTAAAGAGGGAGGTGCATTTTCTTTGATTTATTCGTACTTATGTTAATTTTGCCTCTCTCCTGATCTGACCTCAGGTTGACTTAGTGTTATCAGTGCTCAATTTTCCTAGCTTTTGAAGTTGAAACAAAAAAAGAGAGAGAGACAAAAATCAAATTGAAATCAGAGAAAGGTTGTCTGGATGCTGTTTTACTCAGAGCTGTGCCAACCAGACAAAACTTGTGGTTTCTAACCTCCCACTGTGTCAAACTTTGAAGATTTCTGGTGAGTAAATTCAGTACCAACCAAGTATGTGGGTTTTCAGACAAGAGGAGACTCTCGATTCTACTGACAGGGCAGTCCAAACCTCTGCCTGACACCTTGGGTGCACATGGTTTTCCATCACTCTCCTGTTTGATCGTTCAGGTGCAGAGGGGGAGGCCCTTTTCAGGTAATTCTGTCCACTGTGGCTTCACACCACCAGAATTTTTTTTAATGCGTATGATGATGATTTTTTTCTTTCTGGGTATTTTTTTCTTCTTTTTTTGCATTTGAACTGCATTCGGCCTTTTAAACTTTGCTGGGGTTTTTTAAGTACATCTCCTACCATCTCATATTGTAAACTAGATTGCTTAGTCAAATAAACCACAATATTTTTTACAATGCATGCTTTTTCCAGTGTCCCACAGCTTCCTTATGCAGGACTATCGAGGCAAAACTAAAGCGCACTAATCTTTTCAAAGAATTTGTGGGGACTGTGCAGACGTGCAGGCGGGCATATCTTTGTTTTAGTCACTGACAGCGAACCACATACTGTTTTACATGAAGAGGTCAGGAAGTCACAGAACTCTCTGCACTAACTCTCTTTCTTTCTCTCTCTGTCGCACTTCAACGCATTCATGTGCACAGAAAAGCTGGTAAAATAAACAGCTTACTGTGCAAGAAAGAAAGAAAGAAAGAAAAGAGGAAAAGAACGCTCTCTTCTACAGGGGAAATACTCTGCAACATGTCACTTTATCGTCAGGATCTCATAAAAGCAACGGCTAGAAAACTGTTAGACTGTTAGACTAAGGTTTGTTTAGTAACTATGCAGCTCTTCTTTGTAGTGCACGTCTATATTTATCTATTTTTCTTCACTTAGCTGTGATATATGAAAAAAAACTTGTTGCTTTTTTTTTTTTGCAAGAATTTTTTTTCAGCTTTCATGTGGAAACAGAATATATTTCCAGCCACATGTGTTGAATGAGAGATTGCCTGGTTTGATATGCGTGGTTCAGCCCTCGCCTTCAGACAAGTTGAATAGTTTTTATTCAAACAGCAAAGATAAGAGTGTTACTCCCTTGAATGTAGCAGGGCAGGTTCTCCCTTTACTAAATATATGAGGCTGATTTCTGTGTTAACGTCTCTCATGTTCTTAACCGCTCTTTACTCTTGCCTGACTTATGTTGAATAGCACTCTTGCTGGAGTGCTGTTAAACACTCAAAAAGAAGAATTATGATGCTGGATCTTTTCTGACTGTAGGGGTTTTTTCTTCTTCTGCACATTTTGCATCTTTAAGTGTTTTTGTTACGCTTTGCTAGTAGTGCTTTAAAAGGTAAGTAGGAGGCTTGTTCCCTTGATTGTCAAAACAGCGCTCAAAGCTATAGACAGGGCTTTAAACGCTTTCTGTGAAGTAATCTGATCTCTTGCATTTTCTTCATTCTGTTTTGGACCAAATTATTGGCGCTGTGAAGAAATATGAACATTAAAAAGCATCACATTTGTTTTGCAACTCGGTCCCTGAAGGAAAGATTTCACATCTCTCAGTCTGACCCCCTCTTTTTCCCTCTTTTTTCCAAAGTTGCTGCATCCAGGCTGCGAAAAAACAACACGACACTCAACTCTTAAAGTTAACATTTTGGTCTTGCTGTTTCATGTAATAATAGCTTCTCTCTCCTCTAAAGTAATTGGACACTTCTTGTCCCTGTTTGTATGAGCTCATTTCGCAGAAAATGCTGATGTGTCTCACTGTGTGTTTGCTCCCACACACACTGTCTGGCTTGTTCAGGTACAGCAGCCTGCCAGACCTGCCTGCCAGATTGCCGTTGGGCCTTTGTTATTAGGTCGCGAGTTAGGCAATAGCCAATAGAAAGTACTCCTACACACTGTACTCTTACGTGGAAATCAAGTTCTGACTTGTGGAAATTTGAGAACTGGCAGGAAACAACTGTCACACGTGCTCACATGTACACACCTTTTGAAACATACTGCGTGTCCCTCACTAGTCATCCCTCACTTTTTATAAACTCTGACAGGTTGCTTTCCCACAAACCAGTCTGATAAAATCAGGTTAATTTGGTTGCTTTTGCACTGTAGCGTTTCCAAGAAGAGGAGCTATAGGGAAAAAACTTTTTACCTTTGATTGCAACATAATTTAAGCACCTTGGTTTAACTGCCACTCTGCAGCCTCCTTCCCTTTTTTTTCCTTCCCATGTGGTGGTGAGCACAGAGCATGAATTTCCTAAGATAAGAGTTTTTTCAAAGTCTCAGGGGTCCAGCTTGATTTCTTTTGGTGGTCTGGGAACTCGCTCTCTTTCACCCTTCCTACTTTATCTCTCTTGCCTTTTGTCAGAACTCACTCTCCTGCTAATTTTCTGTGTCCTGATGACTTCATGCCAACGAGAGCGCAAGTTGCTCCGGTGCTATTTTAGCTTGAGATCAGCTGGCAGCTGGCCAGCATATGGAAAAATATCCAGGTTTCTCTGTTTATTAATAGTCACCAGCTTCCAGGGCAGTGGAAGTTACAGCATGTGGACACGCAGATGCCTTCTCTCACTCGCTGTGAAACAATGTCACAGTTGATGTGAATTTTAAGTGGACCCCCTATTGATTTTCGCCACCACATTCCAAACAAGTAGAGAGGAAACAATATGCAGTTGAGGAGGATGAGGAGGATGTTTGTTCCACAGGGATGTTGTGCCAAGTAATTTGGAGCCATTTCAAGCCATTTTTATAGCTGGTGCTACTGTGCCACCTGAGTATTGCTATTTTGGCTTTGTCCTGTTGCATCATTTGTTGTATTCTTTTGTTACACTTATTTTTTTCCAAATTAGGCAGTAAAGGTTGATGAGCGGAGGGAGGTTTATTTTGAGATTTGGTGGTGATTGTGAAAGGTTGTTTGGAAGGTCACTGAACTTTTTCCTCTATTGATTATTTATAAATTGCCTGCTGTCCTCTGTGTTTTTTCAGTCTCTTCGGTTTAAATCAAGGTCAGAATTTCAGCACAGTCCTGTCACAAGCACAGGAAATATATCCAGTTTTCATTGCTGATGTTTAGAAAGACGCCGGATCGGCCTTTATCTTCCCATCATAAACTAGCAAAAATAAAGAAATCTAACAGACTGTTAGACTATGGACCCCACTGTGCATTGAGTCAAGTGTTACTTTAATCCAGTGAGTATTAGCACGTAAGATAATTTGACAATAACACAGCAACATGAAGAAAGTAGATACCCACTAGTGTAGCAGTGGATATGAGCTAAATATTCACATATAGTCATTTCTACCATAAAAGTAAAATTGGAAATAAATAACATTAAAAAGTGCAGTACATATCTGATTTAAATCTGCCAGTATATATTTGGGGTCGCTCTCTTTTATGAATCAGAATCAGAAAGGGTTTTATTGCCAAATGTTGAGCGGGTTTACAACATTAGGAAATTGCTGCGGTGTTTTTATGGCATGCAATCTGCCCCCAGTGTGTACAAGTGTGTAGTAATAGTGCTATGATGCCATTTATTGGTTAAAGCATTTCTGCTCCTTCCATGTTGTTACTTGTTTTTTACATAAACCTCCTTAGTTTTGCTGTACAGTTGCATATTTTACCATAAAGCCAGAGCAGCGTCGACATTATGCTGAATTGTGCTGATAGATAACCAGATAACCTTCTGGTTAGCACGACAGCAGGGCATGTGCAGGTCAGACTTTAGGAAGTACTCCTAATTTCTCTTTAAAACTTGAAACAGATCACTCATCGGCTTGTGAAAGTAGTTTTAAAGCATGACCCCACTGGAAAATTACAAAAGAAATGAAAATGTGGTAAAAAATATTCTGCACTCACAGTCATCTTAACCTTTGGTGAGTTCACTGGTCCAATTCTTTGCCTAGAAAAAAAAATCTATTCTGTCATTCTCCTGGTTTGCCTCTGTAGTCTATTACATTTT
Organism: Haplochromis burtoni; assembly: GCF_018398535.1. Taxonomy (NCBI): domain Eukaryota; kingdom Metazoa; phylum Chordata; class Actinopteri; order Cichliformes; family Cichlidae; genus Haplochromis; species Haplochromis burtoni. The sequence continues at coordinate 105,093 of NW_024582517.1, read as the reverse complement.
GGATATTTTTGCACCTTTTTTAAATGTGGCTAAATTTCTCTGCGAGGGTGTAGTTTAAAGTAGCTTGTTTATGCCTAAATTTGTTGTGTTACCTGTAAGGGTGGGCCGGTTTAGGTTTAATAATGGTCTCTTTTAAATGGGTATCGCTGTGCTTGTTAGTTTACAACCTCTGGGCGTAGCCTGTGTGAGTACAAGTGCATTTCTTTATTTATTTATTGATGTATTTATAGGCAACACCAAAGTGACTAAGTGACTTGAGCCAAATGTCATAGTTGGTTACCCTCCAGTTAATACGCTCTAGTGACGACCCTGAACCAGAATCAGGAGTCCATTCAAGATCCTGTAGGTTCCTGCATTGCAGTCCTTTAAACTGTTGCTGTTTTCTAAACTCGTAAGACTTTTGTGCTGAAATTCTGACCTTTATTTAAACTGAAAGAACCAAAAAAAAAACCCCACTGTGGGCACTTGGTATATAATCAATAGAGGGTAAAGGTTGATGAGCTGAACTACAGAAGCTGCCACCAGATCTCAAAATAAACCTCCGCCAATCAACCTTTAATGTCTGATTTTGATAAATATATCAGCCTCCCTGGGAAAGTCTATGCCAGGGTGCTGGAAAGGAGAGTTCGTCCGCTAGTCGATCCTCGGATACAGGAGGAACAATGCGGTTTTCGTCCTGGTCACGGAACACTGGACCAGCTCTTTATCCTCTCCAGGATACTTGAGGGTGCATGGGAGTTTGCCCAACCAGTCTACATGTGTTTTGTGGACTTGGAGAAGGCATTCGACCGTGTCCCTCGGGGTGTCCCGTGGGAGGTGCTGCGGGAGTATGGGGTGTCTGGCCCGTTGCTATGGGCCATTCGATCCCTATACAACCGTTGCAAGAGCTTGGTTCGCATTGCCGGCAATAAGTCGGACTCGTTCCCGGTGGGTGATGGGCTCCGCCAAGGCTGCACTGTGTCACAGATTCTGTTCATAATTTTTATGGACAGGATTTATAGGCGCAGCCAAGTGGCGGAGGGTTTTCACTTTGGTGGCCTCAGAATGTCATCTCTGCTTTTCTGAGGCCATGGTTCTCAGCCGGAAAAGGGTGGAGTGCCCACTCCGGGTCGGGGATGAGTTCCTGCCCCAAGTGGAGGAGTTCAAGTATCTCGGGGTCTTGTTCGCGAGTGATGGGAGAAGGGAGCCGGAGATCGACAGACGGATTGGTGCTGCAGCTGCAGTGATGCGGACGCTGCACTGGTCCGTCGTGGTGAAGAGGGAGCTGAGTGTAAAAGCAAAGCTCTCAATTTACCGGTCGATCTACGTCCCTACCCTCACCTATGGCCACGAGCTGTGGGTAGTGACCGAAAGAACGAGATCGCAGATACAAGCGGCAGAAATGAGCTTCCTCCGAAGGGTGGCTGGCCTCTCCCTTAGAGATAGGGTGAGAAGTTCAGCCATCCGGGAGGGGCTCAGAGTAGAGCAGCTGCTGCTCCACATCGAAAGGAGCCAGCTGAGGTGGTTCGGGCATCTGACAAGGATGCCCCCTGGGCGCCTCCTGGGGTTGGTGTTCCTGGCATGTCCCACTGGGAGAAGGCCCCGGATAAGCTGGAGGAGGAGGCCGGGGAGAGGGAGGCCTGGGCTTCTCTGCTTAGGCTGCTGATGGATATATATATATATATATGTGTGTGTGTGTGTGTGTGTGTGTGTGTGTGTGTGTGTGTGTGTGTGTGTGTGTGTGTGTGTATATAGTTTGTTTTTGTTTTTTCAAATAAATATATTTAATTCTACAACTGGACAAAGAGTGGTCTCTAGTACTAGAAAAGCGTTGCATAAATGCACTCAAGTGTATTGTACTATCCTTAGCTAGCTGAACGTTTCCACAATGCGAGCATAGAAATGTGGACCTCGGTGGCTTATTGCGGTGCCAATTAGTTTCCCCTCCAGCGGGTGTGGTTTTCAGAGAATGACTTCCTGTCTTTATTTGTGAGCTTACTTGGAACTTTACCAATGAAAACTTCAAAAGACACACATTCAAGAAACCGCAGTTTTGAGCGTAAAAAAAAAACCCATGTAACCTGTAACCTGTTTGCAACAGTCTGCAAAAGTCTAATTTTTTCCATAAATACTGCTTTTCTAATACATTATCATTCTCATACTGCGATTTAGAGTGGACGCTAATTGTTCTTCAGAAACAGTTTCATCTTAAAAGATGCGTTATGGCAGCATTTTGACCTGCTGTCGGTTGCTGTTGAGCAGTTTGACATTGTTTTGCAGTGATAAGAATGCTGCAGCGCAGAGCCAGGGATGAATTTGCATGTCATTAAATCGGTGGCAAAGGTTTAGATTTACAGGTAGGCCATTCTGAGAAAGTAATGTTCTACATAATTTTGATATACAGCGATGTTTGTTTGTTTTTTACAGGTTTAATAATTGCCAGGGGGACAAACTTCAACCCATATGAGTGGCTCATTTTAAAGAGCCACTGTCTGGGAAGGCCATTTAAATAGCCTACATCCTAAAAACAACATATTCTACAACTTGTACATTACATCAGGGCCTTGTGCAAAGGTAGCCAGGCTTATAAAGGCTCGTATGTGGTTTGCTTTCATGTGGACTGCAGTAACCTCGGACTAGCGGACTTTGATCATCTGGGCTTTTCTTTTTCCTTCCAATCTTTGACCATCTGCATTAGAAACTGAAATGACACAAGAACTTTAATTTATTTATACTAACAACAAGCTGAATACCCAGAGGGAGCCTTTCAGTAGAAATCAAGAGATTGCACACTTTGCTTAGGAAAATGTTTTCTCAGTGTCAACAAATCCCATGAAAAAACATTAAGAACCAACAAAGACGTGGATCATACCCATTTGTCATTGTAGCCAAAGCTTTTTTTTTCCCATGTAACTGTTAGCAATGATTAGAAACCCATCAAAATGCGAAATCATACTCCTGGCTGCTGTACTTTGGCAAGTGCAACAAAGAGAAAACAATAAATGCACCTTTTTTAAGTTGGTTTTTTTTTTGTTTGTTTGTTTGTTTTTTGCTGTTGCTCCTTTTAAAAAATAATTTAATTCTCTGACCTTTTTCTGAAGATGCAGAAAAAGTGCAGTCTCAAAGTATGCAGAGACAGACAAAACATTCCAATGAATTAGTTATCAATTAGAAAAATAGTGGTAAACACCAACTGTTTCCTTTAATAGATTTGCACAAGATAAAATCTTCAGCAAAGGAAAAGTAAAATTCCTAGAAGTTGAAAAAGATACTGTTCAGTTTTTACCACCAACCCAGTCCTTAAGACCAGAGAAGTTGCCGAAGCTAAAGGCCTGCATCCTTGGCCTGCTTTGTGTGTCCTGTGGTTGGGCAATCGCACAGCAAGCACCCAAACAGCAACAGAGGAAGGCAGTGTTTTGAGCAGAAGAGACGTTCCTCAATGCCAGAGTTCATTTTGTACTGCCTGTGACACAATCAGTGTTCCCTGTTTACTAGATAACAGACACACTGCAGGAATGAAGTAAAGCACGACGGGTACTCCTTGTAGTGTTTTTAATGGAGTGTGTGCGCACGCCCAAATGTTTAGAATTTTTCTGAGAGGTCCTTTTTAATTATTAACAACTGTACAACAGTGCATGTGGACTTGTCTGCGTGTGCTTTTATTTTCATATACAGTTTTCTGCTTCCTTTTATTCTCAGTGGTTATTGTTTTTCTAATTATGTTAAGTTAAATTTAGCTGGCAACTGATTTTTGAATTAACTCGCATACTTGCCTTTCCTCTCTCTTACAGTAGACATGGTGGACACCCAGCAGCTCCTGGCCTGGCCTGTTGGCTTCAGTCTGAACACAGCAGATCTGCCAGAGCTGGAGGACAGCTCCCACTCGCTCGAAATGAAACATTTGTCCACGTTTGACTACGCCTCCATTTCCTCCTCCTCCATCCCTTCCTCCCTGTCTCCCCCGCTTGTATCCTCCATCCCTTCCGCTGGCGTGGCCTATGACCTAAGTCCACCGCAGAGTGAAGAACACCTGACCAACATGGACTACACAAACATGCACAGCTACAGGACACAACCAGACATGTTCAGTAAGCACATTGACCAGAGACGAATGATATAAATGTAAAATATACTTTAGGTGTAACAAAGCAAGCGGTGACCTGAATGAGATGTAGACTGAGATTAAGAGATGTGCTGCATGCATCAGAGTAACTATTAAAGGCAGTTATGGGTAACAGGATGCAGATTTATAGAAGCAAGGTTTAAGCAACCGAGTGCTGAACTTTTAAATGGATGTAAGAGGTGAAGTTTGAATTTTGTGTGCTTTCTGTCTGTCTTCCTTTCTGCGTGATGGTGTTTCTTGATCAGATTCCATCAAGCTGGAGCCCGAGTCACCTCCACAGTACTCAGATATTCCCGTGCTATCCAAGCTCCCAGACGATACGTCGGCGGCAGCGCTAAACATCGAGTGCCGCGTGTGTGGGGACAAAGCGTCAGGGTTTCACTATGGCGTCCACGCCTGTGAGGGCTGCAAGGTAAGGCTGAACGATCTCACAAGGGAAGATGAAAATGCCGATGAGCGTAGAAACATTTCAGATCGTCTCGTAATCTCTTCGTTAAATTCCTGTTTTTTGTTATGTCCAGGTAACGGTTTAAAACCTCTAAATATTCAACGTGTTCTTAGAACAAAAACAATCTTCACTGAGGTTTGTCATTGGTTAGAATTTTACTAAACTGCACACAGCGGTTGATACGATTCATGTTTAAGTCAATTTGTGGATCAGTCGATACATTTTAAGCAGCGCTCCATCTTTGCTCAGTTTTAGAGAGGATTTTTTTTAAATGGTTTTCAATCATCACAGAAATGATTCATGTGTTAAATCATGATTCATATCAGTAGAGAGTGCGTTAAGTCTTTTTCTTAACAAGTAATGCTCAGATGATTATAAATCAGCAGTCATACTACTTTCAAGTCGTGTCAGGAAATGGTAATGGGTGTAACAATTTCTACTGCAGCTCTTTTCTCTCTCTGCCACTCTTTTTCTGTCACTGTGTGTCACCCGTCGGTGAAACTTGTTGGTGGAATAAATAATTCTATAATGCATGGAGAGAAATGTGCTTTTTTTTTCATCTTTTTGATGTCTGCCACTCTAACCACAAGCCCCATACATTTTCCACTCAGCGAGGGCTCAAGATAGGCGTGTGCTTCTTCAGACAGCCACCCATTTAAACTCTCTGTCTGTTTGTCTGTCTGTATAGAGTATAAATAACTAATAGAGTGTGGGTGAAGTTTCAGAAATATTTCCATTTTCTTTGAAATATTGACACATTACAGAAACATGAACATTTTTCTCCAAACACATATGAGATGGATTTTTCAGAATCGGCAGACCTGTCTGTGCATCTTTTGGTTTAGATCCAAGAAGCGTTTGCACGTCTGAAATCAAACTAATTTGAAAAGAAACCTTCACTCTGGCGCTTTCACAGAAAAAAGAAACTGAAATGCAGCAGCTTGTTACTGAGTAGTATGATTCAACTAGTATGATTCAAAGTGCAATACAAGAGGCCTACTATATATTGCTTACTTACTAGGAAAAGTCCAGCTGAAATATTTTGTAGTTTTGTAGGAAATAAAAATTTTGTGCTGTTTTCTGCCTAATATCATTTATTTATCTTTGTTAAAGAGTGTAATTATAAAACAGCCCACACTACAGCCCGCGCCACACTGGTTGTGTGGCTCATTTATGCTGGTTTAATAGTTTTCCATTTTAATAGGTGACTTATTCCTTGTTCATTACGATTAACTTCATTTCAGGCTGACATCACATGTAGTAAACACAAGCTACCAAGCCAAATTTAGTCTTAGTGAGGTTTTGCCTCCACGGGTAGCAGAGTCTATTTTCTATAGACATGTTCGTCTCTATTCTTACACACACAGTGCACAGTACAGTGCTTACTGTTACAAGGCCACTGATACCACTCAGTGGCCTCGGTGCCCTCATCGCTCGTCAAGGTGAAGCTACGAAGCTTCCAAGGAGTGAACAGCTTCATGTGAATACAGACCGTGAAAGTAAACTTACAGACCCGCATATCTATTTCATGACAGTTATTGATGGATTTATAATCCAAATGACTAAATTCAAAGGGTGAATGTGTCCTTATGAACACAAGAAAATAGTCATGCCATATTCATTCAGTATGAAATACTGTGTGAGAAAAAGGGCTGATCAAAGAAGGGGGCCTTTTTTCAAAATAAGAGTTTTCACTAATTCGTGGACTCACTTTGTTTGCCTGCCTCACAAACGTCCTTCCAGTGGATCGTAACCGTGGATTTGTTTTTGGTTGGCTTAAACCCTACCACCCTAGAAGAATGAACAGAGCCGCAAGCTACGCATGATTTATTCAAACGACCAGCTTTTCTTATAAAATTTGGACTCGTACTGAACGACATAATGCTGACAGTATATTTTTTTGCAGCTTGCATTGTAAAAACAATCAAAAAGAACACGACCGCTGACAGTCACCTTGAACTCCACCACAGTGTTAAAACAGAAGCTCTTTGACACTGTTGCGGAACAAGGGTCTCTGTTTTTCTGCCGCCATAAGCTGTCACTCTGTTCCGTCAGGGGCTGAATGAAGGTGAGGGAGAGTAGTTATTGTTCTGCTGATGTCTCAGGGGAGACTCACAAGAAGAGGGGGGTCAGCCAAGCAGGCAAACACTTAATTGTTTTAAAACAGAAAACATTCTTTATTGAGGTGGAGTCTTGACCCCTTTTAACTTCCTTCTTCTATAAATAACCTACGATTAAAAAAGAAACATCTGTGGATCATAGGAATGTAGATGCTTATTTGAAAAGCCTTCGGACAAAGTCCTGATGTCAGTTTTTATTCTCACTGAAAATTCGCCTTTCAGAAATTTGCAGCCCATAGGATTTGTTCTCCTTTTACACTGCTCAGGGTGTAGGAATGTATACTATAAGTCTGACCATGGCTACACATTAATAGGTGAGATAAGCTTCTTTGGTCCTAAGGTTGAAGACATAATGTGTAAATTTGCACAGTTAACTTTTGAATAGACTTGTTGGCCCAATCATTGGCTTCCATACAGATTAGAAAGAGCCAGGTGTCTTATCAGTATTTGTCAGTCAGTAGACACTGCGTTGAGCTACTTTTCCAGCAATTAACTTGATTCAGAATTTGAATTATTAAATGAAATGTTAAAACTTTTTTATGCCCCTCAATCCTTTTTGATGAAGGGATAAAAATATGCATTAGAATAGGGCTTATTTGAAAAAGAGTAGGCAGAGCAACCATAAGGACTGAAGTCACTACGTGTGTACTAATCGTATTCCTCTTTTTCACAGGGTTTCTTCAGACGCACCATCAGGTTAAAGCTGGTGTACGATCACTGTGATCTTCACTGTCGAATTCACAAGAAGTCGCGTAACAAATGCCAATACTGTCGCTTCCAGAAGTGCCTCAACGTCGGGATGTCACACAACGGTAAGCCGGTGGCATTCATACACACATTTTCATGACAGTCTGCACACAGTCAGAGCACGCCTGGGTCGTATTTTTCATTAAACTCAAATATGAACTAAAAAAAAAGTTGAAGCTTCTGTGCATTCAATCTTTTTTTCATTTTCACATCCATCCCTCAGACAGGAATGAAACCCCCTATTTATATGTCTATAAATAAGCAGATGTAGGTAAAAAGACTGATTCTTCTTTGAAATTGAGGTTCAGGAAGCGCCTCTTCTCGGACTGAGTACTTATGCCCTTTGAGAGCCGCAGATGCGTGTTGACCACACTGCTTCCAATTTAGCCTTTGAGGTGTCATAGTAATGTGTGCAGAAATCTATATCACTGTCTTAGATGTTGCCAATTCTTTCATCTGTGGTCTTTGGCCATTGTTGCAAATCTTGGTTCATGTTTTAGTTCCCATCATTCGCGCAGTGTGTACCCGCCACCCCCCAGCTGATTCATATCACAGTAGAAATTCAAAGATGAGATTCTGGTGTATAGCTAACTATAACGCCTATCAAAAGTTCTAAATTTTGACCTGCCTTTGTGCTTTATTCAACAAAGGCCTGATAGTGACAGATATGATAGGTGTGAGTAGCACACCTATCAGAGGCATGCTACTCACAGCCTGACTGTTTTCACTGCATATCATCAAAAATGTGTTATAGCAATTCTGTCAGCGTTGCTGCTGTTTGAATGTGTGAAAAGTTGCCAGCTTCGGTTTTATTCGCACAAGCATTTGGCTGATTGTGTGCACTAAGTTTGTACATCAGCCACGTGAGTGGGTCTTTTTTAAAAGAGTTTTTAAGTTTTTAAAAACTGCATGTACAATTTAGAAAAAAATGAAAACACACATATGTTTGCCTTTCATGTACCAGACATTTGTACGTAGAGCTTTTTACTGAGATACAAGTAAACAGCTCTTAGATGACCTCACCATTTGCAAACTACTCCACAAAAGTACAATATGCAGAGAAACCGTCTACTTCAAAAGAAAAAAAATCTCTTCTTTCATCCGTCGCTTTAGAATAGTTTTGTTTTGTTAGCTTTTGTTGTCCAGTCAGGAGCATCAACAAGCACACCTGACTCCACCTCCTCAGCTGTGTTTCATTATGAACCTCGTGAGTAAATAAGTATACTCTGGCTATGTTTGATTGATGTCTTCCTGATTCTCCTGTTATATTTGTTGCACCTGTTAGGGTTGGACACGTTATGGCTCTTTCCCTCCTCACCGCACTTGTAGCATACTCACTTCGGTGAGGTCGTAAAATTAAAATAACTCTGCAAATCATGACAAGTCAGAAAGCCCTGCTTCCCACAAAGATCGCTTCCCCATTTGCACTGAAAAAAGTGTGTGGGTTATGTAATTTATAATAAATAGTGAGCATGCATTAGCCATTATTTTGGTGGCTGTAACACCACCAAAATAATAGCTTTCCTGTCGATTGCAAACACAGATTTGAGCACTCTGATGAAGTAGGTTTGCCTGTTGCACAACCACTGGTTTAAAAAAAAAAAGAAGCAATGACAGCGACAGGAAATTCTCTCATACATTAGTGGAAGTGTGGCTACACTGAACTCTGTGGTCAAGTGGGCAAGAAGTTGACAGAACAGGAAATAACAAAAGCATGATGGTAAATTATACAACTTTTATCAAACACTAATGTTGTTGCTGCCCTGTCATTGGCCTTGCACTTGCTGAAGCTTACCCTTTTTGTATTTGGCCATATTGCTCTAGAAACAAGCAGAATTCCCCCTTTCAAAGCAAACAAGGTGATCTTTGAAGAGCTCAGAATAATCCTGCTTCTCAGGTAAATTAATGGGGGCTGCACTTAAGACTTAATTAGACAAACCACTGGAAACACTGGCATGCTTGCACGGTATCGTTGTGCTGCATCCAGAAGAAGTCTTTTTTTCCCCCCTACTTGACAGCTTGTAATTGCAGCGTGTTAAAAACAGTATGACACTGTAATGGAGACCAGGAGCTCAAAACCTTCTGAATGATTGATACTGGAATCACTTAAGTATTTTTTAAGTGGCACTTTTTTTAAGGGGCAGTTAGACTGGAAGGTGAATGAACACAGAGGAGATGGCCATCTACCAGAGTTGAAAAGAAAGCCTTAATCAGAACTGTTCGCAACTTAAATTCTGTTGTATAGTGCATTAAAAGAGTGTGTCTATATATATATATACATTTATATGTTAACAGTACTCAGTGTTTCTTTAACAGGATGTAAGTAAAAGCAATTCAGTCACCTGCTTACGAGGCCCAGGGACAAACCAAAGTAACATACCGGGGGAGTTTAGTCATTTCTTATATGTGTAGTCATTTAAAGCACATGTAAACAGACTGCTTTGTGGATAGTTCTTCATTTGGTTTTGTTACAAACTTAAGCCATTCCAGATAAAAAGGAAACTAGCTGCATTTAGTGGTTTTGTTAGTTCTGCTCTAATAGTAAATATTAAAAAGTTGATGAATAAATTTTATTACAGCCTGATGCCTCTTTGGTGTCAGGAGTCTTGACTCTGAAGAGTGAGGTGAATATTAAAAGGTGGGGGGAAAAAAGAATGATTTTAATGAAGTGGTAGATGATGGTGGAGGTGCCACAGCTTACTTACCCAGTGGGCTAGAGCAGGAGGCAATCCTGACCATAGACTGCATATGTGGGCAGATGCAACCTAAATAGTGAGAAATGGCATATTTTACCAAGACTGAGGCCATAGCTTGATTATTTGCTACCTTGGGCAGGCCATCTTGGGGTTTGTCCAGTCTGTCAGACATAGCAGCTTACCTCCACCAAATAAGTTCCCCAGTTCAGCCATTGCCCATCATAAATACACCGATTGTAAGAACAGGAACAGGTTTAAGTCATCCCTTGAAAGAAGCTCACCTGGTAACTCATATATATTAGTCTGGTAACTGTTACATGTTAGTCATTTGTAACTGTGCTGCCCACTGTCCTAAAGCTTTGCCCCTGTGATGAGTAAAAGCCAAATTATCTGCTGTGTTTTTTTTTTCTAGGTAGGCATAGAAAGGTGGGGACAGATTTTATATCCAAACTTCTACAACAGGTTTATCACCTACTAGGTTTACATACCACCTCTAGTCAAAGCGTTACAGCATGACCCCGAGGAAGATGCTGCACAAATTTGACAATGGTTCAGTAATTCAATTCATCACTGAAAACACTGGCATAGGTGCGTGGCATCTGTGTGCTGGATTCAGAGGCTGAGGAAACAGGCTTTTCCTACTTGGCAGCTTGTAACTGTAGTTTATTGAAAACGACATCACATTAACGCAGATGTGATCTTATCTCTAAGAGTTGGGTGTCAGAGTAATTACAATCTCACAGTTTCATGACCAAAAGGTTCTTAATTCAAGCTTTTTTTTTTAAACCATGTCTCCTTTATCTAACTAATGACCTTATTGCTGGTGCCGGTTAGCATGAAAGGTTTTGTCAATCATCATGGCAAAAGTCGGCTGGACTCGTCACACTTTAATCTTAGAAGTGACTTAAATTCAACAACATTATGAGCATCTGCTATCAATAGATATATGTTTTTTTCTACTCTGCTGTTGCTTATCTCTGCGTCTTTCTCTCTACCTCCACCTTTTCTGATATCACTCTGGTGTAATAGGTATAGCTGGAGTTGTGTGGGTTTTTGTTTAATCAATGATTGACTTGCGTTGAACTGATTTCTCCAGTTTGCTGTGTCACTGCCGTGGGCGCGGTGCCCGGTGGTAGAGCCACTTTAGTTTGTATGCATTTGCTTAGGGTGTGCAGTCAGCATTACATAATCACGTACACACTGCAGTAAATTCAGAGCTGGGAATGAAATGGAAATAAGGAATAATGACTTCCACTAACAGAAAAAGAATGGTCACACCTTGGTGTCAGATTTCTTAGAAGAAAAAAAAAAAGACATCCACATCAGCCATGTTACAACCACAGTGCTGCTTTCATGTACACGCAGCAGGGCAAGGGAAGCATTCACTTGAATGCTGGTAGATAGATGTGCCGTTACCTCCTGCTTTCAGCCGCCAGTGGACCATTTATTTCTGTGGGGGTTCACAAGTCACATCTTGCAGGGTTTTTGTCTTTTTTTTATGTGTTGTTTTTATTTTGTTTCTAATTTTACAAAACATGGGTTGCATTTTATATTCATTGACAGATATCAGACCTTACTGCTTTACAAAGTTACAAAGTCTAAAACTGACACGTAGTATTCAGAGAAATTGTCAGCTTGTAAAACATTTTGTCACATTCAGCATAAAATAGAGGCTGACTATAAAATTTGAAAAGTGCAATGCAACTCTAGTTTAGTTTAGTTTAATTATTTATATAGCACATTTAATTACAACAGGAGCATTGACCAAAGTGCTGTACAAGAATACAACATACATAATAAAACAACTTACAGTTGTTTTATTATGTAGTAATATAAGATAATTTTATACAGGTATATTTTTGATCAAATGAAATATAATCAATATATTTAGTTAAGGGGCATAAAATACACATAATTTTATCAGGAGGTAAATAATTTTGCATTCTGTGAAAATTACATTAATGCAATGAAAGCTGTTACATTTCAGGTCTGTTTTTATTATATTTTATTTTATTTAACCTTTTTTTATACAGGTAGTCCCACTGAGACTCAATACTTCATTTACAAGAGAATATATTTATCTCAGCTGAATCCTAAAATAAATACCTATTCAACCAACGACTCATCTTTCTGTGAGCTGTGAAAACATCGGTCCGTACACAATATCAGAGTCAACAAAATGTTCTAATTGCCTCATAAGACACACCTCAAAAATCACAGCAGAATCATTTGTCATCTTTTGATGCCACTGGATTTTCCCTTTCATTGAAGAAGCCATGAGTCATATGACTCATGTGACTTTTTAACATTCAGAAATCTTTGAGTTATTAGAGCAACTCGGACAAGTTTTCCATTACTTAAACTCCAAGCTTAAAATATTGTGACATCGCAACGGTTTAAAGAGTAGTTACCTAACATTGGCGTTGTTGCATATCAGGTAAAAGAAACACGTCCCCTGTCTCAAATGAAATGTCCCACATTTACATTTCATTCTTTGTTCACTGGGGTTTGTAGTGCTTCAGTGTGCCGTAAAATCTTGTGTGTTTGCTCTAGATGGGTAATTCTGTTGACATTAGCTGTTCAATTTGATTCATTGCTCATTGATCAAATATTAAAGATGTGATAAAGAAATTAAACATTCTAACAGAAGGTAAATGGGGTGATGAAAAAGGTATTTAAAGCCTTTACTTAAGCAGATATTGTACTCCAGTGACTTCAATATAAGTATAAAAAATTACCAGCTTTTAATAAAGTCAATTTTTTAAATTTTTCATTTACTTATGTAGAATATTGTTTATCAACTGGTCTGAAATAACAGGGAATGGATTTCAATCACAAGACAGATTTATTTTTGTGTAAGCTAATCCATCACATGTAGTCACTTCCAAAAATGACCTTTTTGAGCGGGAAAAGGCTGGGATTCATTCATGTGTACATGGCTACACATGAATGAGCATATTGTACTTGATGTTACAATCTGATACACAAATAAATAGTGTTTTACTTCTGTTAAAGCTAGTTTACTAAAGGAAAAATGTAGTTTAGAAATATTTTTTAGGGTTCCCCATGTTCTTTGAATTCATTATTCAACTTTTCAGCCTAACTTGTGTTTTGTAGAAGTGAAGTAGCACATGGTAACACGTGGTTTGAGGTCGAAATGTCAGTCAAAATGGTATTAATTCAAACTGGGACTTTTGAGGTCGCGTGACTCCAATAAATTGACTCAGGCTTCAGGTTTTGCGTATTTGCTGTGCACATGTGATTATGTCTGTTTTTCATGGTTCACCAGAGTGTTCTTCTGTTTCCTTTCCCAGCTATTCGTTTTGGCCGAATGCCTCAGGCAGAGAAGGAAAAACTGCTAGCCGAGTTCTCATCTGACATGGAGCACATGCACCCGGAGGCAGCAGATCTGAGGGCTCTGGCCCGGCATTTGTACGAGGCCTATCTGAAATACTTCCCTCTCACCAAGGCCAAGGCCAGGGCCATCCTCTCTGGGAAGACCGGAGACAACGTGGTAAGCAGCACTCTCTAAATTCTCATTTGCTTTGATTCGGATGCGTACAAAATCAGCAGACAGATAGCGCTCAACATTGGCATTCTCAGGACAGAAAATAGATCAGAAAAAAACTGTATATGAGCACTGCTGCTTAATATTAGACCAGCATTTGAACTGATAAGATATTTGCAGGTGTGCATGTGGTTTCACTTGTCTTTGCATTCCAGGGATATATCAACCATCTACATATACTGAACGTTCTCATCTCGCTGATGAGAGCTACTGAGCCAGTTTCTCTTTCCTGTTTGCTTTTTCTCCACTAAGAACGACATCTACAGCACAAATTTGACCTATATTTTTTTTTTTATATCTCCCATTCTGGAAACTATCACAAGCAAGGATGACATTAAACAGAGTCAAGATCATACTGAACAGGCCAGGGTGAAAAATCCATAACTTCATGCAGTATTTTACCAAAATTCAGAAGTAGGACATAGAAAAAGCCTTAATGCTTTATTACTCTTTACCTTCACTTATACAAGAATTAAATTTAGTTAGAATTGTTATTAATACTACACCATTAATATGATTTAAACTCTAAGTATTTTAAACCTTTTACTCAGCACGTCTTTTAACATTTGTCAGCATAAATTCCTGTGAGCACGCTCAGTTTTGACTCAGATGACGCGATTTAGGCTGTTGCTGCTGTGTTAACTCAAAAAGTGGATGGACTGGTTTCAACATGTCTTGGCTGTTAGAAAATATCTCAGGTTACAATGGTCAAACTACAGAACAGGGTGGTGTTGCTTTTAGCAGTCTTTTCTTTTACAACCATGGCTTCGACAGTCCTGCTTAAAACATCAAATGATTTCATAAAGACATTTGGAAATTTAGAAAAGTTGAATGGAAGAAGCTATTTAGAGTTTAGAGTTTTCCAAAGAGACCTAATCAAATAGCATGCAAGCAGAACATAAAATAGATCTCAAGTGAATATTTTTATCCACTTTGCATTATTTTATTTTTGCTTTTAATTTATCAGTTTTCTCCCTTTTTTCTCCTTATGATGCCGCTATTCCTATATGTGAAGTTGCTTTGTCTGTGTATTATTCATATAGTAGTACTAGTAATATTACATTGAGTGTGGCAACTACATTTCTTTAATCAGACATACATATGTGATCTGAAGATTATGGAGTTGGTTTGATATCAGATAGTACCGTCAGCCTGTTACGCTGTGTTTGCATTATCATTCATTGTTCCAACTGTAAGTAGTTTCAGTTGGGGATTTGATTTTAGTCTCTCCAACCAATCAGCAGAGACCAACATATCTGCAAGAATCCAATGTAATTTTAAGTTGACATTGATGCATAGCCATGTCATCATACTGGTTTTGCTGGGCTTTAAGGAGTGGAGCGGAAAAAATTAAAAAGCTAATTCTACATGCATATGCTCTACGTGTGTACCAGTAACCATTGTTCCTTCTTCTTCTTTTTCTTGGTACTGATGCTGTTTGACTAATACGCCCATGGTGCACACTGGACAGTTTGTTTTAACCGATAAAAACACAGGATCGTGTCACAAGATGTGAGATGAGTCACTGGAGGTCAAAAATTCAATTGTCTGTTTTCAGACAAATGACGGTTAATTATAGAGAATATGAAAAACATGCTTAAAAACTATCAGCATGAAGATATTTCCAGTATTTGTGAATGTGTATGTTTTTGTAGGCTTTTCTGTGAAACCTGATCACTTCATCTTCTTTGATTTTTTTCCCTCACAGAATAAAAAAGTGGATTAAAAACTTTGAGCGTATTATATTCTTAAAATGTAGAAGGAGATTCTTAGTTTTGGGTTTTTTACTCGTGTTCTCGGATAACTCTCAGCTCAAGGTTGCGCCGCATCTCTTTCGTCTGCTTGTTATGACTGTTCATCGTGGTGATTGCAGCCAAATAGCACCAAATCATCTCTTTGTTTGAGGGACTGCTTGGTTATTTACTAAACCAAAGCAATCCTCCTAAAACAAATTGGGAGTCAATGATTTTAACTTTCGTAGAATATTTACATTTTTTAACAAGCAGAACCTTGATATGAGTTGATGTGTAATCAGTGTTTAACTGCACCGGAACTCCAGACACACCATGTGAGATAAAGGAAGCGATTTTTTTCCTTAACCTTGGAAAACCATCATTGTTTTGCTCAATTATTTTGGAAACTGAGCTACAATGTCTCTGTGCAAGATACCTATTATTTTACCTTGTTGTATGAGTGCTTCAGATAAAATGGAGGTTTGATTTCTTTGTTATACATAATGTTCACACAAGTTCAATTTAGCTTCCAACAAAGCTACCCAGTATAGTGTTTTTTTCTTTTTGCACATTTAGTAATGTTGCTAGTGGCAAATGCTAAAACGTAGCATTGCAGTCGCACAAATAGATTAAAGGTATCTTCATATAGACTATATTTGTTTAGCCTATATGTTTATAGCAGCAATCCTGAGTGTGTTGAAAGAAATTTTATGAAAGCTGGCACTTATAAGAAAATGGAGGCGCTCATTGTGCTTGCACTGAACAACATACATGCAATTGCTGTGTAAAGACAAAACTAACAAACAGATTCCTGCACAGTGAGCACATAAAGACATTTCACTCCCCCCACTCAGTTTCATTCACTCACGCAGGAAATGGGTTGTTCATTTCACAACTTCTAGAGAATTTCCTGCTTTAATTCCCTCTATTCCCACTACAGTGAAGATTTATGTGTGTGAATAGCAGCATTCATGTTTCAGGCCAGTGCATGTTAGTTTTACTAAAGTAAGCGTAAGTTTGCTCAGATACCTGGAAATGATGGTTTTTTCTGTGTCGGCCTGCAGCTGAGACTTTCTTTATGTGCCTCATCATACAGATGAGACTAAATGTCCTCAGAAGACCTATAATCAACTTAATTTTTTCTCTTTTTCTTTTCTTTTTTCCTTTTCTTCTGCCTTCTCCCAAAATTTTCCTTGCACTCTACCTGTAGCCTTTTGTCATCCACGACATGAAGTCTCTAATGGAAGGAGAGCAGTTCATTAATTGTAAGCAGATACCAGTCCCAGAGCTCCAGCAGCAGCAGCACCAGACCTCCGCTCTTCTACCTGTACACGGAGGTGGGTAGTATCAAATTACTCTGTTAAAGAACACCTTTTGTTGCAATGTCCAAAACATGTTGTTTGTCTGTTATTGTTCTGTTTAGTTTTAGGAATGCAATTAGCTACAGCAATGCAGAAGATATTGTTCCTATTATTCCACATTAACAAAAAACTTTACATTGGAATTAATAGTAATAGCAATTCAAAATATACAAAACAAAGGCTGAAACTCCGACAAGCTCCTTAAAATGAAAATCCCAACTATTCAAACTTCTTCATTTACCAGTTTCACCCAGTGTTGTCAATGTTTTTTTTTGTTTTCACATAATCAAGATAATTATTAAAGCACACATATTAACCCCAATTCATTGCATTAGTTTTTCTGGGGAGAAAAGTGCTGTTTTTACATTTTTCAAGTCCAGTTTTACTGGTGCTGATAAATTATGTTACCTGTTCTCAATGGTACCACTGTATCTTCTGTCATATTCTCTTCATCAGTCGATAATTGTATTGTTATTTTCTAAAAGTCTTGCAGAAAAACGGAGATGAATGAGGATTGAGAAATCTAGAAAGACACAAAATTCAGCAATTATCTGTTAACTCTTAAGTTATTCTTAGCTTCTTATATAGTTAGCTTCTCTGTTTTTCTTGTACTCCTCCAACTAAATTAAGTACCTTCTCTCACATGGTATCAGGCTACACGGAAACGCGCCCAATGTCAGAGAGTGAGGTTATGAGAATGGCAGTCTTCGGTGGACAGGGAGAAGCAGACACTGTGGAGCTGCGTTTCTTCCAGAGCTGTCAGTCTCGTTCAGCAGAAGCAGTGAGAGAAGTGACAGAGTTTGCCAAAAGTATCCCTGGATTTGTTGATTTGGATCTAAATGATCAGGTGAGATTCATCAGTGGTTCATCCGTTCGGTCCTGATTGTTGTGGAAGATTTTTTCTAAAACAACTTTAAAATAAACAGTTTTGGACAATTTCAATTCAGAAAATGATCAAAGTAAATAAGTCGACATAATGGTTAGCGAAGCTCATTGCTGCTTGCAGTTCTAGATTTTGAATGAAAATGAAGTTACGACCCGACTATCATTTCTACTAAACTAAAGATCTTGCCAGATTTTGATACAGTCATTGTGTTCTTTATTTTCAGGTTACTTTGCTGAAGTACGGTGTGATTGAGGTTTTGATCATCATGATGTCGCCTCTGATGAACAAAGATGGGACCCTCATCTCCTATGGACAGATTTTTATGACGCGGGAGTTCCTCAAGAGTCTCAGGAAACCTTTCTGTCAAATGATGGAACCAAAGTTTGAATTCTCCGTCAAGTTTAACACGCTGGAGCTGGACGACAGCGACATGGCCCTGTTTCTGGCTGTTATCATTCTCAGTGGGGGTGAGTGTTTTTATTAATATTTTTACTTTTACTATCTGCCCCCAGTTCACCTCTCCTGACCTTCGGAGGAGGAATCTGGATATGTGAATGGTTTGGAGCACTTATCTTAAACCTCCTAAAACACTCACAGATTCATTGCGTCCACTGTTGGACGTTTAGAGTTCAGATTTGATTATGAGTATATCAGCACTTTATTGGTGCTGATATACTCATAAAAGAAAGTGTCTGCAGGTATACAGACATGATTAACATGGCATCTGTTGGACTGATGTGTTGAATGAACCGTTTTTCCATATATGGCAAGAGCATGATTGCATACATAAGATTAGCCTGGGGGCGGCTAATGGTGTCGACAGATTTTATTGACAGTTAAAATCTTGCCTCGGGTTCTCGTTCAAGAATAAATAACCCTTGCTGACCACATCGACCCAAGTACTTTGTCATCCAGATTTTATTAGCCGCCTGATTTTTTTCTCATTGCAAGCTATTGCTAACATTACAGCAAGCGATTGCACCACAGTCTCCATTTTAGTCTAGAAATGCAACCACATGAGATCACTCACATTGCTCCCTCTGGCCTAATATTTCTAATAATTGTTTTCTGTATGTGCACGATGAAACAATTTCAAAATTGGCTTGGATTTTAAAACGTCTGTAGTCTGAGTTTAGACTTTGAGTTAACAGGACTGACACCATTATCGGTTAATATCTGTCTATTAAAGTGATGCTGCACACAGCTTAACCTTGCTTTACGTAACAGCTGGAAGCAGGGAGAAATAGCTGTTCTGGCAGTGTTCCTTATTGAGGTAATCATGGCTGGCTACACAGTGAGAGGGATTGTGAAAATGTAATCAGTGGAAGCTATTGCATGTGTGCAACCCCCCAAAAAAAAGAAAAAAGAAAAAAAAGCACAACAGCATGTAGCAATACGTTAAGTGTATGTAGAAAAATTGTCTTTAACACATGCAGAAAACCCATCAAAGATCAGCCAGCACCGAGAGTAGCTGCAGTGCACAGTTCAGTGTTTTTAACACATGGTTGACTCCACTACAAATCTTGGTCACATTGGGTGGTGCAGCGCAGTGGTTAGAACTGTTGCCTCACGGGAAGAAGGTAGTCATTTGAACCTCTTGGTCACCCTGGGCCTCTCTGTGTGGAGGGTTCCCTGTACAAGTTTCCTCCCATAGCCCAAAAACATGCATGCTAGGTTAACTGGTGAGTCCAAACTGGTCGTAAATGTTCATGTCAGAGCGTCTGATTGGCACAAGTGATAGTTGTGCCAATCAGACGCTTACTAAGCCTTACAAGCCTTACTAAGCGTGCGCCACATATGCGTGACATTGCCCCCTTGTTGGTAGCTACAACACGCATACGTGGGTCTGCAAAGTTCTATGTAGCATCTACTAATGCACTACTGTGTCAGCTGCTTAGCACAGTAAGAATACCATGATCACCTACCAATAAAACCACTTGTGCAATCTCATTTTTACGCCTTTCTGTTTCTGTACAGAGCTAAGCTAACCGCTTCCTGTTTCCTTACCGATATATATTAAACAAATACAACACTGGCGACCCCATTCTCAGCTCAATATTTGGCAAAAATGAAACAAAAATACTTTTTTATTTTAAATATTTAAAAAAAAAAAATCATGATTCCAAGGTTATTTCATGTTATCGCTGTGCCTCTGCCAGACAACGTGAATTTAATTTACATCCATGTGTATATAAAGTAACATAGTTAACATAGTTAGCTGCTCCAAGTAAATCCAAGTTATCAGTTCTCTGTGTTTAACACACTATCTCCGGCCAGCCTCGGCCCACTCATAGATGTATTGGATGTTTTTGGGAAGGGAATCTAGCAGAACGGCAGTAAACAGCAACTGCATCACGTGCAGGGAGATTTACAAACAGCA
Source organism: Haplochromis burtoni (assembly GCF_018398535.1). Classification (NCBI taxonomy): domain Eukaryota; kingdom Metazoa; phylum Chordata; class Actinopteri; order Cichliformes; family Cichlidae; genus Haplochromis; species Haplochromis burtoni. Next base: position 85,052 of record NW_024582517.1, on the reverse strand, counting down.
AGTTGCATGTTGATGACAACATTTTGACTCACTGTATCTTAAAGAAAAAAAAAAGGTGAGGTTTCACTGGCAACCACATGAGCAACTAACAATCACTCAGTCGAGTCGTTTTTATACAACTTTGACATCTTTTAACAAACATTTTTGTTCTAGTAATATCACAGTAAAGCAAGCAGGGACCTAAGGGTTTAAAATCTAAAATGTTAACAAATCAGACCAGCTTGTGAACACTTGAGCCTCACCCTCTTATGTCAACAGATCCTAACTGCTTAGTCTAGTATTGGTGATTATTATAGTGCTGCTTGATAAAAACCTGACCTTGGATAGCATGATGATTAAAATTAAACGTTTTATTTAAATATTAACCTAAATGACAAATATTATCTCTTGAAATCGAGATAAGTATTCTTAACTTAAACTGAGATGTTTTCTGCCAGTGAATGTGGATAATGTTTAGTTATTTGCACCTCTCCATCCAACGTAAGTTTTAAACTTTAGGTCATTTTCTATCGGTTTTATTTCTCTTCTTATGCCAATTTAAATTTTCATCTACCTGTTTTAATGGATTTTGGATATATTGTGGTCAGTCTCTCATTTATCCTCCTTATCTCTGTAATGTGTCCAGACCGGCCAGGCCTGCTGAATGTGAAGCCCATCGAGCAGCTTCAGGAGACGGTGCTTCATTCACTGGAGTTGCAGCTGAAGCTAAACCATCCAGACTCTCTGCAGCTGTTTGCCAAGCTGCTCCAGAAGATGACAGACCTGCGTCAGATAGTCACCGATCACGTCCATCTCATCCAGCTGCTTAAAAAAACAGAGATAGACATGTGTTTGCACCCGTTGCTGCAGGAGATCATGAAGGACTTGTATTAGAATTCAACAGGAGAAGAGGACAAGTACAGAAAGGGGTGAAGAAAAATACAGTGCTGTGCAAAAGTCTTGAGTCACCCTTGATTTAAGAAGTAGGTTAGCAGTTTTATTGAAACATCTGAAAACACACATGGGAATACGTTATATAAATCAAAAACAGAGTGTGTACTTTAAGTAGTTCTCTGGAATAGTTCTCCAGGCTTCTTGAAGGACATTCAAAGCTCTTCTTTGGATGCTGGCTGCCTTTTCTTCCATTCTCTGTCAACATGATCCCACACTGCTACAGTGATGTTACGATCAGGGCTCTGGGGGAGAATAGTCCATGATAATGTGGTAATGTTCAATCATGTGTTTTTCTATCCAGGTATGCTTTTACTACATTGGCAGTGTGTTTGGGATCATTGTCATGCTGTAAAACTAAAAACCATTGCCAATCAAACACTTTCTAGATGCCTTTGTATGGTAGATCAAAATCTGAGCATAATTCTCTGCGCTCAAAATTCAGTTTTGACAACATCTCCTCCAACACCATTGGCTGAAATGTCGCCCCAAACCATGACAGAGCCTCTGACGTGTTTTACAGGTGGTTTTAAAGATTCACTGTTGTGCCTCTGTCTTGATCTACAAACTGACAAGGACAATGATTTGAACCAAAAAGTTTAAGTTTGGATTCATCACTCCATTAGACTGGTTGCCTGGATTTCAGTCCGTTTTTTGTGAAACTTTCTCCTTGTTCCCCTTTCTTAAGAAAGTCTTTTTCAGTGATGGCCATTTCTGATGAGGCTTCACTGAACAGTAGATGGATCAGCTGAAGGTGCAGATGCATCTCTCAGGTCTTGTGTCAGGTCTTTGCTGGTCTTTTCCTATTTCTTAACATACATTTCATCTGCTGTTTTTTAGGCCTGCCACTTCTTCCTTTGTCCTCCACTTGTTCTGTTTCTTCAATTTTTTTAAAGACATACTGCACACTTTGCTGAGATATGCCAAGCTTTCAGCTAACAGCACTCTTGGAATCACTTTGGTGCTGAATTTTATTTTATGCCTGTCAGACTGTCAAGCTTACCTTTAGCATTTTTTATACATTCAACTAAATAAATTATGCACTTTTGCAATGGGCTGCTGGTAGCAAAGTGACTAAAGACACATTTTCTTGGTTGTTTGCTAACTTGTCTGTAAAGTAGACAATTGCTTATCCTTACAGTTTGTTGTTGTTTTTTAATCCTTAATAGTAAGTGTTGAACAAACAAAACAAAAACATTCCTCTGAAAAGAACCAGGTATAATGACTGGACTACAAATGAGTGACAAAGCAGTCAATGTCTACAGAAAAACTTGAACTAAAACTAAAGACATTCAGAAAACCTGGAGAACAATTGCTCAAGACCACTTGACCAAATTACAGGAAACTCTGGCTCCTTCAAAGTAAAATATGGAGAAATGAGAGTGACTGAAGACTTTTGCACAATAAAAGAGAATGAAAAGAGATTGCTTTTAAAATTATGAGTTGAGATTAAGCACTTTGTGCTCTGTGTATGTGTTTTGGTTATAAAGTCATGTAGCCAGACAGACTGACTAACTGAAATTGAGAAAGAGATGAGGAAGATGAGGAAAACAGAATTCAGGGAAAGAAATGCAGAATCTGAGTATTAGATCTTGTCTAGACAGTCTGCATGTGAATAACTTGTGGTGCACAGTCATTTTAGCCTCTGCTGAGCCTGAACCCTCTGCTGAGCAGGGTGCCAACTTAAATATGAAACTACCACCTATTGCACCAAAAGTAGCGTCTGGGACAAACTGAAAGTGAGGGGATTTTCTTACTGGCGAGCTCGAGGGTAAAATTGTGAATGTTCAACACAGCCAGCTTCAAGTGCCTCAAGGAGAAATGTATCACTGTGAATATATGACACCATGTCTCATACAATACAGTATGTGTTGTTCGTGTGCAGCTTATCTACACGGTCAATTGCAGCCATCATAAGCAGCACCAGCAGCAGTGTGTACGTGCTTCAATACCTCTGTGAAGACGCACAAATACATGAATGCTTACACACACGCTAAAGCAATGCTCAGACAGTCCTTTTCTGTTTTGGCATCAGGGTGAAGGTGCTATCTCTTTTTAATCAGCTTTATCCAAAAACAGAAATCAGATTATTGCCTTTAACATATTTTAGACGCCTGCAGAAACTGTGAGAAACTGTTGAGCTGACCAAATGCAAATTGCCATGATGATGTTTGCTGTTTGCTGAAAAATAAAAGTGTATGTGCCATATTGTGCCTTCAAGAGTTTATCTTTAGCTGTTTTTTGTTTTGTTTTTTGTGAAGTTAATGTCATTTTAAAAACATTATATATATATTATACATATTACATGTATGGTATGACTTTTTTTTAATTGTCAGATACAATTGATTTTTTGGCCTTGGTTTTATTTCAGATTCTAAAATACTGGTTTGAGTTATAATTTTTGCTAAGAAATGATTTTGTATGTGTGGACCAAATCTACTATATCTGATCCATCAAATGTTGTTTGTGCAGACAAAAAGAGTGGACTGATATGTTTGTGGGAAAAACAGAATAAAGAAGATGTAAATAAAATATTTTTTAACTTTTTACTTGAAGCCTGTCTTTTCTTTAAAAGTCTTGGAAGCTTGCTCACACATGTTTCACCAAAAACCATTTTTAAATACTATACTTCCTAAAGGCATTCCAGTCATTCAGACTCTTGGAAATCTGTTTTACAGTCATTACATCAGCTGCTCCTCGGTGTCTATTACCAAACACACACACGCCCTGTTGGAAAGATTGCAACACATGAACTATGTTGCACTGTGCCGGAAGACCAAAGTCTGTGGATACAAATATGAACAGCAAGCAGGGAAGTGGTTTTACTTTTTTAGAGTTCTGGTTTTTTTGGTTCTGTTTTTTTTTCTTTGCTTTTTTTTAGGTGGCATTACATTTTGTCTCTTTGTTTTGACAGACAATAACAAAACAAAAAAGGTGTGTGTGTGTGTGTGTGTGTGTATGTGTGTGTGTGTGTCAGGGGGAAACTTATAGAAATTCTTGGAAAAATAGGATTGAGATGGGATCGCGTGCGACAACAAGGTCAAACTCAGGACATCAATTATTAACCCACTCGGACATCAGGTCAACTCGATGCCTGGCGCAACTTCACAAAGCTCTCTGACTGGCTGGCTCTTTGCCAAACAACAGCTCACAGAGTGTGTGATCACATGGTCACATGCAAGGGGTTAATCTCGGTGACAAAAAAACACTCTTAGGGGTCAGTCCCTACAAAGTTAACACTGTTAACATTGGTTAATATATTATAAGTTCTTAAACTAAACAGGTAAAATAAACAACATATGCTACTGAAAAGTTAAACTGAGACATAAAAATGTTATCTGTCTCCGTGTACAAATATGGCATTTTTCTTATGTAATTAATGAACTTCAGTCTTTATTTATCAGCCTTTAACAGTTAAACAGTTAAACAACTACTTTTGTCAGTGAATCAGACATGCTTATGATCATCATCTACACCCTGCCTCTTTATGAGAAATAAAACCATGATTTTTCTTCTTTTTTACTTCCTTAACATGCCTACACATACACAGAAACGGGCTATTTGTACTGTAATAACTAGTTATACGTGTAGTATTTTTGTATATAGGAACTTTATAATCCAGCTGATGAGCTGTTTCCTGGAAACCAGTGGCCTCTGCTCTTTCTCTTTCTGACTACCCTCAAGCGCAGTCTTGTCGTTGTGGGCAGGAAATAACCCTAAATTATTAATGTGTCACACCCTTAAACTATAAAATATACAGTTGTGGTCAGAAGTTTACATACACTCATCATGAGCATAAAAGCCATGGTAATTTGTGGCTTTTAATAATTTCTCTGAACTGTTCTTTTTGATGGTACAACATGCATCTTTGACCTTTGACCTTACAAAAATAAGAATTGGGTGCACAAGTTTGAATTTATTTTGGCTCAAATATATGCATACACTTGCTTAAATCTTTTAATGTGATGCTGAAAACTCAACAATGTGTTTTGACTTGACAAGGCTTAGACCTGTTAAATTCTCATTATGCCAGACCACAGACAAATTATTTTGTTTTGGCAGAAAAAGGATTTGTTTGACAGAACTTGATGGACTGATTAATAATTAGAATAATAAAAAAAAGTCCAATGAACTCAGTAAAGAGCAAAGAGGGAGAACTTTAGATTTACACAGGTTGGGAAGGTGTCTTGGAGCCATTTCTAAACAACTGCAGATTCCAAGATAATCAATTCAAACTATTGTACATAAGTACAAGTTATTTTGATGTGTCACGACTTTGCACAGACCTTGAAGAAGACCTAAACTATCCCCCTCAAGTTAAAGGAAATTGGTCAGGGTGTTGAAGAACAAACCAGTACCACCAAGGCTCAAACCTGCCATGAACAGGAAATTCTGAAACACCGGTGTCTACGTCAACAGTGAAGCAAGTTTTACATTCCCATTGCATCGGCCTTGAAAGATGCCTTGGCTCCAAATCAACACCTTCAGGCTCGCCCAAAATTTGCAGCTGAAAAAGCAAAGTGGCTTCTGGAGAAAAGGGTTATGCTGATTGACCTTTTTGGCCACAAAAGGTGAAGTGAGCAAAAGTGAGATTTTTAAATCTAAGAACACTGTACCAGCTGTCAAGCATGGTGGTGGTAGTATCATGCTTGGGGGCTGTTTTGCGGCCAGTAATACTGGTACATTGCAAGTGGATGAAATAATAAAGAAGCGAGAAAACCTCCAAATTCTTCAGCTTCATAGCCAGTCAATAACTAAACAAGACAATGATCCCAAACGCACATAAAAACTGGTTTTGAAATAGATAAACCAGGCTAACCCTAAGCTTCAATTAAGTATAATTCATTGTATTTATATGGCGCCAAATTTATATTGTAAAGTGAAGACCCTACAATAATACAAAACACCAAAAAAAACCTCAACAATCAGATGACCCACTATGAGCAAACACAGTGACAGTAGGAAAGAAAAACTCCCTTTTAACAGGAAGGAACCTCTGGCAGAATCAGGCTCACGGAGGGGCGGGGCCATCTGCTGTGACCAACTGCAGTTGAGGGGAAGAAGACAGGACAAAAAACACATTGTGGAAGAGAGCCAGAGATGATTGAGTAACTAATGATTGAATGCAAAATGGTGATTAAAGACATAGAGAGTTAAAAAGTGTGGTGAAGACAAAACACAGTGCATCATGGGAAGGCCCCAGCAGCCTAGACTTATTCCAGCATAATAAAGGGAGGATTACGGTCACCTGGCCCAGCCCTGACTATAAGCTTTATCATACTGTAAAGGAAAGTTTTAAGGCTAATCTTAAAAGCAGAGCGAGTGCTTGTCTCCTAAATTCAAACTGGGAGTTGGTTCCACAGAAGAGGCCTGAAAACTGAAGGCTCTGCCACCCATTCTACTTTTAAAAACTCTAGGAACAACGAGTAAGCCTGCAGTCTGAAAGCGAAGTGCTCTATTGGGGAGATACCGCACTATAAGGTCTTTGAGATTATCCAAGACCTTGTGTGTGAGGAGCAGAGATGGGCAGTAACGCGTTACTTGTAACACGTTACTGTAATCTGATTACTTTTTTCAAGTAACGAGTAAAGTAAGGGATTACTATTGCAAAAACGGTAATTAGATTACCGTTACTTTCCCGTAGTAACGCTGCGTTACTGCGTTACTAAAACCGTGATTTTTTGCGAGAATGTCTCACGACAGTGACGTAAGCGAGTGCGCCGTTAGTGACAACAGCTGTGTGCAGATCAACAATGGATCACATATCGATTGTGGGAGAGAGTATGAGCGTGCAGCGTTTAAAGCGTGGAAGTACTGACCTTACTTTGAGTTTGATTCCATAAAAAGTGACAAAAACATTAGCGTCCATCGTGCGTGGGAAGAAAACTTCTTTTTACAGCGAAAAAAAACCCTAAACACTGGTGAGGACAAGGATTTTAAATTTACTTCTGGAATTAACAGGGAGCAACGAAAAGAATATACTTCTTTTTATATGGGAAACATGCACTTTCTCTTTCTAGCCCCTGTCAGTACTCTCACTGCGAAAGCCTGAAATTACATGACATTCATGCCCATAATGACTGTATGTAAACTTTTGACCTCAACCTATATCTATGTATGTTTTTACCAATGGTATAGAAATACATTAGGTAGCTAGAAAAAATCAAAGTTCTCCTTTATATCAGTATTATTCTTTTATGGTCTTCAGCTGGTGAATTTAAGTACAACTTAAGCTTTGTTTCTGGCCATTGGGTCAGTTCAGTGGGTTCAGTGTAGCATTATCCACTGAGAAAGATGCATGCATTTTTACCTAAGAAAAAAAATGTAATGTCAAATGTCAAAACCATGGACTCAAACAATATGGCAAGAAATAAACCAGCGATTGATTGGTTGGTTCTCAAGCCGAAAATGTGATGCGATTCTGAAAAGACACCATAGCTGAATCATATGTGTACTAAAGAAAAAGATGTATATCACTTTGGTAAGAAGGTTTTCGCTAAAACAGCTGCTTACTCTTACTGAATGATACAATCGTAGCAACAAGACTGAAACTAGAGAGAGTGTTGGTTTCTTTAAGTCCAAGAAACCAATGCAATTACCTGAAAAGTTAAAGCTCAATAAAGCTGTGAAGTACTGAAATATATGAAGTACTATATAATTGATACAAATTACAGTACAAATTGTACTCACTGTCATCACTTTAAACCATTAGTTACACCACAAACATAAGTTTAAATTATTTTCAATGATTAAATGATCTTCCTTCTTAAAAACATGACATTAAACTTGCTTCAGCTTCTTATCATGTCAAATCATGGAAAACTATTACGTTTAGAAATATGAGGGTGTGAGGGTCAAATAGGTTTTCACTTGCCTCAGAGTGACAGTGTTGCATTATGGGTGTGGGAATTCAGACAATGGAACAGAGTCCAATTACTCAACAACTCAAGTGCAGAGTTGAGGCACTTGACCTGAATTTGAGTAATTTAGTTTGACACCACATTAAAATTGTATTAGTTTAATTATTAACTATTAGTTACTTAGTTACTTCACATAGATAATACCATGAAAAATATGATTATTAAGTTTTTTTTTTCATCTCAAACCACCCAGTTTTATACAGAAAAGCTGAAAACCTCTTTCTCCGCAGCCTAATCTCTAATAACCTTATACACATAAGGCACTTATACGGAGTATTTGTACATTTTTAAGTAGGTTATCCAAATATTTCCTTTCTTTTTCTCATGACAACTACAAGCTCTGATCAGGCTGAATGCCTGTGAGTTGTAAAAGGGGAAAGCCAGGCACAAGTGCTGAGACCAAAGCCTGGAGGACGTGAGAAAATAGCTGAATAAAGGGGACGTTTGGCCCCTAAAAATAAGCCTTTGAATTGGCAGATGATTGTGGGGGTTTCTGGCTTGGGGCCGGATGGTTCTCTCGGATGGCTGATGATGATGATAATTAAATCTGTTCTTTATGTCGAGTCAGCATATCCTCACTTTGTTGCAGTCCGGTCTCTGCTGACTGAATCCTGCCAAGATTCCCGAGCTGATCGGCCAAATAATTTTCAGAAAGTATATTTCTGCCCTTCTCTGTCCACACAGAGCCAAGTCCAAAGATAGCATTCATGATTTACACGGGGAAGTTTTGTTTTCGTTTGAGCTCCTTAAGCTTCATTTTTCATTATTCTCTTTTGTTTTTAGTGTCAGAGAGGAATTCTACTCCCACCAGTGTGTGATACCTGACATGTGTGCATCCTCTGAACAAGCCCTGTTTCTGAAGTGATACACCTGCCACTGTAAGGCAAACAGAGCTCTCAAGACTGTGTTTTATTAAGTCTGTTGTTTACACAGAAAACACCAAAGGAATTAAGGCCCTTCATGTTCATGTGAAGCAAACATTTTAATCATTCAGTTGAAGAAATTATATGGATTGGAGCCTTTTATGGAGCAACAGTTCCTGTTTCTATTGTAAAACAATTACAGCCATTGTAAAAATGCAATAAAACACAGGCTAATACAGTTCCCTGCATCTGCTTTATGCCAATATTTCATCATCAATTTTCTTGTTTAACACTTATAACACAATCCATCTGCTGTCATATGAACTGATGCCAAGCAATTTAAACAAGAGCACAGTGCACAAGGAAGCTTTTATATGTTATTATTGGAGCATCCATTAAACCTAATGGATGGATGAATGACTTTGTTTGATTACAAAACTAGAAAGCTAGAAAGCAGACCTGTATTTTATAACAAAAACTGATGTGGTAATGCCCTAATAAATTGTGATGTTTGCTTTGTCAGTTACTGCAAGGATCAGAATGTTTTATGGACTGTTATACGTGATTTCTTCAGGTTCACATCTTCTTGAAAGCGCTTTAATCTTATTGTGTTTGTGCGTTTGTGACTTTCTGTAGCACATCAGTTTTTACAGGTCCCGGAGATGAAACTATATGTTTCTTAAATGACTAAAGTGGTGCCATATTATATCACACTCATGTGACACACCCCAGCATGGAAATGGTATGATGGAAATTTACAAATAAAAACAATGTGGAAATGTCTTGTGATTCTAAATGTCGGCCAGCATTTTTCAAATGGTGTGATTTGTAGTTTAATTGCCAAAGCTTTCATCACATCCTTCACCTGACTTTATCTTTGTCAGGTAGATTTTTTCCAAGTGATTCACTCACCATTCAGCACCATTTGCTAACGTAAAATTATTGCAGTGCAACCTGATTTAAGCTCTCATGTGACTGACAAAGGTACAGGTAATGAACATACCTGACATTCCCGAGTTCCTCAAGTGAAAGGACTCGTATTAATGTCTCAGGATTTCTTCAGTTTGCCATGCGCAGACAAGCACATGTTTAAACAAATAAAACATTTTTAAATATTATTAGAAATATATTTATAATAGATTTAAGGTCTTAGGTTACAGTGGTGGTGGGTCAGTCTTTTTCAGGCAAGTAAGCTCTCAAAAGCTGAAAAAAAGTTCAGTAACAACAGCACCAGCTATTGTCTTTTATTGTTGTGGACTAAAAAAAGAATCTTCATTCAGTTTATTTTCACTCCATATTTTTCCTCTTGGTAATCCCCCCTCTCAGCACGGCCAACTCCACAGTTTGAGAACCACTGGCTAAAGGACAGGAAACGGGGGACAAAACCCTCCCACCTACTCTACACTGTTTTATTGTTTTTGGGGGGGTTTTAACCAGTGAGATATCATGTGTTAAGGCTCTTCCCCAGTTTCCAGCATTTACTGCCTTCAGGAATTATCTTTATATTTTCCATTCAGATGTTAATGCATTTATTTCCTCTGTTTGCAACAAAATAATTAAGATGATGCTCTAGTTGCAAGTTTTTATGGTACAAGTGGACAAACAAAGCTGAACTTAATGAGTACTATATACAGATTTTACGGTAATGATCACATTGCTCCAATGAATATTTAAAGAAAAAAAACAAACATATACTGTTAATAATGGAGTCCAATTTTCACTTTGTTTATTGTGTGTTCTGTCTCTTTTTAAACCCACCCACCCCCTCCTCCTTCTCCCCCAGACCTATCATCAAAGTATCGTGCGGTTTTCTTGTAAATTCGGCTCTTACTGGCAGCTGCCTTGTAGTCTGTGCACAGTTTGATGCGTTTCTGTCTTTCATGTCAGAGTTTTTAAAAATCCTTCTTCTCACAATATCTTTTACTCATGTACTAGTATATTAGTATCGTGTGCTTTCCAAGGTTAAAATCTGAGACGAATGGATACAATTTCTTTAGAGAGAGCCAGTCAGTGATATGAGTTATCCTTCTGTAGTTGATGGTGCATCTTTTCCGAATCAAGGATTCCAGGTGGAAGATTAGATGTGCTGTCAGAAAGGCCAGAGTTTAAGATTTCCCCCATTTGTAGCTTTCTGTGGTTATGTGGTTATTTCCAGTAGTTTCTCAACGTGGCTTTAATACAACTAAGCTTTTCCAGAGGTTCAGAGTGACCAAGTCCATTTTTCTCTTTTTGCACAAGCTGTATATCCACAAGTAGAATCTCAACCTCCCAATGAAAAGGCAGAACGACACAGACACTCAAATCTCAACCTGTCTTCATTTTGAGACACCTACACAATCCTAGAAGAAGTTAACGCAGCATAAATAGTGGTTAATAAAAGGTGCATTGTGCTGATGAACGTTTGTTCTGTTCAAAAAACATGTTTCCAAACAATTATTCCCTAAACAAGTGTTCCTGACTGCTGGAAATAATGGGGGTTTTTTCATGACTGAGAGCCCTGGTGTTCCATAAACGTAGCGTGTTATCGCCCTCTGTTGACTGCTACAACAGGGTAATTTTCCTCATGAAGTGCTAAACCAAACCAGACTGTCACGCTGTGGTGAACTGGCCACACGTCCTCTCTACAGCTGCTGATTCTGAAGGAAAAATTTCTCTGATGTCAACACAGCGAACCAACCTTTCAGTTTATGACAATGACTCAGGAATGAGTTGATTATTTCAGCTCAGCAGTTCAGGTCAGAGAAAGAGCACATTCAGCTGCAAGGGGTGAACACCTTCATATCTTACTAATGATTACAGATTTCTGCAAACATGCATTAAACCTGGAGGAGTTGCAGAAATTTCAGAGGCTGTTGTATTGTTTTAGCTGTTTGAGCTGAAGAGGGGGGGAGGAACAATAGTGGCCAGTAACAATAATGTAGTTGTCAGGACTGTGAGGGAGGCAAGGTCAGTGAGGTGCTACAGTAAACAGGCAAGCCCAATTCCTTCCCATGGCCCCCTGGCTTAAGTTAGGGGGGAAAAGAAGCGGAGTTAAAGCTGAATGTTTTATTTCACAAAGGCTAACATAATAATGAGTCTGATGAAACATTTCAAGGACATGCTGATTATGTTTTGGGCTTTCTTACTCATTTGGATTAGCACAGGACACATACCACAGTCACATAAGATTAGTACAAAGTAAGGGAGTAACATCATAATTCACAGAACTCTTATATAAACAAATGATCCATTTTTTATCCCGAGTAATAGATGCCCCCAAATATTTCTGTTTACATTCGCTCAGTTTGAATCATTTGTTCTTGATGTTCATTTAGAAATCTAAGAAGAAATTGCTCTTTTTAACATTTAAGAAAAAGGTTATTGGGTTAACTTTAAAGACATCAACTACTATGGCCAACAATACTGGTCAAAAGTTTGAGAACACCCCAATTTTTGCAGGTATTTATTGGAATTCAAGTCATTCAAGTCCAATGATTAGCTTTAAGTGGTACAAAGGTAAGTGGTTAACTACCAGAGGTTTAAAAAAAAAAAGGTATGGTTACCCAAAACTGAAAAATAATGTACATTTCAGAATTATACAAAAAGGCCTTTTGCAGGAACACAAAATGGGTTAACAATTTAAAGCTATTCTGCAGCAATGGGGGTTGATCAAGGCAAGGCAAGGCAAGGCAAGTTTATTTGTATAGCACAATTCAACAACAAGGTGATTCAAAGTGCTTTACAGAGACATTAGAAACAA
>NW_024582517.1:41188-63020 GCF_018398535.1 Haplochromis burtoni | reverse complement strand
AATGTTGCTGTTTCTGTTAAGAACACTTTAGTCCTAATGATCTATAAGTGTCCAGAAGCTATCGCAGGTAAGCTCATACGGAAAAAAGGGAAAAAATCAGCATAAAAATCAATAAAAATCAATAAAAGAAGCAAAGCATTTAAAGAGCAAAGAGATGAAGTGTCCACACTCACAAAGGGGGAGCCTTGAGAGCTGGTACTAGTAATTCCTATAGATGTTCCAACTTTTCTGGATTACTTACAACCCCCTCTGTCTGCATAAAGGCAGTGTTGGGACACACTGTGGTTCCATACCCCAGTGAGCATCAGTTAAACAGTATTGTACTGCAGAAAGTGGTGTGCTACAAAAATGGCGAGAAAAAAGCAATTAACAACGAAAGAGAGACAGACCATCATAACACTTAAAAATGTAGTTCTTTCCTACAGAGAAATTGCAAAGAAAGTCAAGATGTCAGTGAGTACAGTTTCCTTTACCATCAAAGGGCACTCGGAAAACTGGGGCAAACTCTGACAGGAAGAGGTCTGCCAGACCCAAAAGCCACAAATGAATCAGAGGACAAGTTTCTGAGAGTTAACAGCTTGCATGATAGGTGCCTCACAGGACAACAGCTTCAAGCACAGCTTAATAGTGGTTGTAGTAAGCAAGTCTCAGGTTCAACTGTGAACAGAAGACTTCAAGCTGCAGCTTTGACAGGACGAGTTGCAGCAAAAAGGCCATTGCTAAGACGTCATGAAACAGTGCCATCCAACTGAAGACTGGAAGAAGATATTATGGACTAATGAATCGAAATTTGAAATCTTCGGTTCATCACACAGGATCCTTGTACACCATCAAGTAGGCGAAGGGACATTGTGTGGCATCAACTGTCAAACATGAGGGAGGAAGTGTGATGGTCTGGGGCTGGTTTGCTGGATCCAGGGTCGGTGACTTATAGAGAGTGAGAGGCACCCTGAACCAAACAGCATTCTTCAGTGCCATGCAATACCCTCTGGTATGCGTCTAGCAGTCAGGGGTTCATCCCGTGGCAACATAATGACCTAAAACACGAGTCCAAGCTATGCCAGAACTACCTCAGGAAAAAAGAACAAGATGGGAAGCTTGAAAACAGGGAGCGGCCAGCACTTAAACTTAAACGCCATCGAGCTGGTTTAGGATGAACTGGACAGAAGAGTGAAAGCAAAGCAACCGACACGTGCTGCACATTTATGAGACCTTCTGCAACAGATATGGGAAGAACTTTCTGAAGAATATTTGATTTCTACTGCAGAAAGAAGCTCTTCAGCTGTTACATCTGCCAAAGGTGGCTACTTAGATGAGTCAAAACTTTAGAATACATTTTGGTCTATAAATTGAGTCCATGATTTCTTTTTTAAGTTAATTGCTTATTTGTACTATGCTTTCATTTCAGAGTGCAATGAGACATTAGACGGCATAATTTTCAATAAAAACTGGAAAAATTGTTGACAAATATATATATATATATATGAGGCAATATGGGAAGTTTATTAAGTTGCATGACTTGCAAAAATTGAAGGATGTGGAAAACTTCTGTGGTTCAACTTGTGGTGAACTTTTCCAGACTACACAGCAAAAAAACCTCGTGCCTGAAATCAAACATGACACATCTTTAGCTTTAGCAGAAAACAAGCGTTACTTGTGTTCCCACAATAGCACTAAAAAGAGTTTTTTATACGTCAGGTTTAGTTTAATAATTTTATTGCTTTGTGCAGTTTTGGAATAAGGTGGTGAAACCGGTGCAGGAGATTTATATTTTACTTGTCAAGAGCTGCCTCAAGGGGGTCAATTGACTGGTCAAAAATCTCCCACTCAGCTGACAGGGTTTATGAGTTTTACAGTGATGAAATTTCTCTGCTGTAAACATATGATCATCATCAGTTTAGGTCTCTGTGGTCCCAACCCTGGTTTGATTAAATATTTTCACAAACTGAAAGGACGATTCAGTTTTTAACTTTTGCTCATTGTTGAGCTTAAGTTTGGAGAAAGAAACATATATAAAACAAATGTAAACCTTATATTTTCATATTTATAGTTAGTTAGTTAGTTAGTTAGTTAGTTAGTTAGTTAGTTAGTTAGTTAGTTAGTTAGTTAGTTAGTTAGTTAGTTAGTTATGTAACTGTGTGGATATTAAAGTGGTAAAACAACCAACCTTGCAACCTCGCTGACAGATGAGACCAGAGCGGCGATTTTTTAATGCACAACACCACATTTTGAGAAATCCTAAATCAGTATATCAGCACAGACACCTCAAACCAACTGTGAGGCACAGTGGTGGAGTGGTGAAGATTTGGGCTTGTTTTGCAGCCACAAAACAAGCACAAATCTTGTTTTGGGCTTGTTTTAACTCACATTCTAGAGTTAAATGTGAGGCCATCTGTCCAACAGATGAAACTTAGATAAAACTGGGTTGCGCAATAAAACTGTGATCTCAAGCACACCAGTGAATCTGCAACAAAACAGCTGAAAGCGAAAATGATCATTGTGTTGCAATAGGTCAGCTAAAGTCCAGACCTCAGCCGGTTTGAAATAGTTTGCAAACCTCAGTTTGCAAACTATTTCTATGAAGCGTGGGCCAGAATTCCTCCACAATAATGTGAGAGCCAAATAAAGTGAAACGGAAAATTATTAGTCAACTTATTGCTGCTAAAGGTGGTTGTACAAGCTGCTGAATCATGGGCTGCACTTTTTGTGAAAACCATCTATTTCATATGACAGTAACTCAAAGCCATGGCAGTTTTACGGAAAAGCTAATGGCAGATAAACCATTCTTTTTCATTTGTAAAGTCCACACATTTACTGAAAAAATGCAGTTAAATACTGTAGATCTCTGAACCCTCCATAGCCCATCTCCAGAATGCAGCAGCACGATACAAATAGAAGCTAACAAATCACACCTATTCTTGCTTTACTTCACTGTCTCCCAGTGAAATTCAGAATCAAAATTCTGTTATAAACATATGAAGCACTACATGGACTGTAAAGCAGTGAGACCATATGACTGCAGCTGGCTTTTCAGACAATATCATCAAGTTCCCACTGTCTTACTTTAAACCAGAGGCAATCACACTTTTGAGGTTGTAACCCTAAACCTTGGAACAGCCTCATTTACTCATTCCCATTTATTTTAGGCCATAGTTTATATGTATTTGCCTGTATGGAAGTGTTGGAATGAATGTGTGATCCTGGGGTTGATTATTAGTCTGTATGGTGTAATGTGTATACTTAGCTTTAATGTTGTTGAGTCTGGCTTTGTAACTCCATATTTTGAAAAGTGTTGTACAAATAAAGCTATTATTATTGTTGTTGTTTACTTTTTATTCTTGACCTTCTACTTTTGCCACTATAATTATATGAGTATAATTTTCAGTATCATTATGATATTTTAAGTATTATTTCACAACAACATGTATATTTTCCTTTCCTTACTTATAAATGAGGATTTTCACAAGATCTTTACTTACTTTTACTTCTTTACATACTTTTTCCTTTATCGCATAATATGGATGCGACCAGTGGGGGCGATACGGAGCCTCTAACCTCTAACAATTCAACAAGGAAGAAAAAGACCCGGAAGTGAGCTTTGTTGTTTTTCTGGGGCGGGAAAGACTAGCTAGGAAGAAGGCAAAGTGCACGGTAAGTTTAAAACATTATTTCTAATCTAAGATGACATTTATTTAGGCGACTGCTTTTTTTACAGTTTGCCATTTGACGGGCTAGCGATGTTACACACCTCCTCCCTGCTGTTCATGTGAGCCTGAAAAACGTGTCTGAGCGGTGCACGTAGCGTTTTATGTGCCTCATATTTTCACACTGGATGAATCTGTCCAGCTTTGCATAGTTTCCGGTTGATTTTCTTTTATATAATATTCCCTTATAAGAAAATCAGCCACAACGACCTCACAGTGAATTTAAGTGACCGTTTTATATTGTAAACTACAACAAAAAATATAAACATAAACGCAAAAATAATGTTGATGTATATTTACTATACCAAGAACCCACTTAAATCAATAAAACAAACAACCATCTCACAAAATAATCATTTTAAAGTTGCTTCAACCAAGCTTGAACACCGTAAACCTTTAAATAACTTAGAAAGAAAATTCAGCACGAACAATGGATGTTGGAAATTATACAAATAAGCAAAACAGTTCATTTAAATCCGTAGGCAGATTACATAAAATATACAAGTATACAACTCATAACAGACAATAGATAAGTAAAGTAATGTAGTATGAAGTCTTAAAATTAACGCATATAGATCTGATTTGCCACCATCTACTGTTGGAGATGTGCCTTACATTATGATGGGTACACCACTCCTTTATTATAGTTAGCGTTACGCCCGCCTAAATGTCCAGGGGGTTTGGGGTAAGTGACAAAAAAGGAAACAATGAGGCAATAAAATCGTTGTTTTTTTTTCAATAATTAAACTGAAAGGTGACATGGACAAGTTGCTGACACCTTCCAAAAACGATGATCATAACAAAACCTGAAAGTTGGTCCAAATAGAGTAAGTTAAAATGGTTAAATAATGCAAAAACACACCATACCGCTCTACTGATCTGAAGTGTAGTAAATACACACATAAGTGTACAAGTCTGACTTTAAGTACTCTAGCTTAATTACTGAGGAGAATCTGCTGCACAGAAAGGTGGCACAAAGGCTGGAGAGACGGCAGGACACACACAGAGCACGTCCTGCTAAGGGCTATTTCAGTATTAATTTTACTTACAGTTTGTCCATCTCTAGGAACCTTAAGTAAACCTTTTAGATCAACCAGATATTAATGAATTACAATAGACCAGGCAAGAAGTAATAAATGTATGAAATATCTTTTCAGCATCACTCAGTGACATGATGTTTCTAATTTTAGAGCTAATGCACAGATGGAAAAAAGCAGTCCTACATATTTGTTTACTGCATGCATTAAAGGGCATATCCTAATCTAATTTTAATTTCTAACCTAATTTTTTCTTTTTTCTTTTTTATTCCTATTTATTCTATTTATCCCCTTTGTATATTTTATTTATATTTGTCTCTGTATTTATGTGTGTGTGTGTGTGTGTGTATATATATATATATATATATATATATATATATATAAATTCTGTAACTGTAACTTCGGTCGTTGCTGTGCTTTTTTTGGAAGTCGAATTTCCCAGAGGAACCCACCCGAGGGATTAATAAAGTTCTATCTTATCTTATCTTATCTTATCTTATCTTATCTTATCTTATCTTATCTTATCTTATCTTATCTTATCTTAATCAAAAATGATGCCCAGGTTCCTCTCGGTGTTATTGGAGGCTAAAATAGTGCCACCCAGAGTAAGTATCTGGTTGGACACCATGTTCCTAAGATTTTTAGGGAAGAGTACAATAAAGCTCAGTTTCGTCTGAATTTAAAAGCAGGAAATTAGTGGTTACCTGCAACTCTTGTAGTGATCTGGATTGAAACCAGGCCTTGGTGTCTTTAAGACATGCCTGTACTTTTTTTCTAGTAGATTTGTATAATGTGGTTTCATGAATAATTAAAGCAGGGTATCATCTACCATTACAATAATGCATTAAAATAAATGTAAGTAGTCATGTAAGAAAGTCTTTTCTAATAATGTTACCTAAGGGATGTATAATGTAAACAGTAATGATCCTCACTAACTGTCCATCTATCAGATAGATATGATTTAAATTTCTGCAGTGCAGTTTTTTCATACCTACATTTTGTAGTAAAATATTGTGATCAGCAGTGTCGAATGCTGCACTGAGGTCTAGCAGAACAAGCACAGAGATGAATCCACTGACATAAGCCATAAGAAGATCAATCATAACCTTCACTAGTGCCGTTTCTGTACTGTTAAGATTTTCTGAATCTTGACTGCAGCCCTTCAAATAAACAGTTGATGACAACTACTCTTTCAAGAATTTTTGAAATTGAAGGAAGATAGCTGGATGGAAAAGAGGCTTTTAGTAGTGATAATTACCACCACCTCAAAAGGCTATGGTGGGCAGCCTTTTAATAACGAAAGAGAAAGTGGGCAAATACTGTACACACGAAACCTTTGTATATAAAACAAGCATAGTTATTTTTTAATTTTAGCTCAAAAAATTAAATACAAATAAATAAATAGAATTAAAAAAAATAGAAACATCTTGGTTGCAATGAGAGCCACAAATGGCCCAATTAATGTAAGACTTTAGAAATTAGATATAACGATTGATATTAACTTTTCGACTTGACTTTTAAATTAAGTCCAGTGTGACCCCACGATATCGGAACTTAACACTTAATTTGAACTTGCAGTGTCAAGCTCCTCTCTTTGTGAAACACACTTAACTACTTTTTTGGGTTTTTTCGGTATCTAGTAAAAGACATGATTGCCTGAGATAGTCCTGAAACTGAGTCATTGCTGTAAGAATAAAACATTTTTAAAAATTTTGACATTCATTAGGTAGATGATTTATATGTGTTGACAATAAAAGTTGCCTAGTTGACAAAATAAATGATCACAAATTGTGTAACTGTTAACAGAATAGTGATGCATCGATATACTGCCAGTATTGACCAATTTTAAATAAGATATTTACCTTTGGCCATGAACTCTATTTGTTGTGTGTGATAAAGACATGGAAGACTTGACAAGTCTAAAAAATTAACAAATCATTTTATAATAATCTGACTTTTTTTTCCTCCTGGCAAAAGAGGAAATTAATAACAACAGCAACAAAAAAAACCCGAAAACTAAAATATACAGAAAATGTAAGTTGCTGTTTGTCCAGAATTTCACACTCATCACATCCATGTAGCACATTTATAGTACTGGCTGTTATTGAATCTCTTCCAGCAGGTGAGATGCCATCCAAAAGACAAGTTGTGGCCCAGCCTGCCTTCTCTCCAGTTCTCTTCATGACTGTGGAGGGTGAACCGATGAATTTCTTCTTGCGACCTGGTCCCATCAAACGCAAACTCCAGCCGCTCGTTTCAGCTGGAGGAGGAATGTTGTGCAACGTCCAGCAACCAGGAGCAATACTGCTGACTGATCCTGAGGACAGAAGTGTCATTCCTGAATCCACTGCACACTGGTACGTGCTGGACTGAGAATTCATGTTAATATCAGCAGGTGTTTACATTTAAAGAAATGCGATTTTTTTTTTTTACAGTCAATAAGAAGAAGATAAAAAAGAAAATGCTTCTTCAGTTTAGTTTGGTGGTGATAAATTTATTCAACCCATTTATGATTCATATCCTATGAATCCCACACACACAACAGCAGCACTGGAGCATACCTGGAAGTCTTATTATCTACTTATATCCCTTGTTTACTTTTCAGGTACGTGTCCACCCAGTATATTTATGACTGTGTTGAGAAGAATGAACAGTTGAATTTAGAGGACTACAGGCTAAATCCTGAAAAGGTCCAAAGACATTCTGCTAGACTCAACAACAGCAAAAACAGTTCGCCTCAAGCCACAGGAGGTACGACTAAACCCCAGACTTCCATGTCTGAAGGATTGTGTTCTAACACGTCTGCACTTTACAGATTACATTTTTTTTTTTATTACTTGAATTGTTTACAAGTTGCAATTAGAAATGTGTGTAAATCTGGTGAATAGTTTAATCTGCTTCCGTTTTCTACATTACGGTATGTCTACAATCTTTTATAACTAGGCAGAAGTGCCTACACTCCTGAAGAAGATGCTGCCATTTTAAATTATGTCAGCAAGCACAAGACGGAGACTGGGGGAAACCGGCTTTGGCAAGAGATGGAGAAACGGCATGTGACCGCACACACCTGGCAGTCGATGAAACACCGCTACAAAGCACAACTGGCTAAGAAACAGACAGCCGCCGTGGAGGCGGAAAAGCCAGAAGACAGTAAGACAGCAGAAGAAAAGACAGAGGTGATTAACTACCTGGATGTTGTCGTTACGATTTTGTTATTTTTAGTTGTGTTTTTTGTCATATGTTAGTCTGTTTCCACTGTTGCTTTGTTTTTTTTAGTTAGAATTTTCAAAGTAAAGTTTGACTTTAAATACACAGGCTATTTCCACGACATCATAAAATTAAAACAGTATTTAGTAAGTGACAGAGACAGAAAGACAAAGTGGCTCCGTACTGTGATGGCTTACACGTTTGCCTAATCATCATCGTTTTATATAGCACTTTAAAAACACACCTGGTAGACCAAAGTGCTGTACAATACAAATATAAATATAGTAATACAATAGGAAAAACCAAACATAGCAATAAAATGAATAAAAATGTCAGTTGCCCACAGAGTTAAAAGCCAGGGAATAAAAATAGGTTTTTAATCTGGACTTAAAAACTGGCACTGATGTAGCTAATATGGAGAGGAAGATTATTCCAAAGCATCAGAGCCGCAATAGAGAACGCTCGGTCTCCTCTAAGTTTCAGCCGGGACTTAGGAACTGAAAGCAACAGCTGCTCAGCTGACTGAAGCGAACGAACGGGGACATGGGGCTTCAACAAATCAGACAAATAAACAGGTGGCAGACCATTTAGAGATTTAAAAACCTAACATGTGAAAGAGTCCCAGTTTGATCCTGGGAGGAGACACAAATCCCTTTGGAGTTGTATCAGGAAAGGCAGCCAGTGAAAACATGCAGCGCTACCAACTGTGGCAATCCTTGTGAATAAGGACGCAGCAGAAAGTAGCTTTATGAGTAAAAGAACCCACGTAGAGACGCTAAGTAAAGGTAAGTAAACCATTTTTAAACCAGTGTTGTTCCATTTGAACAAAGTTTGTTATTTTTATCCAAAATATCAACATATTTACATCACAGCAGTGACAACAGCATCCACTAACATTACACGACTGACAGGCAAAATGATATTAGAATCTACATTACGACTGTACAGCAGGAGGAGATGTACCAGATAAGAAAATTCAAAATTTTTAATCCTTTGGATGATTGTTTAAAGTCTTACACAGCACCATGTGGATGCAGTCAGAAACATGAATATGAGTAAAGGTGAGACTGAGCTGGGTGTCTGTGAACAGGAGAAAGGTCAGCCCCGACAAACTGAGCAGCTCGTTCCAAAATGAGGGAATTCTTCTGTAGCATGTTTGTGGTTTGAATATTGTATATTATAGTATACACTGTATCAGCAGTCCCCAACCTTTTTTGCACCTCGGACTGGTTTATGTCCGACGATATTTTCACAGACCAGCCTTTAAGGTGTCGCGGATAAATACAACAAAATAAACCTGGTACCAAAAAAACAAAAAGAAGATTTATTCATAACACACGGGAGAAGACCCAGAGAAACCGAGTTAACGATAAAAACAATAAAGAATAATGATAAAAACCCTGAAAACCATAAATTTCACACATGAGCCTAAACCAGTCTGTGGCCCGGGGGTTGGGGACCGCTGTACTATGTTGTTATATTTATTGTTCTATATGAGATATTATTGATTGTTTTTTTATCCACTTCGATTAACATAAAATGCAAATTCTAGTCCTCGAACACATCCCATTTGTGAACTTTACAGTGTGTCTACTGCTGGTTTCAGCAGCATACTTAAACCGTCTTACCTGCGTTTACATTAGAATCCTGTTGTTCATTTTACTAAAACACCTTTATTGTAAAAAAAAAAAAAAAGAAGAAGAAAAGGGAAAAAAAATCTGTCATGTGTAGTAAAATAGGTCACAAGCTACCTCCTAAACTTCTTGAAGCTTTAATAAAAATCTGGAACATTTTTACCAGGTGTAGGGTGAAGAGTTGCCACTGGGTGGCAGCAGTGGGTTAAATAAAATCAGACAACCAAATTCAGGCTACTGGCTGTCACGTTTTTAATAGACTTTAATGCTGAAGCTTTTCATTTCCTCTGTCTGCCTCTAGGTGGAAGAGCATCAAGAGACAGATGCTCAGAAATCTTCATGTGAAGAAGATGTTTCAGAAACAGACCAAACACAGGTGGGAACTCACTGCTTGTATGCTGTAAGGGTGCTGTATGAGGTTATAGTTGCTGTAAAGACATAACCTGAAATGGGTGTCTCCACAGATGGATGTCCAGTTAGTACAAACAGGAAGCACACCAGAAAATGTAGACCAAGAGCAACATGTGAGTCAGAAAACAGATAAACAACAAACTGAAAGCAAACAATCAGAAACTCTAGAAGCTGAAGTATCTCAGGCCTTTCAAACTGCGGCGCCTTGTGCGGACCTACGGGCAGAGACCCAACTGCTAACAGCAGAGACCACAGACGCAGAAACAGGTGAACCTCAGCCTGTCTCCCCACAAAAACAAAGTTTGTCAGGGGATGACTCCACACCAGCTCAGCCTAAGCCCACGCCCAAATGTTCCTCATCAGAAAAGACAAAAGAGAAGCAGAAGGCCTCCCCGGTGCTGGAACAACCGTTGCGTCGAACAACTCGCAGGCAGCTTGAGCTTGAACCGTACGGCAAAAAACTGAGGTCTTCATCAACCCAAGCAGTGCGAACCACATCATCTCCCCAGCCCCTGAAAAAAACTAAGTCTGCTCTTCAACAAGATACGACCACAGACCAGCCGGCTCCCAAGAAAGCCAGAGGAAAAACTCCGAGAGCAGCGGCAGAGAGTGACGAAGAGCAGAGTACACCCGCAGCCATATCTAAAACAATACAAGCAGGTATGTCATGACACAAAGAGCCGTTTTCATTCTTTTGACAACCCTTCTTTTTACATTTCTTATACTTTTTGTGGTTTTCAGATGAAACCAATCCAGTGCCTCAGAAAGGAGAAAAGAAGAAGGAGAAGAGAAAGTTGGGGATTCTTGAATTGGCAACGAAGGAGTTTGAAGATGACAGTGAGGTAGGATGCTGGTTTTGATACACTTTGTAAAATCACCACTCAGTGCCTCAGCATGCAACAGTTCCCACTCTTGATTCCCAGTTTGACTGGGAGTGCTGGTGTCTCCTGTTGGGCTTCATGGACCTGCGACCTAAAAATGTAACATTCAGTATTAATGTTTTTTCTAGCTTTGTTCATTTTTTTTTTAAACAAACAGCAGGTCTTTTGTCCTGTCTCCCTCCACTCATCACCAATCAGTCGCAGCGGATGGCTGCTCCTCCCTGAGCCTCATGCTGCCAGTTTCCTTGCTGTAAAAAGGGAGTTTTTCCTTCCCACAGTTGCCAAAATGCTTGAAAATAGGGGATCCTCTGATTGTATCCTCTGATCCTATATATTATTGTAGGGTCTTTACTATTAATTAAATTGAATTGAAATTGCATAGGAGTTGTGACAATAGAAGCATTCCATTTGAAAATTTTAACAGATTGTAATTGTAGTAAAATACTTTTCTATAAATTAGTGGGATGTCAGAGAACCACAGGCCCCACATGATAGTTCTGATTTAAAGCATGAAGCCATAGAAGAGAATTTCTAGATTCTTTGCTGGTTATTGACCACAAAAGCTTCTGCTGCTTCTTTTACACACATGAAAGTTCCTGTTTTCATTTAACTGTACTCCCAACATCTGCTACACTGTGTTGTTTCTTGCTTTACATGTAGCTCGACTTTGTACATGATGTAATCCAAGTATTTCATCATTGTTTATCAGTGTTTTATAATACTTTTCTGTGTTATATATGTTCTTTAACACAGTTACATTTGTATCTCATAGTCTGATGATCTCGAAGCTCCAGATCTCCAAAACCCTGCACAAACAGCAGCTACATCGACCTCCCTTCATCCTCCGCCTGCAGACACAACTCCAGATCCCGCTTCCAAACAGTCCTGCACTAAACCTGGACCCACTGAGACCCCTCTGAGTAATGTGGAACAGGCCCAGGCCACTAGTAACAACTGTGCAGCTGAGAAAAGCTGCCTGCCTCCAGCTGCTGAGCCTGTAGTGTCCGAGGCTGTCGGTACAACCTCCAAGGCCCACCTGTTCATATTCGACAGTGAACTTCAGGAAGACGACTCTCAGTCTGTCAGCGGTGACCGTCCAGCAGCTCCTTCAGAACCACAGCCAACAGTGAACAAAGATGCTGCACTTTCTCTGACTCAGGACCTGTTAGAGGAGGACAAGCTGCGAATCAGAGACCTCATGAACCAGACAGATAAGGTGAGGTGTTGTTTTTCTTCTCCATTATATTCTTTCAACCTTTATTTTGCTTATTCAGATATAAAGGGGTTAACTGTGGAACTTGCAGCTTTCTCTGTGTTAAGTCATTTTTATCCTTTGCTGTTTTTTTTGTAGGACTTAATTAGTGTGACCAAAGCTTTACTTAAGACCAGTGGAGACTTTTCTGCTGCAAAAGACCTGCTCTTGAATCCCCCCTCCATTTCGGGACCGTTTTGGAATCGCTGTGACGACAGACTTTTGCTCTCGGCTGAGCCTATCAGCATCCAACGGCTGCAGGAGAAATACGGCGAGGAGATGGTGGCCAAGAGAATCGTGTTTCTCGAAGTGGAGGGATGACAAAAGATAGATATAAGACATAATGTCATCTATTACTATCTGCACTTACACTGTGCAAAAACTGAACTGGTTAGTTGATACCAATTGAGCTTAAATTCTCACTTCTGTTTCTCGGTTGTCACCCACAACAGACAAACTTGTGTAAACTGGTTGTTCAGTACAGCTCCTACTCGACTAAATGTAAACTTTTATTCAGAAGTTGCATAAAAGATGTGCCGTGACTTTTATTTCTCTTTAAAAACACAATTTTGAAGCATTTTAGAAAGAAAATCTGTTTAAATAAGATGAGTTTATTAAAAACACATCTTTTGTGTTTTTAATGTTACTTTTACTATGTTTACTTCCATTAAACTGTATAATAAATATTTAAACACCACCCAAGAACACACGAGTGCCATTTTTAAATGTATGGTTTGTTTTTTTTAACTTTAGCAGCAGATCATATTGCTCAGAATAAAAGAACTGCAGTTTAATCTGGTATTGGTGATATGATGTTCTCTGTGACTAGTTTGAATAAAGTAATTTCACGATGACCTGCTTTGCTCATTTGCAGCTCCATGCTTTTACTCTTTTACTCCAAATGCAACATTTGAACAGCCGCTGCGTGAGGCTTCAGTTATCACAACCAGAGCTGTGTTAGTACAGATCACAGTATATCATGAGGATGTCTCTGACTCCAACTCCAAGATTAGAAAAAAACAGAGTTCAGAGCAGCCTGAATGCTTTTTTTAAAACATATTTCGACCTCATTATTTATGACTTATCCCATGTTGAAAATAAGCACCCACCATTCTAACAGTATACGCTTGTAGGCCACTGTGACACAGTTGTTGTTTTCGACAGGCTTCTGTGAGTACTTGAGAAACTGATCATCAACACAAAGTTTCTGGATTTCATAGAGAATGGTCCGAAAAAGAATGGGTAGACTACTTTAAGTTGACAGGTTGATTGTCCAGCTGACAAATCAGCGGCAACTTTATGAATTTAGGTAGATCTGAAGGCAAAATGAGGCCCAATGCAGTATGAGCAAGATGCACCTAATGAAGTGTCCTTTAAGGGTGTGACAAAATAACCCTAATAGGACTCCTTACGTGAAAGGACACCTTAATTATGTAAATGTTTCTTAAAACTTGGCTTCTCTGCTTGATTATGATTATGATTTTTAGTCCATGTTACATGTTAAACTGCCAAAAGATCCTCTACACTTTAATTAAAAGATGCTTCAACCAGTAGTAACATACTTTTTTGAAATCTTCTTATGATGAATCATTGTGTTCAAAAACTGTTTTTGGTGGCACAGATTTCATTGTAAAAAGCAGTCTTTCCAAAATATCCTAGTACACCAACAGACACAAAAGCAACTTCCAAAATATTGTCTATTAACTTCCCTTGAACAGTGCAATCTAGTCTACTTCAAAAACAAAAAACCCAATCAATCAATAAACATATATATAGATATATAGATATAGATATATAGATATAGATATATAGATATATATTCAAAAAGTCAAAATAGCCTCTATTTGTATCCAATACACCTTTTATTCCATTTTATCCCAATATCAATTGAGTACATTCATAATTTTGAAACTGAATCAGCCCTCCACCCACATGAATACATTGTTTCAATAGTTTAAGCAAACAATAATAATAATAATAATAATAAAGAATGTACAAATCCAAACAATAAAACAAACCGAAGTAAATAAAATCAGCTACTTAAAATTGAAACAACAGGATGCAACCTTTAAAGCAAATGAAACACAAAGACCAGTAACAGTAACCACTACAGCTCTGCAGATTCTACCATAGTACGGCTGCTCTTTATCACTCTGCCATGTCTATGAGGTTAATAATGATATTAACAGCAAACACAGGTATGTAGTGTAAAACTTGACAGGACAATTAACACAACCACATAGTCCCGCAGATAAAAACCGCTCGTATAAAACCCCTTTATTAGTATGAAACATTCACATCCACCAGGACCTAATTTACATACATCTAGACCACATACTGTGAGTCGGTCAGCTTAAAAACCTGTTAAGTACACCAAAACATAACAAGGTCTCCAATAAGCAAACAGCACACCATGTATCCCTGGGTTGTTTTCTTTAAATAACAGCTACATGTTTTTTGTTTTTGCTCAAGCTACATTCAACAAAGAGAGTTGCTACAGCAATTTCAACCGATTGAACTACAACCTGCTTCAAAGTGACGGGAAGGTGATAATAATGGTTTGCAAGAATGGCTGACTATTTTTCAAACTGTGGAAAACTGACACTGATCTGTGGTACAAACACTAAGGCTGCGCAACTTTCCCGAGTTAGTAGTACTCAGAGCTTGATATACGTCTTTGTCATGTTACTGTACACGCTTGCTTTGGTTGGCTGGTTAGTGTGATGGCGACAGTGGGGTGAAACACTGTCATTTGTTGTTATGGACTTGCTCTTCCTGCATGTCAAAATGATGCTCTGTGCACAGTCCCAGTAAAACAATGGCTCTTTGATGCTTATCAGGCTGGTTTTATTTATCAGCAATAAGAGTATGATGTTTTCTCTGTGAGCAAGGCTGCTCCCCACTCTTGTCTGATATAGTCAATTTGTTTTAGTATGGGTGTTGTGTTGTGGTAAATAAATGACCCGAAAACATATGGAACTAGTTTAAAAACAGCTGAATATGGCAACATAACTTTGCAGTTAACCCAGAACGATTAAAAACGGTGAAAAAGACACTTTCTTTCTGCCGCGAATACATTTTACAGAGACACTGTCTTGATTAAAAACATAGCGCATTGTCTGCATTGCAGCTTTTTAAAATTCAAAATATAATGTTATTTAAAAAAGACCCAGAGCTCCTTTTACCCCCACAAGCATGCTAAAACAACAAAAGGCCAGTATTTTAACATTCTGTTTCTGTAAAACTTCAAAATAGAAGTAGCACTTGATCTTTGATCTAGCAAACCATACATACACTATCATACAAAGAGGTGATAAAAAGATCACTTCTGTCCCCATGCGTCAGTCAGCTTGTGAGTGCGAGACATCTTAATCTGTTGCAGAAAGACAACTACAAAATAAAACAAACACAGAAAAGGCCTCTGGGGTTTACGATCACATGCCTACAGCCCTCTATGCAAGGTCTGATGTTTCTAGCCCCAATACAGGAGAGACAAAGCAGGATGTGCAACCTGACTACAGGACAGCATGAAATAGTCTACAATCAGGAGTATAACCGAAATCACGTGTAACAACAAAAACTTCTTCCTACTAAAGCACATGAATGAACTGAATGTATACGTGTTAGACGTATGTGAAAGCGAAGCGCTTTTATGACGTGACCTTTGGTTTTAACTTGTTTGGCTTTGATTGCACTGATGATTCATTTTACTCGATAACTTTTAATAGAACTTCTGGATGTGATCCAATTTTAAATGACCCGCCTTAATGTGCACAAAGTGCGCAGGACAGAAACAACGTCTCCTAAACAAAGTAAATCTGAACAGCTTCAGCAGCATAACATCTAACAAATGCTTACAGTGCTTATTGCCATGAATGAAGGTGTCACAAGACGCTGTTCCAGTTTGTTTTACTACTGATGTTGAGGAAAAAAATAAACAACAACAAACGTCTGATACTAAGATTATTTTTATACATAAACACAAGTTCTTAAACTGATATATAGAAAAACACCTGCTTTATTTAAAAGGCTAGTGGTCTTAAGAAAAACAAGGAAGGGTGAAAGCCAGTCCAAACAATAAGGCCAGCTAAATTGCATAGAACTTGAATAGTGCACTGATGCATCAAAAGGCTGTGCTCCTTTCCTCTGTCAGCTTTGGCAAACCCTGCAGAGTTCCCTCAGAAACCAACAGAAAACCCAACACAATTTGTCTCCACTTCTTTTTGTCTCCCCAGCAGAAGACACTTAAATTCCCCAAAACCCCAATTTAATTTGGATTGCAAGTAGCC
This sequence comes from Haplochromis burtoni, assembly GCF_018398535.1. Lineage (NCBI taxonomy): Eukaryota > Metazoa > Chordata > Actinopteri > Cichliformes > Cichlidae > Haplochromis > Haplochromis burtoni. The sequence goes on along the minus strand of NW_024582517.1, from coordinate 46,605 downwards.
CAGCTGGGCTCAAATAATAATATAAAATGTTCAAATTAAGGAGACCCAACATTTTGGAATCTAAAATAAATATTCAAAAATGTAAAAGGTGGATATATTTTTGATGAATAACGTATTCGTTCTCGACTAAACAAGGAGCACAATATGTACTGTTGTCAATTCCTTTAGAAATAAAGGATCGTAATAGGGTAGAAAAAAACTTCTCGGCCCATTTAAAATATTTCTTCTTCTTATCCCAAAAATGATTTAAAGCTCTGGACGAGGATCCAGCGAGGCAGCAGTGAGGAAGAGAGCACAGCATGGTTTCTTTACGCACTCATTATCTCTTTGCCAAGCAAAGACATTCCCCCCACCACCACCACTTTCTAAACAACAGAAATAGTATAAAAGCACCAGTTCTGGGTCTGCACCAGTGAGGACGACCAAGAGAACTTTAATTAGTAGGTCAAACGGGCCCAGATTTAGATTGGTCCGCCTTTCTAGCCGGGCCTTTAAATCCTGTGATAACCAGGGGCGGGGAGACAAGTGGAGATGGGACAAAGCCCAGCAATGCAGTCATCAACTAACGGCGACTTCAGCTTCTGCGTCCTTGTCCGAAATCTCATCCTGGATCTCGTCTGTGTTCCCTGAGTCGCTGCTGGCCACAGAGCTGACAGAGGGAGAGTTCCTTCCGCCTTTAATCATCCGTCGACAGGTCTCCATCTGAACGTCAAGGCCTCTCTTCATGCTGCACATCTCCATGTACTCATGCAGATGTCTGTTCATGTCACTCTTTGCTGTGGCCAGTTCCATCTGAAAGCATAAAAAACAAGATTCAACACAGAGAAGAAAGAAGGAGAGTAAGGACGAGGCCAAACTAAATGTTTATAGGTGGGTAGAAACCTCTTGAATCATCACCTTGGATTAGCATGTTAAGATGCTAAACCTTGCTAATGACTGTAAAAACAAAGCTGAACTCTCTGGAAATACAATTAAAAATGTCACATTTTCTACTGTTGATGGGGGCAATAAGAAACAGCTACTGCAGTTCACTCTAAGGCAGGTCCAATTCCAAAGAAGAATGACTTGAAATAATAAAATTAATCAAATCAAAAACTTAGCAAACATTTTTCACCAAGTTTATATGTCTTCACCTCATTTGGTCTCAATCAGTCATAACATGCAAGAGCATAAGTTTATAATTGTCTGGTAGCTAAATAAATCAAAGCCAAAGGAATCTTTGCACTTTACTTATCAGGCATGACATTTATGCCTGATAAGGCATGAATCAGCCTTATTCCAAGAATGAATCAGAACTGGGCTGATTCATTCTCTGGGAACCCTGATTGTGCAGATGTGGTGTGTTGCAGTTTTTCTTTTATCACATTTTAGACATTTTTTATGTATTTGTAACCTTTCAGTGTCTCATTTAAAGGTAATTTAAGAGAAATTTAGCCACATTTGACTTATTTTGTATCTCTCTTGATTGTTGCCTGCTACCATTTGGTCTAACATACAAAATAAGGCTCCTTTGAGTCACGCTGTCTCTTTCTGGGATATAAATTTATTAGATCACCACCCAGTCTAAGGTTCATGCAACAGCTGCCCTAAATTAACAGTATTGCTTATTAATAAAATATATTTGAATGTTTCTGTAATGGTTAATCTATTAATGGTTACAGGGTAGGATGTACAAGTTCTTGAAATGAAATGCCATTTTAACTCATTCACTGCCATTGACGTCTATAGACGTCAATTACGTTTTTCAATGGGAGGGGCTAGAATACAACCTCGGGCAGCTTGTCAGTGAAAACTGAAGCCCACCAGCAGTAAAAGTAGACCTGCAAGGAGGTGCAGGGTTTGCGCACGTAAGGGATTGCGCAGTGAGACAAAAATGTGGTGCAAGTCTTGTTGTGTGCCCTTGCATCCCGGAAAGTGTTATAATGATTACCACACAAAAGTGAATTATTCATTGTGAATAAATGTTTCACTATGTACATTTTATTTTTTCATATATTTGTAAATAAATTATTTTGATAAAACATAACCTTTCTCAGTGTTATTTCTGTTTTATAGAAGTGAAAAACTATTTTATATGTTAGAGGTGTCACAAAGCAAGAAATATTAGTGTCAAAGGCACTTTTCTGCTTGAAATGTGTTTTTCACAAAAAGCTCGTTTTCTCCCTTTTTCTGGTCAAAACAGGCATTTTTGGTGGAACCCACCTCTCTTCTACAGCTGATTACTAAAGAATGGAAAATGGTAGAAACAAGCTTTTTTTTTTGGATGAAAGAAGAGAGTCTGTTCTTCATTTTGGTAGGTTCAGCGTTTATATGATCATAACACACAGTTTTCTGTGGCTCTTCAAAAATGAGTAAAAATGCTCAAAAACCCTGGCAGTGGGGAGTTACCTGATTTGAAAATGGCTGGCAGTGAATGAGTTAATGCTAAATTATTATTAATTTTTTTTAATTCTTGAATTTTCCAATTTACTCTTCTAGAAAAACAAGGATAAGAAAAAAACCCTCATTATTATTTTTTGATTAAGATGCCAAACTACAGTTTTTTCCTTTCATTCCTGAGGAGAAAAAAATATGCTTTAGTGGTTGAATGAGCATGTGTTGTGTGGTCGCTGGTAGGTCCGCCTACCTCGATCTGCCCGATGGTCTCCTGGTACTCCTGCTCTCTGGTCTTAAATAGTGACTCTGTTTCGTCAATGAGGCTGCCAAGGCTTCCATCCTGGGAGTCCTTAGAGAGCACAGACAGAAACCTCATTCATCATGCATGAGTAAATGTCTTATACAGCAGCCACAGCAATGATCTATACTGTGAATTGCATGACTTTAAAAACCCCATGCTGTCAAATCATCTAAATGCACACAGGACTCACTGGATCCGCAGCTTCGCTGGTGCCCTCACGGGGGCAGGTGGTTGTGCTCGTCGGCGCCGCGAGGGTGTATGGCATGTTGTAGTTCGCGAAGTCTTCCCACAGCAAGAGAGTCTCCTCGTTTTCCTCCCACGTCAGACTGTCGCAGTCGTCGTCGATTTCGAACGTCTCACGCCTGGCAACAAAGGAGTTATCTGAACAATGTCTGTGTAGGACAAGGTCAGAGAATGGAAAGGAAAAGAAAGAGAAAGATGGAGGAAAGCATAAAAGCCAACATATTCAGCAAAGGTCATTGGAAACAAAAGAAGTGCTCTTAGGGTAGCCAAAAAAGGGAAGTAGAAGGAACACAGAAGTAGCAAAGGAAAGAGGCAGAAACTGTAATGTTTCTTAAATATTCTAAGTGTTGGTGGTAAATAAATGGCCATATATTTATATCTGTTGTGTTCTGCTGAATGAGCACACTGACGGTTAGCTGCAAAACTGTGAACACCAGAGGGAGATGAAGGAACATGCCAGAAACTATACTGGCATGCTGAAGGTGCAGAGCTCATTTAATTTGATTCAAAACAAAATACCAGCTTTACTTTTGGTGCATGTATCCATGAAAAGTGTCGCTTACAGCTGGTTAAGCATGCGTTTCATTTCATCCGTGATGTTGAGAGACCCGGGGACCTCCTCCTCTGAAGTACTTGGCTCGGCATCCATCTCTGAATTCTCCTCATCGGACACGGCTTTGCGTTCTTTTCTCTTGCAGCAGGCCATGGCACCCTGAAAAACACAAAGACCGTTTGCATCTACAGAGAACCTAATATATCTCATGATTAAGCATAATTATGGCAATTTAGACCACGCAGAAGTCTGTCAAATACTGAGCAAAAGGCCTCATTTTCAGTCATGAGCCTGCACTCATCAGAAGCCAGAAAGACGCAGTGCAAGACATGTATGCTTAAAGTTAATATACAGCTAATAAAATAACGTAGAAATTGATATTTTATAAAAAACAAACAAACTACAGAACAGACTGTTTTTCTGCACATGTGCATGTATCTCTTGTTCGCGTGCATTTTACAAACATGCATAAATGTTTTACGCTGACAGCAGGCTTCATAAACTCATCTACAGATCAATATTTATTGGCATATAAAAATTGTAAATTGACAAATTTCATTAAAGGTAGGATCGTATATAACATGTGGTACATGAGAAGTCACCAGCTTGGTTCACGGAGGATTTATTCTTGGGCTTCAGCCAGCAATGTCGGCGCAATGTGATAACCTTGTGTGCAGCGAAAAGTTGGCAGGTCAGCATTTCATCTTTTGTTTATGTGTGTCTGTGTGTGTGCGCATGCATTCTGTACATAAGTCTTCTCCATGTCTATTTTTACGTGTTTGCATGAGAGCATATTTGCGAACATGCAGCTATGGACCGATGCCCATTTAGGGCGGGGGGTGTCATTCAGTGCATGATCAGCTGAGAAGGAAAGTAACAGTCACCACACAGCGAGCGCCTGGCAGATTTCATCTCATCAGTGCCGAATTTCTCCTTCACAATACAATTTAGCTTCTTCCTGCATTTACTATCGGCTCATCTAAGAAACTGGGAGAGAGCAAATGAATCCGGGGCAGATGGACACTTGCCTTCTCAGGAAGCGACCTTGCGGGACTAACGTTGAACATTTTTGACATGTCCTCTGAGTTGCGTTGCTGAGCCACATCGCACAGTTTGGCCGTGATGTCAATCCGCCTGCAGATGTCCATGTCCACCCTCCTGGCTTTCTCCTGAATCTTGGAGTCCAGGTCAGACATTTGCTGTATGAGGACAGAGAGCGGCTCTTTAGATGACGTTCATACCGTCGTGATTATCAGCTGGTGTTAAATTGCGTCCCACATTTCCATGCCGACTCTACCCACACCAACATAACACTGTCATTTTTATCTGAATTATTCATCTCAACAAGCACTTGCAAAATAAAGTTAGTGCATTCATCTATGTGCAGTTCAAAAACTATACTTTGGCCTATTTATTATCTAATAAAAAATATGCAAATTCTGGTCTGATAAGTATGCAGAGGCAGACATGGAGCATGGAAATATGGATATTTTTTTTCTGAGCAATTATATCCAGAGGCACAAATACAGACTGTCTAACCATTGTAGGGTTTTAACTAATCTATTCCTCCTAAAACATCCTCTACTTCTGCATCACTTACCCTTCTCTTAATGCAAATAACAGGGTGTAATGTAAAGCACACAAAAAGAGACAAAGAATTAAAAATCCATGAATGGCAAAGTAAACAGAAGCAGGCTAAACAACAGTATTCTCCAAAACAAAAACAGCATGTGCATATATTTATCCCAAAGCAATTGCGAGCTGTGACGCACCCCCTGCAGTTTATCACAAGTGAACTGTATATCAGTCTGAGCAGACTTGCCAGGGAACAATACAGTGCTGCACAGAACAGGAAGTGCTCTGGATCTACAGCTGCTGTCTGAGCTATTTCAGGAATATTGTCTTGGATGATTTATAGTATTTTATATATCACATATATATATA
>NW_024582517.1:37312-41106 GCF_018398535.1 Haplochromis burtoni | reverse complement strand
TATATATAAATTTTATAGGGAAGTAACTGTCAATGTTGTCAACTCTTGAACACTAACCTGATTTATTTAAGTTTGGGAGCCAACACAGTGAAAGGAAAACTGATAATGACTTCACCCTGGTGCTAAACGAACACTTACGTCACTCATGAGACTCTTGAAGACCACAAGTTCAGCCTTCAGTCTGTCCACTTTCTCATTAAGATCATCCTGGACCTCTGCTGCCTCCTGGGCGCTCTGAAAAGGATGTCACAGAGAAGAAAGCAAGACCAGGAGGTTTATATTTGCATGATCAAACATTTGCTTTCACTTGAGGCTATTTGCATTTTAGGATATTGACCACAGTGTATAAGGACAGGAAACTAGATAACCTGACTAACAATTTAAGAACCTTATTTACTCAGATAAAGGGACTGACACCATTCTCCTGCCTACAGCCAGCTTACTGGCTCAAAAAGAAACCATGAATTTACTGTACCTACAAGCACCACAAAGTTGTTATTTTATTCGGGCCTTTATGTGCTGTACTACTATTTCCCAGTCTCATCCTCACTGTATATTTTCAGGTAGAGCACAAGAAGCACACAGTGTGGGAGTAGGATAATTTTTATTTTTCATCTATCTTTCAGCAAAAAAATAAATAACAGTATTTTCCAAAATGTCAACCCATCCATTTAAACTCTGCACTGGTAGTTATACCTGTTTTTGAACATTACGTTCACTACTCATATAGTATTTTCTTAAAATCTCACAAACCCACAAAGATGACTATTTAGCAAGTAGAACTGAAAGGCTAACAGTTAAGCCTGCCTTGGTTTAATTCACCACCAGAGGAGTACCAGCTTTTGTTTCTGTGTAGCATACAGCCCTCTGGCTCTGGGCCCTGAATATAAATGGTGCTTTTGCACAGAATTTACTGCCTTTGCAGAAATCCCCACCTCTTATGCATACAGCGACATCAGCCTGTGTGCTCTAAAAGGTTAAAGCCCCTAGGGGGATACCACTCCACCTCTCTATCTGGGATTTTGCTGACCCAGAATCTAAGACATACACGGATGCTGTCCCAGATCGATTTGCGCAAAAGCCGAAAAAAGCAATGGATGCCAGCTGGTTGAGACACTAACAGTAGCTGGGACTGTGTGTGTTGCAGTGTCAATAGAGCCTCAAGGTGTGACACTTTAAATTGATTTTACCTCTACATGTATTCCTTTCAACTCCTCTGAGCAGAAACATAATGGTGGAGTGTTGGTGATATTTGACGTTCGTATCTATATCAAGGCCAGCAGGCTCTTCTTGATGGGTTTGTAATCAGGTTTTTCTAATCTGACAACCAATCAAGCATCCTCCTGGTTATAGCTGCTTCTAGTCCAGCTGTGCTCACACAGCACAACACTGTATGTTTATGGATGTGTTGTATAGCAGTTTTGCAAATGCAAATGCATGCATGCACATGCCATTTTCCAGATTATTTTATATATTCCCGTCTGCATGTACTAAATTGTCCTTACCAAGCCATCAAATAGCTGTGCATCAGTATGTTAGTAGAATATATGTTATTGTTTGTGTGTTCTTAGTGTTTCCCAACCTGCTGCAGGGATGTCACCGTTGACTCCAGCTGCTCTCGTTTGGACAGTTCCTCCTCCCATCTGCAACACAGAGCACAGAGGTGGGTCAGTTACCGTCGGCCTGTCCCCAGGGGCCCAGCAGACAGTGTAATGGTACTTTTGTGGAGTTAATACTCCCATCTCTGATTACAAAACGTCCTTGACAGACTGGGACCACACCCACAACCCACACACCATCCCACCACCCCATTTTTCGATCTTTTGTCTCCTTCTTCTTTAAACAGTGTCTTTAAAACCACGCTGCTTTAATGAAGACAATAAGGAAGAACTGAGTCCCATCCTTCTACAAACACTGCTCGTGAATAGTCTTTGAAACATGACTGACATGCCACCATGCTTCAGTGCTGTCCCAAGTCAATCCCAAGTTTGTGAAGTCAGAAATGTGTTTTAATGTTTCTAATGTTTGGTCATTATACATTTGAAGACTCTTGTCAACACATACTGAAATTCCAAAATGTATTAAAGATAAGCTGGGCTGAATTCACACCAAACAATCTAGGCCGATAAGTCACGCTTGTGCTTAGGAGAAAAAAATATGATGTTTAGCAGACATAAAAGAACATTTTGCTCAATAACAACCTCATGGTCAAATTATTTTCCACCTGTCTGCTATTAATGACTTTGCAGCATTCAGTGCCAATAAACCTACAAATGGTGACTCTACCATCACACCAACTGCCACTGCCATCTATAGAGTCACACCACCAGTGCTGCTAAAAATAAACCACCAGACCCCCCCTGTTAGCTGAAAGCTATGATTAGCAATGCAGGTCTTTCCTCCCTTCCTCTGTCTCTCTCGTCATATAACTCTTCCGCACCATGGCAGCTCTGTATAAACAAAATCAGGAGCCTGCTCAATTTGCAGTATGAAGCTATTGCACACAAAGCACAGGAGGCTCAGGCTACTGCGTCGGTCAGTTCAGCGTCCTACTAATACCCACTGTTCTTGTGCCCCAGGATGAGAGACAGCAGATATGCTGAGTCACAGATGCTTTCCAAAAGCCACTCAGAATGAACAAGACACTCATTCAGGAATATGAAGTAGCTGCACAGTATGAGACACTGTGGGCCACAGAGGATAAAAACAGGAGGGGATTTCTGTGAGGTTGTGCGAGAGACCGAATAAGCCAGTGGGAAGAGCGGTGTAAGTAGCACATGCCTAACCATACATGTTTACTGTAAGAGAGAAAGCTGACATGGGATGAACACTGCTTCATTGTGGGTTAGATCATCTATAGCCTTCACAATGGAGAAGCACACCACAGCCAAAAGTCAGAACATGCGTCACTAGAGATTCACTTTTCCAACAAAATAGGCCTTGTTTCCATTCAGGATCCAGTGAACGTACACTGTCTAATTAGAGAGAAGTATTCCCTGGCAGGGCGTGCCAGCATGCTTCGTGATTGAAGCCTTGTTTTTCTAAAAAATGCTGGCAGTGGTGTTTACTGTGTCCACAACACTCTGCCCGTCTGCAGCAGAACTCTGGCTAAGGTCAGTGAGGTTCACAACTGCATCACATCCTCTGCAGACACAACAGCACCTGCATTACGCGCTGTCTTACTTGTGTTGTCACTTCCTGAATGCACACTAGAACCTTTTCATTCAGACTGTTGGTGAAATCATGGGAATATAGGATTCCCTTGATTTATAGGAGTAAATCAAGGAAATACATTTTTCAAAGCTATATATCACCTATCAAAGTTGCTTCCACATTATTTGGAGCCATTACAAATCACCAGTCCATAAAAGTACACCTCACCGACCTCAGACACCATCATTGTAAGCTTCTAGATAAAAATGGCTAACCCAAACAAAGCTGACATTCCAGCAAAGTTACTTCATCTGACCCGTCTGCCATAGCCGTGGCTCTGCTTTTCATGTTCCTTTGGCATGACTTAATCAAGATGAACACCGGGAGTCTCCTTACAAGGACAAAGACAGCAGGAGGATTAGAGTCTGTGTCAGCTCATGCACATCTGTTTACTGCCAGACACAGGCTCTGAATCACCGCCTAATAAATTAAAAGGTGTGCTGTTACAGATGTGCTTATTCTGCTGAGAACGTCAGCTTGAATTTTAGCAATATATCAAAGAGATTTCATTTCTGTCATATTCTGACATCTGAGATTTGCCAGTATTATTCTGATTTTAGGACCATTCTTTGGACATATAT
>NW_024582517.1:0-30300 GCF_018398535.1 Haplochromis burtoni | reverse complement strand
ACGAGTATCGTTGCACCCCTAATAGATAGATAGATAGATAGATAGATAGATAGATAGATAGATAGATAGATAGATAGATAGATAGATAGATAGATAGATCTATATCTATCTATATCTATAATGTGAGAGTAGAAAATATTTTCTGCATGCAAGTTTCACTTCACTTAGCCATTAAAAGCACTCTACACTGGTGCTTTGGCATCAGTGTCAAGAGTTTAATTATGTTAAGTAAGATTTCATTCAGTCCAAAGATGTGCAGTGGGGTGAATGCCCATATGGGTGAATGTGGGTGGGAATCTGAGTTTGAATGGTTGTTTGTCTCTATATGTTAGCCCTGTGACAGACTGGTGACCAGTCCTGGGTGTACCCTGCCTCTCGTCCTATGGTAGCTGGCATAGCCTCCAGCTCCCCCGCAACCCTGCAAAGGATCAGTAGAAGAGAATGAATGGATGGATGGAAGATTTCATTCTATCTAATCTAATAACATAGAGTAATATAAATCAGCACTACATGCTTTTTGCACTGGAGTAGAACATTTTTAAAAAGCTGCTTGATTCTTCGTGATTCATGTAAATCAGTGATTTAAGAGAATACTGCAGTGTGGTACTGAAAGAGGAACCTGAAGTGTATCACATCAAACAGACATTTCTCATATGTTTGTCTGTTGAACAACAGCTTGCCAAATAACCCTCCCTGCCTTGTGTGGTGTGTCTGGGAGTTACATTTGCACGCAAATTGCCTCAGTGTCTTCCCACTACAGCGCCCGAGGACACGGAGCATGCACCCATCCAAGTCTTGATCCGCACCTGATTCTTTGTAACAATAGTGCTCAAGGTGATAGTTTTATACCACTCGTAGTGATTTACTGGTGAAACTGTCAGAGTGAAAATAATTGGAGGTGACTATCCAAAGATTATTATCTTAATGATTAAATGTTCATCAAAAAGGTCCTAAACACTTATGCAACAGGCGGTAACTATTAAAGAGAGCATGGAATATGCAGTAAACACCAAAGAGAACATAGGGAAAACTTTGAGGTGTGGTTGCATATCATACCACAAAGCCTCCGTCGTTCATCGCAAATAAAGTTTTAGTTCAGCCAACACCCTGTTTCAAGTATGTGATATACTGGAAAGTGTTTGTGTGTGTAAGCTTTAAGAAACCAGGCAACAAATTACAGACTCAAGCACCAATTCTACATATTAGAGCAGATTAAAATCCTGCTATTCAAAATATTTTTCTGAAGTCAAAAGCGGCTTGCTCTTTTGTTTCATAATCTTTCTTCTATATTAGGTCCATATATCACTTGAAAACTGGTATATATAAGAGGGAGACTTCGAAATTAGTAAAAATGTGTTTCTCAAAGATGCAACACATAGAAATGTGCCAGTGATTTACAAAAAGATATGTTGGTCTGACTGAATTCCTGTATGTTTAGCACAATATTATCTAAAACAATTAAGTAATTGAATTGTGAAAACTATAAATCACATTCCTTCTTTATTAATACAGTTTAAATGTATAAGGGCACAAATCAGTGTCTGTTTTCTCAACTAACTCCGCAAAGGGGAACCTTAGGCGAAACTCTATTAAGAGATTTTAATGGCACAGTGACAATAAATTCTCACGCGAGCGGAGAGAGAAAAGCAGGAAGCCCTGCATGATAACAGAGTGAGGGATCAATACATGGGACTATGTGCGGGACAAACACTTAGCCATTTAGTTGAGCTGCTTGTATGAAATGAGGCCGCTGACAGCTTTGATAAATCATGTCTAAACGTCCTGAGTACTTGTGACTCCTCCGGTGGACAGCTAGAGGTGTCTATGCGATGTCTTCTAGATGACACAACCATTCGCCATTTTCATTAACATTGAATCAGCTGGCTAGTGTCTCTACATTATTTCCCCCCCCCCGAAAATTGCCCTGACAGGATCAGCTTCCTGGGAAGACATGACTATATCGCAGTTATGCAAAATAGAGAGAGCAATGTGATCTTCGTTACTCTGTCACTGGGATCATCGACTAAGTTTGGTGATACTCTGTAATCTATAGCTTCCCCAGACTCCACTGAGAGACATATGTGGGGTGCAAATGAAGCAGTTGCATGAAATGGATCAGGGCCAGCACGTAAAGCAGCTCAGAGGCCCACTGACGACAAGACACCACTGCAAGGTTGAGGCGCGTTTCATTTCTGTGTTCCAATTAACCACCTTCCTCTCTGACCTCAGTACATGTCAATAACACACACACACGCTTATTTGTCTTCTACTGTCATGTAAGCTGTGCACAGAGAGGCCCGTTGCTCACTGACTGGTGATTTTTCTGTTTCTGTGTCTTAAATATAGCCCTCCTAACCCAGACAGGGCACAGAAACCAGCAGGAGGCACCAGTGTTGCTAAGTGACCACAGATGAACATGCTTATGTTTTACAGGAAACACAGCATGTTTCAGTTCTTTTGATTTCTCAGAATCTTTTTTTCATAAGAGGGGTTTTGTTGTTTTCACTTTTTTTGTCACTGATTTTTTTTAATTACATGTTGTGATGGATTATCTTCTCCTCCTCCTTGAATATGTTTATATTTTTTATAGGTAAGATTAAAAAAATATGTAAAAGTTCTTGTTTTCCACTTGTTGTCCTTGCAGGGACTATTTAATTTATTAAACTGAATCACAGTTACAGCCCTGACAGAGGACGAAGACTCTACATCCATGATGTTGTCTTAAGCAGTGCTCTGTGCTCAAAAACAATGCCTGCTAACCTGACGATGATGCTAACAATACTGACGCTAGCATGCTGAGCTGGTATAACATACAGTGTTTCCATGCTAAGATTTTTAATTACTACTCAATGCAAGCTATAAGATGAGCCTGAGAGGACTGCCATTATGCTGTAGTTATTAAATTAGCTGAACATTTTTAAAACCCTGAGGACCACAAATCTATGTACCAAATGTAAACGCTGGTTTATTAAAAACTAACTGACAAATAAAATCCTACAACACATATAATAATCAGCTACAAAAGCACATGGATGAATGGATGAACGATTCAAATGATTTGGGTAGATACCCCTCATGAATCCAAAAGACATCAGATGGTGTCTTGTGGTGTCTGATCATGTAGGGTCTGATGCAGGGACACTGGTAGCAGATATTTTTGGTCCCATGGGTTTTGGTGTGGGATTGCTGGATTGAAAGGTTACGTGTTTGGAGATCTGTCTTGGGGTATTTGTCATGTTCCTTGAGCAGGGGCGTGGGAGCAGTGGGTTTCTTCTGCTTGGTTTACATGATTTAGATGATTCTTACGCTATTTTTGTGAGCACTATTTGGACATATAGTACCTCTCACTGAGATAAGCACATTTCTCTGAGTTTATTCAACTTCAAATTATGTTGATCGTCTGGCAATGATAATTTTAACACTCCATTTTCTTTTAGTACAGTTGTTTATTTTAAGTTAAATATCTTCCGGTCTGTCTGGGAATACAAAAACAGACAAAAGACAATGATGAAGCCGAAATCCACCTAAAAAATAAATAGAAACAACCTTTATGCCAAATTGGTCTTAAATGTACTTTGGAGAGAGTGAGAGGTCTGAATGATCACACCAAATTAGGGCTGCAGCTACTGATTATTTTAGTAATCAAGTAATCCATCAATTATTCCATTGATTATTTGTGTAACAGGATAAGAAATACCTTTGTCTTGTTAATAAGCAATAATAAATATTCAAAAGAGAACAAAAACACCGTTCTTTCAAAATCTAAAAATCTAAAATAGACTAAGGCATAAATGTACCTTTACTCTGTCTTCTTGAAAAGCTTTCTGACATAAACAGGAGGCACGTATTTGTGCTGCTGAAAACAGATGACATGATGGTCTAGATGTTAATAATTAATATAAATAATAATTCAGTGTTCCACCCACTAACCCTCAGGTCCGTGGCTCAGAGTTTAATGGCCCATGTACATTTTATTGGCTTGTATAAAAAAGCTTTTATTTCTATATTTTTGAAACATTTATGCAGTTGAATTAATGCAATATTTTATAGTATTTCACTTTCAATCTGAAAAATGTTACAAGAGCCTTGAAGTTAATATGGTCTAGTGCAGCGGTCCCCAACCCCCGGGCCTCGGACCGGTACCGGTCCGTGAGTCGTTTGGTGCCGGGCCGCGAGAGTTGAGGCTCAGGTGTGAAATGTATGGTCTTCAGGGTTTTTATCGGTTTTCAGCATTATTTTGTTATCGTTTTTATCGTTAACTCGGTTTTCCTGGGTCTTTTCACGTGTTATGAATAAAAAAAATTTTTTTCAGTACCGGTACTAGTTTTATTTTGTTGTATTTATCCGCGACACCTTAAAGGCCGGGCATAAACCGGTCCATGGCGCAAAAAAGGTTGGGGACCGCTGGTCTAGTACACCCAATGGCCCCCTTTAGATTCACCCCTGTTTGCTGCTGGTATCACCTCCATGGAAAATAGGACGGCCAGCGTCAGCCTTCAGCAGTCTGTATGATTTAACCAGTCTGCTATGACACTGGTTCATCTGCATATTTTCATACAACTTCTGGAGACTTACTGCAGATTTTATTCGCATGCTGCTCCTAAATACTTTTTTTATTGCAGGTCTGTTTTTAGTCACAAATGTGGGTGAAACGCTCACGTTTACATTGTTCTTTACATCGCGTGCATCAAACGAAACATCGAATCAAAGAATTTGTATTGAGAACTTTTTATAATCAAATTATTTGAAATACTCGATGAGTCATTGCAGCCCTTCACCAAATTCGTATGTATTTATTATTATTAGTTTATTAGCTAAGATTATTCATGGCATTATCTAATACACACATGTGCTTGGATGGGGAAATCCAAACCAGTTATTTACTTTGCACAGTTACACATCATCACATGGTGTCTACGCACACACGTCTGTTATCTGGTAACCACAGTGCATGTGGCATCTAACATTTCAACACTTGTCTTTTTATCTTCTCTTATTTTATTTTATTATCTTGAATGCGTTGACATTTTTTTATTAAAAAAAATTTTCATTTCAATTTTAGTACTTTTTTTTTTGGTCACAGTATATTTACACTATATTGAAATATCACTACAGCAACATTTTAACATTAATTTACGTTAACTAGTAAAGAAATTCACACATAACACACGTAACATTTCATCCACTATTTAATTAACTGATGCTGAAATATGTTTAGGCATTAACACGCTGCAGTTCTGTACTTGCAGACGTTTAATAAAGCATTTTTTAATTACACCGAGACTAGTCCAGAGATGTAGTACTTCTTTGGAAAAGGACTGGGAAAACAAATAACATTTAGGATTAGAGGTTAGGTACTGGAAAATATAATTAGCGAGTTTGATGGATGTTCTGCCTAAAACCAGACATCTGAGTCTTAGTTTAAATTCCTACAAAAGCAGTGAGCATCGTCACAAGCAAGCATGGTTAAAGCGTCTATAAGCTTTGTTTACGTCAGGGCAGTTTCACGGCTCATATAGCTGCTGCATGTCTTTACTCGGTGGACCAGCTTTTTCAAGATGAACTTGTTGCGCCACAACAGGGCACCATGTAGCTTGTGCATAGCTCATGTTCCTGGGTTTTGTTTTTCTTGGATACTTAAAGTAATTTCCACTGATCAAAGCATCTATTTGAATAGAAGGCTTGGTGCAACTCCACTTGTCCTCCCTTCACATTAATGGACTGAAAGATAATTGGGAGCAAGTGTTGTAACATGTCTGACCTGTGCCCAAGCCTTGCTGCACTGGCTTTTCCAAGGTGTAAACTTGACTTGTTTGCACTAAGCACATGTATTATCTAATTGCTTAACTCTCAAAGCCAGTCAAGGGCCCCTTTTCCTTGCCCTGAGGCATACTACAGGAGAACAACCAATATAATGGGCGTTCACAGGTAATTATCAGCAGATTCCAACTCTTTGACCCAAGTTCACCCTGAAAAAACGAATAACTGCTGTAAAAGCGAGGTGTTTATGAAGGCAGTGATTTTATGAACTGCATGGACTTGCAAAGGTGTTGCCACTGTGAAAACACCCCAACTTAATAGTTTGTTTATGCTTACAATAGTTGGCAGTTAAATGTCTGGCGGAAAGACCGAAGAGTTTCCATGAGTAACAGTTTCATAATTACTGACATGAACCTGAAAGTGAAATTTTTACAGTGAAGTCGATTATTTTTTTCTTAATTGTTCTTATGCAATTCATTGGCCGCACTAATGTTTTTCTTCTCAGAACTCAAAAGAGGAAAGAATACAAGGATTCATCTGCCTGCGTATCATATTTGTGCAGTATGCAGGAGAGGGAGCGACAAAGCATTGTGACAGAAAATCAGTTTCCCCTGCAGTCTCCATAATCCACACTGCAAACTGACCCCACCCCACATCCTACAAAGAACACTACTCTACTGTTAAGTTGTTATGTTCCCACTGATTTATTCTTGCCCTATTATAGTGCTCTCATAATAGCCCTGGGCTCCTGTCTATTGACTTAACAGACACAAAGATGTTTCGTTGCACAAGAACTGTAAAGACTTAACTGGTAAAAACATCTCATTAAATCCATGTCCTAACAGTTTTATAACTTTGGGAAGGGGGGGGGGTTCTGCTGTGCAAATGATGTGGATTTGTTAGAATCACTGCAAGTGCATAAGACCACAATCAACAGCTTACAAGTCTGGGCCATGTTTGGGTGGAGTACACAGGGAGTGACATCCCATCAAAGAAATAAAGAAGATCAAGATATTCACTTCTGGCACAAATCCTCACTGGCCAGGGTGTGTACAGGGAAATTATGTGACACATAATAGAACTATGAGACAAACATCGTATTGTACGTCTGTGTACATACACCTGTTTCACGATCACGGTCATATTTCAATTAAATCAGTTGCAACAATCTGAATCTAACGGCCTACAGTTCATGACACTGTTTCATAATGCACTGATGCAGTTTATAATGGATGTAAATGATACACCACTTTCATTAAAAGAACTTTAAAAGCATACAACACTGACAGCATGTAGCACCTATGTTACAGTTTAACATCTCAATGTGTGCTCTACCCGCTCTACCTCCTGAATTACAGCTGCCCTGGTATTTTATTAGAAACACACTTCAATGTTAAAAGTAATTTGCTGATTTTCTTCATTTTTCTATCCCTGTAAACTGGCTACCTTTTTACTTGGGTTGCTGCACTGATGTGTCAAATATAATCACAACTTCTGAATGACATAAACCAGCATGACTTATTCAAGAAAAAAAAATGAAATGATCAATCACTAATAAACTATGGTTTTCATGTATTATATAAAGTGTTTCCATGAAGAAACACAAAGACATAAGAAATAAAAGAACATTCACTTGAACACTTGGCCTCTGACCTTGAGGTCGAGATCAATGAGATTCAAATTCTTCTAAGATTTTTTTGTAGATATACCTATGGTATCAATTTAAAGCTCCTACGTCGCTTTCTTCTTGAGCTATCGTATTCACAAACGTAGCTGTCCATGCCGCTCGCCCGCACAGCGGGGTGATGACTATACTCCATCAGCCTTTCATGGCTGATGGAGTATAGTCAAAGTACAAAAAAATCAAAGGCTAGGTGTATGACCTAGTTTAAAATAGCAATAGCATAATGTACTTGTGTACCAAAATAACCTGAGAAAGGAATACCCACTGCTACTTCAATGGAAAGTCCAACAAAGGAAACAAAGAACAAAAACCAGGAATTGAAAATAAGTAAACAGAGACACAAAGAGTCTGTTAGCTGTGGGGAGCCAAAGCAAGAATAATGTATTCAGTGTACAAGTGGTCAGTCACCAGAAGCAAATTACAGCTATGGTTTGATAAAACACTACTTAATACGTTGATTAGAACTGTTTTGGATTATTTAAAAGTTAAATATGGTGAGGTTGACAGCAAAATTTAGATTTCTACATCTCATTCGAAAAAAAGTGGATTTTGAGTTGGTTTTGAGGTTGCCGTAGTCAACTTACATCGCAATAATAAAGTAAGTAAGGAAATAAAATTTATTTATATTGTGCATTAAAAACCAAAGAGCTTTACAATAAAAACGGTAAAAAAAAAAAAATTAATTAAGGGTTCTCTGAGTGAGTGTGTGTTTTCAAGTTTCATAAATTCAATTTTTATATTTTAAATTTTAAAATGATTTGAAAAGTAAGTAAATAATTCCTGAGACTGTAACTTTAACTCCATGTAGCTATTGTTTTCATTCACTTTCTTCACATTTTTACAAATTTCAAATGTTTGCCAAGTAGATTTCAGTTATTTTGTTGTAATCTGAATATGCAGTCCTGACTGTGGTTAATTCGTTACTAACCAACCCTGCTCAAAATCTACAGAAATGAAATTGTTAGGCACTGCCTCAACCCACAAAGGGTTCCTCAATCTTTGCAAAGTTAGGGTGACAGACAGAGTACCTTATCTCCTCCAATTATAAAGGGGAAATTATATCAATGAAACATTTACATAACAAGGAGAGCATGAGATTTCAGTGCCAAATATAAGAGCCAGCTGACTTTCATATGAGAGCTGATGCTAAATTAAAGTCAGGGGTAACTTGCTTATTAAGTATTGCACTGTACTACTGAAATATCTACTGCCAGAGCTACAGCTTCAGCCTCATTCCTCCTACTCATGTGAGGGAAGTTGGGGAGCCATGAAAATACCTGTTAATAGCAGCTTTAATTTAAAAAAATAAATAAATAAAAAATAAATGCTGCAGTGTCAAAACACATCTCTGATTTATATTTTTAATAACCCTTGATGGTCTTAGCAACAGAGAAATCAACAACAAATGAATGCTTGAATAAAAAGTTACAATATTATCAGCTGAAACGGATGTATTTAGAGATTCAATTTTCTGCGTGTTTTTTCAACAGGTCATGACTAAAAATTGGTGTTAAAATCACTAGTTTAAACAAACATTTACTTTCTTTTGCTGATAATGAAAACGTTGCCACAGAATGTCAAAGCACTTTGGCTACGTTTGCACTGCATGCGAAAGCGTATCAAAATCTGACTTTTTTGACCCTATGCGACCCATATCTGATCATGGTATGACAGTGTGAACATCAGTGTGATCCGTCTTTTACGTCACTGACACAAGACAGACGAGTCTCACACTACATTAAGATTTCCACCGAGTTCAAAGGGAGGGCACATGTGGCCTTCTGTGCTGGAAGTTCAAGCGCTGAAACATATTTAACGCCGCTGTCATGCTCTGACGCGCACATGTATGTTATATATAGTGCCCAAAGTGCCCATATATGTTTTTGGAGTGCCTGGTAAACCAGCACTTCCTCTCGAATAACAAGCTTTGGAAATACAGACATTATTAAGTCAGCATGCTGTGCCAGCATATTAGGAGCTTTAGCTGCAAAAGCATTGCAAACTGAGCAGATCTGAACCGAAAGCCAAAGGCACAGTATTAGGTCTATATAAAGATTAGGTCTGTTGATTAATAACTTAATCTGTCTCCTGCTTTCCCTGCAACTGTCGCAAGGCTTTCCAACCCACAAAAAAACCCTTCTGCACAGTCAGTTCAGTCTATATTTGCCATAGCTGCTTACCACCGACAGGTGCATTCCTGCACTTTTAAATATGGCAATGCGCCACTGCTCTCAGCTGTATCGATACCCATGAATAATCAACCACAGCTGCATAGCACAGCAGCAGCTCCAGACACTGAGAGAAGAAAGGCTTGTGAAGGGAGATGGGGAAACACTATAAACTAGGTTTCCTTTTTTGCAACGCCGTTGCTATAGCATTTTCACAGTAAGTGACAGTTTCAGTCAATTATTGTGAACAAATCTCATGAATAGACGACAAACACTGACTTAAACTACATAGCAATATTATGTATCTACATAAACCTGTCAAATGTAACAAGTTACCAGTAGCAAATTACTTATTTGCAGTCCAAAATCCAAAATTATTAATGATTTTATCAAATAGGCCAGTGCTTCCATTAAAAAACATTACTCACACAGTAGAAAGTAAGGCATCCTCAGGATGTTCAGACTGATAAACTTTTGGTACTCCTGTGTAGTGGCTACTTGACCTTTCTGGCTCATAATCTTTTACAGCCAAACAATCTCATACCTAAAATACCTCGTCACAAGCTGCATTCATCTGGGGATCTGTTGCCTTCACAAACTCTCTGTGGTGTTGAGAAGAAGGTCCCTCTTCTCTTCCTTCCTAAGTTATCTGTGATTTTGGGAATCATTGATCATTAATGTACTTTTGGATAAAAGTTGAGGTGTACAGCAAAGACAAATAAGCAGTATCAGCAGCTCTTTTCCTTTACATATTTCCACTGAGTATAATCCAGGTTTGTAAAGCTTTTAGACCCAACAGAATGGATACGACCTACGATTCTAAAGTCAGCAATTTGCCTTGAAAGATAAAAAAAAACATGTTGTGAACTAAGAAGGAGCATAGACAAACAGTACAGACTCTACTCTGGAGCTCAGTAGCCTGAGAGAACTGATCTCTCTTTCTCTTGCTCTGTATCTCAGCAGCAGGGTGCCTTCCACTTTGAGAGGCCCCAGTTCAGTGCAACGGCTGAATGCCAGGATGTGGCGCAGGGCTGGCTGGATGTTGAAGCCTTGGTGCTAGGTGACGGCTTAGAGAAAATCCCTCTCCTGAATAGACAGCCTGGATTATAAGCAGGGCAGGTCAGCACCACAGACACACACAAAGGCTCAGGAGCTCATCAGCACAGCGCTTTGCTCTTCATCAGGAAATATGATATTTGAAACGCAATGCAGGCGCTGACTTTGGAATTGCAGTTTACCTCTCCCTGTAATTTGTTAAAGTAGTTTACTGATTTTCAAAGGAGAGGCTCAGCTTCGATGTTCACCTCTTTGACGCACAGGAACCGAGATCAAAGGCTCGGGAAAAGTGTCTTTACTGAATTCTCATCGCATTGATCCACGCACGGCTAAATTCAGCAACGTGAATTATTCATGCCGGAAGAACATGCCCTGGAGGCCCAGTGACTGTTCTGCCTCCCCCTGTCTCCACACTGTGATCCAGCAGGACAGTTGTTTGGCCTCAGATCACTGATGAAATAAACAACCAATTAGGAGTGGCCACCGCAACGACTGGGAACCGCCGATCTCATATCTCAACTGGAGCTCAGCCTCTCACTGACATGTCCTTTAACGCTGCAGTGGGAACTACACTGGAAAAGTTGGTTATAATAATGCAAATTATACAGCTTCTCAGAATGTATTCATCAGCTCTACTTAACATAAATGCATGCCGTCTACAGTATCATTTATGTACTTCTCTTTTATCTTATATTTTTATGCACCTATTTGAAAATGTATCAGCACGTTATTTCCAAGAATAACTGCCATCTTTCACTCCCTGCCTGTCCTCTTGTGCGGCAATCTGCATAATGGCTAAAGCCATCTGGGGTATCTCTGTGCAAAAAATATAAAATGCAAAACTTTAAGCAAATTGCCACCGCCTATGAAGACAAGACAACTGTCACAGTGAACTGGAAACACTATCTGTTCTTAGCGTGTGTTGCCGGTTGTCAGATATGCTCATCGGCTTCAGCAACGCTTCTCATGGCCTTTCAAACATTATCACATAATGACGGCAATTACTGGGAGAGTCACACTGACACCCCCAAGTGATAAAAGCATAATGAAGAAGGAGGAATAAAAACAGTGTGAACTGGGTGTGCTGGCAATGACCTTACCCATCTTCCTTTGCACGGCTGTGACAGAAATGTAACCCCACAGTCCCGACATTGTGGCATTACGTGGATACTCATTTAAGTTGGTTGTCTGATTTGTAGCGCTTCTTCTTTGACAATAGGTGCAGTATGCTAGTGTGCGGGAGACAGACAGTGGGACTGTGTGTGTTTGAGCAGGGAGACTTTTTCACATGACAGCAATGAATTAAAAGAAAGAATCTGATAGGTTAGGTAAGACTTTGGATAAAATCCACACAAAGTTAAGAGCTTTTCCAGATGCACAAATACAGATTAGCTTTGAAAGAACATGCTGTTCTCTATACAAATAGGATTTTGAACAATGGAGAGAAATTGATTTGGATACAGGATTGAGGCCAGTTGAGATTTTTGGAACAATGAATTTTGAACATTTTATTTGTGATAGTGCATCGTACAACAACTCGATTTCTTCTTCTCTGTCTCAGTCTGCACCTGCAGCAGATCTTTCTTAAATGTAAATCATTCCTTAATGAACTCACACTTTTGGTTGCTGAACTGCACTAACTATACACTCATCGACCACCTTCGGTACACCCAGCTAGAAGTGAGTTGAAACTCTTTTGTCTTCAGAGCTGACTTAATTCTTCATGACATAGATTCAAACGGTTGCTAGAAACATCCCTCAGAGATTCTGGTCCATATTGACATGTTAGTATCACACAGTCGCTGCAGATTTGTCAGCTGCACATCCCAAACGTGCTCTACTGGACTGATGTCTGATGATTTGAGCACATTGAACTTTTTGTCATGTTAAGGATGCCAGTTTGAGATGATTTGAGCTTTGTGACATGACGCATTATTCTGCTGGAAGCATCCATCAGCAGATGATAAAATGATAAAAAAAAAACGATATTCACTTGGTGCTAAGGGTACCATAGAATATCAACCACACTGTATGACCACCACAAGCCTAAACCACTGATGGAAGGCAGGATGGATCCTTGTTTTTAGGTTGTTTACATCAAATTCTGACCCTACCTCTGAAATCGTAACTCATCAGACCAGGCAATGTTTTTCCAGTCTTCTATTGTCAAATTTTGGTGAGTCCATGCGAAACGTAGCCTCTTCTGCTGCTAAACAGGTTGTTGTGCATTCAGAAATGTGCCTCTGCATACTTTGTTTATAATGAGTGGTTACTTCAGTTACTGTTGCTCTCCTATCAGCCAGAAGTGATCTGGTCATTCTCCTCTGACATTAACAAGAGCTTTCACCTAGAGCCACTCACTGCTTTAAAGTAGTAGATGAGCAGTTTCTGAAATACTCAGACCAGCTCGTTTGGCACCAAAACCACATCACATTCAAACTCACTTAAACCTTTCTTCCCCATTCTGATGCTTTGATGATGGTTTGAAGTTCAGCAGGCCATCTTGACCAAGTCTACAAGCCCAAATTCATTGCGCTGTTACCCTGTGAATGGCTGATTAGCTATTTGCATTTAGAAGACAAACAGATGTACCTAACAAAGTGGTTATCTCTACCTCTTTTGTTGTATTTCATATATTTTCTTTGAGAAAAACATTCTTTTTCTGTGTCTTAGATGCTTTAATGGTCTCCATTAGCACTGCTCACATACATAACAGATGATGAAAAAGGATTTTTTAAAACATTATATAGTATAGTCTATAAAACAATAGAGTTACAACATCTGCAAGCAGGTTTATGGTTGTTTATATTGTAGCTGTTAACCTGTGAATATTTTTGTAAATTTATAATTACTTAAGTTCAAATTTAAGGTGAAATTTAAGTTCAAAGATTAGACAGATTGTTAAAATTTGTTACTTAAGTTTCATTTTGATGTTTCTTGGAATTCTGACCAGGGTTTTTTTCTATTTCTGTTAATCTGGTGTTTAGCATTAATCTCCCTTCCATGTATTCAAGCAGCCTCTGCAACATAACCTCTCATGAAATTAGTTCAGAGTGCATTGTTTTACCTCTTGGTCAGAAAGAGCTTCACTGTAAAATGTCAGAAGTAAACATCTGAACAGCTCATGGTAACCATGTTGGAATGCAAGCGGCCGAATCAGAAACAAGACAACTGCCAATCCATCTTTTTGTGCGTGTCCACACTGCTAAAACTTTAATAAATCACCCTGAATGTGGGAGAGCACTGTGGTGGCCTCCATGGGGAATGAAGACGCCTTACAAAGCAGTCTGTACCACACAGAGAGGGACGAAGGGGTGGAGGGCCTGCAGAAGGGTGGAGCGAAGGAATGGCTGAACACAAAGAACACAGAACAGAAAAGGCATGGCAGGATGGGGCTCAGGGATTGAATGCTGAAACGTGACAGTAGTAAAGAGGATTTAGACTGGGAGACAGAAAGAAAAGCAGGGCAGTGAACTCAGCGATGATGCAATTATCAAGCTCAGAGCAAGGAGGGAAAGAGAGAGGCAGGCAAATCGATAACAATGATTATTGGCCCATAAAAACATGCTTGGAATGCACTTTGTTTGTCACTTATCCAGGTGTAAAAGAAATCCCACAACTCTTGTGATTTAATATACATTTTAAAAGCAAACATGTAAAGTCATTTTTGCCAAAAAAAGATCCAGATCTTGGATTTCAGCTGCAGGAATTTTAAATCTGGCCACTCTCCCAGTCACTGCACTTTATCGTCCACAGCAGAAATGCACAAAAAAGGATATGCTGGTGTTACAGGAATGACTGGACAGGATATCCAGTTTCCCAGAGGAGTGGGAGAACACACACATTCTGTGTCACTGAGTCAGTGTGCTCACACGGAAGTAAGCGTTCGTCATAGACGACCTCACCGACCAGACAGAGGCCTGTAAAAATGCCTCTCTGCTTGAATCATGACGCCAAACAGAAGCAGGCGGTTGCTTGGCAATCCCCACACCCCTCCAGTAGCCGGCCAAGACGGCCAGCAGTCACACACTCACAGTCAGCTGGGGATCCTACAGTGAGTCCACAGGCGGACACAATTAGTATGACTAAAAAGAGAACAATTGCTGAAAACTGAGCCGTGCAAAGGAATTTCCGCAGAAATGGGAAAAAAACGGGATCAGTTAAATTCATGGAAAAACGTGTTTGGTTAACTAAAGTGCCAAACAGCCACTCGGCTCTGAATACTTCATGGGATGTACTAGCTCAAGTGACACTCTGTCACTGTGATAGCTGTCATCACGCTCCTCTATACCTGTCAGATGAGCATCTGGATATATTGTCTAACCACGTCCACACGGGAGAAGAAAAGCCACAATAATAAGTTAGAAGTGACAACATGAGCCAAAATTACCAATCATGTCTCTTAATAAACTTTTTTTCCCCCCTTGACAGACAGATCAGTCCTCGTGTTCGGCTAACTTCAATCCAAAGTAAATGTAGAAGTTTGTAAAGAGACAAATGTGTGGTTTGTCTTGTGGAAACTTTAAAGACTACTTGAAAACTGGCTGAGTTCCTGCCTAACTTCCCAAATACTGAGAAACAGTTTTGCTCAAAAGTGAACTATTTAACATGTGAGAAGTGTATTCAATAGCAATTATATTCCCAGATTTACTGTAAAGGAAAACATGTTTCCCCTTTATAAACCGCTATCAACGCGACTCATTGAATGAGTCAGACCTTTTGTGTAACTGATTACAATCTAGAGTATAATATGGAATAATTGCAGGTACTGTGTGTCTGTCCGTTACGATATGACATGTCTTTTAAACTTTTCAGTATCTTTGTGTCTGTGCATCTATGTAAATGCAAAGGAAAGAGCTTAAGGGAACAGCTTCCCTATTAGCAGCTTTTTATCAAGAAATAAATTTTGGTGGTGGGGGCTTCACCATTCACTCAAGGCCTTAAATTTCTTGCTGCTCCCCTGCAAACTACAACTGGACATATCCTAGCTTGAGATTATTTGAGCATATAAAATACCCGCACACAACTTTCACATTAATAGTGTTTACTTTACTCACTTTTTCCTGTACTCGTCCCTCTCCCGCTTGACTTTGGCCAGCACGTTATACAGAGCCCTCAGTTCTGGGGTAATTGTGTCAATTTGGACACCAACTCCGTCCGGATGCGTCCATGTCACCCCGGGCCCTTGCAGGGTCTCAAAGCGCTCCCCTTGCCTCCTGACGTGGGTGAAACTCCAGATGGTGCCCGGCAGTCTCGACTCGGGACCGTCCGTCTGCACGGCGACTTCACGGGTGTAAAGGTGGCGGTACTGCGGTCTCTGCAGAGCTTGCTGCAGCTGGCTTTCCAGCAGTTTGTTTCTCCTCTCTAACTCGTGCACTTTGGCGAGGAAGCAGCGGAAACGCAGGTTGAGGGTTTTCAGCACGTGGATGTTGGAGCCCAGGTCGTTTCGCAGGGCGCTGGTCACCGCGCCCGACCCGGTGGGAGCGCTGCAGACCGGACCGGACGGAGTATCGGAGAAAAACAGCGAGCTCATGTTGGTAAATAACAAAACTCCGTTCATCCACCTATGGCTCTGTCTGGTTTAAATAAAACAGCAACACTTGTGGTTTCTTTATCGCTGCATATTGCTTGAAAATCCCTCACTCCCTCGGGGTGAGTTTCTCTTTACAATGCAGATGCAGACAGTGATTCAGTGATTGAGCAACTGGAGAAGGGTTGACCATCACTATACCCGCTGCTGCTACTGGACGTTTAAACCCGAGATATTAACAAAGACCCCCTTCAGCGTGGCGTGGGTTCACACAACGAACCAGAAAAGTCCCTTAAGAGACACAGCGAGCATCATCTTCTGAAGGACCGAGAGGTTTGACGCAGACCGCAAGAATCTCCAGCAGCAGCAGCACTTCCCGTCACCCTCATGTCTCCGTCTGCCTTTGCTTTGTCAGGAGCTGCTGATGCTGTGCGAGTACATATAGCCAGCCGACAGAGGAGGAAAATGGTCCACCTTCTTTCTTTATCATGCCCAGTTTACCGCGGCTCTATCCGGTCTCCATGTGGCGCGGTGTGGCAGGATGCAGCGCCGCAAAGCCCGGCCTCTCCGCGGATCATGTTGCAAAGTGCTAAACTAGGCACTATCACCTCTAGGAGCCCCTCCCACCTCCCTACCCCCGTCTCTCTCTCACACACACACACTGACGAGAGGGATCGACGGGCTGAGGAAGGCTTAAGTCTAATTAATAGGATAAAGTGAACTATAACCTAATTTCTTTTCTTATGCGCTTTAAAGTCAGGCCTGGCGTTTTTGTGCGTTTATTAGAATAATGAATTGTTTCTTTTATTTAAACAAGTATCAATATGAAACCTTTACCACAATAATAAACGTGTATATTTTTTATAGGGACGCACAATGTGGCAGTTTCTGTCTGCACGGTATTACTGTATTACTCTGTATGTGATATGTTTGAGTTTTAGCGAAGTCACAGTCTGATTTGTTGTTGTTTTTTCAAATTCCATAGGCCTGCAGTATATTTCCAAAATATTGTATTGAAATAATAATAATTGTATAATATTGTATAAAAACACACACACAGGACCTGCATTTACAGCATCGGTGCAAAGAAGAGAAATAAGAGAGGGCTATTATGTCCTTATGAAGGAATCATTCGAACATTGTATGTTTTTTTTACGTTTATTTGCTTTCGTTTTGATTTCCTTTCTTCTTGTCTTGTCCTAACATGTCTTATGCCTTTTTGATGTTACCTCTTTATTATTATGTCATACAGTATACACCTATAGTCTGTAGGATTATCAGGATCATTATGTGAAAGGGTGATATCACAGTGGATAAATCTATGATTACATCATTTCCGAAGCTGACAAAATGCCCCTCGTGCCCAAACAACTCATAAAGGCCCAAACTTGAACAAGTGGAAATCTTTTGCAAAAAAACCCAAAGACAGACACGGTTATAAGAGCAAGTGGCTCAAGCAAGTATGCACCTTTGACCATTTTATACATTTGTCACATTCGGCTACTACACTTAAGTTGTTTTGCTCATGCGCCACCTAGCGGATTAATCCGTCCATTGTCCTTATTATCTTAGAATTATCTTAGAATTAACTTTGCATCTTCATCCAAGTCCAAAGACATTTTAGTTCAGAAATAAGTGATGCAAACAGACCAGGTTCCTCATTCATTTTCCTTCTATTGGCTTATTATTTTTGCTACAAAGTAAGCCATTTTAAATAACTTATCTTAAGTAAGTTGTGCTGCCAAATTTCATGTATTTCTAGAGGAGACGAATGTCTTGCTTATAAACTGCTATGAACACTGGTGTTAGATCTTTAGTAATTTATTTAATTCATGTATTCCATTATATACATTATTTATTCCAAAAGTTATTCAATAGCACATAACAAAATCGATGATAGATGAAGTTGCTGCAATAGGTCTAGGCTGCTGGGGATTCAGATGATGCACTGAATTTTCTTCTTCAGTCACGTTTTTCATTTACTATGCGTTTATACAGCTCTCTGTATTTAGTTATTATTAATTTCTGGCTCTCTTTCACTGCATGTTTCTGATCTGTCTTCATCTACTAACCCCTAACTGGTAGTGGCAGATGGTTGCCTCTCCTTGGTTGGTTCTCCTGCAGGTTTCTTCCTGTTCAAAGGGACCTTTTCCTCCCTGGGTTCACATATGATTGAGGGTGGCTCGATCCCTGGCTCCTCCAGTCTGCAAGATACTAACCCCAAGTTCACACGGAGTGTGAATGTAGTTAGCATAGAGACTTGTGAGATTGGGTGAATGTGGCATGTTATATAGAGCACTTTGAGGGAGAGTAGAAGAGCGCTATACAAGACTCAGTCCATTTACCATTGTGGGGTTTTTTTTTATCTGTTTTTCTTGTATTACTATAGGGTCGTTACCTTGCGATATAAAGCGACTTGAGGCAACTGCTGTTGTGATTTGATGCTGTATAAATAAAACGGAATTCAACGTAAATAAATAAATAAAATAGGTAATAATAAGTGGCTAGAATGGATGAAATAATAATAATGATGAAGATCGCAAGAGAACAGAAAAAAATATTTAAATGAAATAAAATAGTTAAATAAATAAAAATGTAATTATAAAATTATAAATAAATAATCACTGCGTGTATAACATGTTATCAAGCACCATCACTAGTGTGCCTAGTTTGATGCGAAATGTATTATTTAATCCATAGGTGTCAAACTCTGGCCCGCGGGCCAAATTACTATCAGAGCTGGCCTACTGGTATTATACAGCAAATATATATTATATATACTGTTTAGTATTAAGCTTGGCTTGTTCCATATTCAGTTTTTTAGCAAAATGTGTTTGAGTCCATAAGAAAAGATTCATTCTTATATCTGGAGGAATAAATATATTTCAATAAATATTAACGTTAGCCTGCGACTTTGTTCCAGTTTTGAATTTTGGCCCACTGTGTTTTTGAGTTTGACACCCCTGATTTAATCCATCCATCCTCTTCAGTTTATCCTATCAGGGGGGGGGCTGGTGTCTGGGTACACCCTGGACAGGTCACCAGTCTGTCGCTGGGCTAACACACGGACA
Source organism: Haplochromis burtoni (assembly GCF_018398535.1). Lineage (NCBI taxonomy): Eukaryota > Metazoa > Chordata > Actinopteri > Cichliformes > Cichlidae > Haplochromis > Haplochromis burtoni. The sequence continues at coordinate 11,031 of NW_024582517.1, read as the reverse complement.
CAGACAACCATTCGCACCTAAAGGCAATTTATCGTTTCCAATTAACCTATACCCGCTAGCTGCATGTCTGGATTGCGGGAGGAATCCGGACTACCCGGAGAGAACCCAGGCAAACACGGGGAGGACATGCAAACGTACACACTGATGGTGGAATTGAACTCAGGACCTTCTTGCTGTAAAGCAACAGTGCTTACCACCGTGCTGCCCATATCATTTAATCTTACTGTGTAATTTATTTCAATTCAGTGTTATTTATATAGCAGCAAATCACAATATCTTAAGGTGACAAAATTATAGAAGTCAAGCCTTTATTTGTTATTAATACATATATAACGCTTTTTTTTATGTCAGGCAGTACACGGTCAGCCATGCTAAACAGAAACACTTGGGGTCCTTCTACTTCACGTGTGTGTGTCTGCTGCTGTGGCATCGTGAGGAGGAATCATGCCGAAATCAAAGAGAGATAAGAAGAGTGAGTAAAGCACAGTACATCTTTTTCAAGTGTAAAAGCATATGGGCGCCGGTGAAGTGTTTTAAGTGATGTTGTATTTGTAAAACTTCTTTTTCACTAGTGAAAGCTACCAAAAGTGAGCTAACTAAAGCTAGCGTTAGCTTAACTGCCTCAGCATGGTTGTACTCCTGGCTGCTCATTGATACATCCACGTGTATACGCAAACTGCTGGCTGACATTTGTTCATCGTGAGTTTCGCATTTCCCCCTCAGTTTCTTTAACGAAAACAGCCAAGAAGGGGCTGGAGTCAAAACAGAAGCTAATTCAGGAGGTGAGTATTTTCAGTGCTGCAGTCACCATCTTGTACGTGTTAAGTTCAGCTAGGCTAGGTCTGTTCCAAAACACCTGAAGTACCTAAACCTCATTTCTATTCTTTAGTTGCGGGAATGTGTGGACACCTACAGAAACCTGTTCATATTCTCGGTGGCTAATATGAGGAATAACAAGCTGAAAGACATCCGGACAGCGTGGAAACACAGCAGGTAATGACATCTCCAAAAGTTGATTCCGTTCATCTGGACGTAGCGTTTTCAGTGGGAGAAACGTTTCGTCACTCATCCAAGTGACTTCTTCAGTCTCAGCTGACTGCCGGTTTGCCCAGTCTTATAAACAGTACATTTGCATAATGACCGAAACCAGCCCACTGAAGGAACAATGGGGTGGGAGGTCAGTTCCTTCATCATGATTATGCAAATTCTCATGACCATTGATCAACAACTACTGATCAAAGCCCACTGATCAATAGCCATGAGTACCATTCACAGAGAGTTGGGGAATGGCTGCAATCACAGCATTGTACGATGGCGAAAGATATACCCCTAGGCCCCCTCCTCGATTCAGAGATGGTCTTTCCCTTTTCACGTCAGGTAATGACATCTTAGGGTTCTGATTTCAAGGCTCAGTCCTAGTACTGCACTAAGGTACGTGTGTGTGTATCAAGGATCGGGTTGCACTTGGTTTTCTCGGTGGCATTGCCACCTCTACTTATGTTGGAGCCCTTCGAGAAAGAAATTATTACATGGACAACCCCAATTTGTAAGATATTGGGATGCTGTGTAAAATATAGATATGACGTGTAAATCACCTAAACCCATATCCACAATAGAACTTAGAAAACGTATCAAATTTTTTGAACTGAAAAAAGGTAAAAATCTAGCTTAGTTTGAATTTGATAGCAGCAAAATATGGACGCCCTGTTTTCCAGACTAAAGAACTTGTTATCAGAACTTGGGTAATAACCTGGATCAGTGTCTACACGTTTGGAAAGTACTCAGAGGTATATACAGTGGGGCAAAAAAGTATTTAGTCAGCCACCGATTGTGCAAGTTCCCCCACTTAAAATGATGACAGAGGTCAGTAATTTGCACCAGAGGTACACTTCAACTGTGAGAGACAGAATGTGAAAAAAAAATCCATGAATCCACATGGTAGGATTTGTAAAGAATTTATTCGTAAATTAGGGTGGAAAATAAGTATTTGGTCACCTCAAACAAGGAAAATCTCTGGCTCTCACAGACCTGTAACGTCTTCTGTAAGAAGCTTTTCTGTCCCCCACTCGTTACCTGTATGAATGGCACCTGTTTGAACTCATCATCTGTATAAAAGACACCTGTCCACAGCCTCAAACAGTCAGACTCCAAACTCCGCCATGGCCAAGACCAAAGAGCTTTCGAAGGACACCAGGAAAAGTATTGTAGACCTGCACCAGACTGGGAAGAGTGAATCTACAATAGGCAAGCAGCTTGGTGTGAAAAAATCAACTGTGGGAGCAATCATCAGAAAATGGAAGACATACAAGACCACTGATAATCTCCCTCGATCTGGGGCTCCACGCAAGATCTCATCCCGTGGGGTCAAAATGATCATGAGAACGGTGAGCAAAGATCCCAGAACCACACGGGGGGACCTGGTGAATGACCTGCAGAGAGCTGGGACCAAAGTAACAAAGGTCACCATCAGTAACACACTACAACGGCAGGGAATCAAATCCCGCAGTGCCAGACGTGTTCCGCTGCTGAAGCCAGTGCATGTCCAGGCCCGTCTGAAGTTTGCCAGAGAGCACATGGATGATACAGCAGAGGATTGGGAGAATGTCATGTGGTCAGATGAAACCAAAGTAGAACTTTTTGGTATAAACTCAACTCGTCGTGTTTGGAGGAAGAAGAATACTGAGTTGCATCCCAAGAACACCATACCTACTGTGAAGCATGGGGGTGGAAACATCATGCTATGGGGCTGTTTTTCTGCCAAGGGGACAGGACGACTGATCCGTGTTAAGGACAGAATGAATGGGGCCATGTATCGTGAGATTTTGAGCCAAAACCTCCTTCCATCAGTGAGAACTTTGAAGATGAAACGAGGCTGGGTCTTCCAACATGACAATGATCCAAAACACACCGCCCGGGCAACAAAGGAGTGGCTCCGTAAGAAGCATTTGAAAGTCCTGGAGTGGCCTAGCCAGTCTCCAGACCTCAACCCCATAGAAAATCTGTGGCGGGAGTTGAAAGTCCGTGTTGCTCGGCGACAGCCCCAAAACATCACTGCTCTCGAGAAGATCTGCATGGAGGAATGGGCCAAAATACCAGCTACTGTGTGTGCAAACCTGGTAAAGACCTATAGTAAACGTTTGACCTCTGTTATTGCCAACAAAGGTTATGTTACAAAGTATTGAGTTGTATTTTTGTTATTGACCAAATACTTATTTTCCACCCTGATTTACGAATAAATTCTTTACAAATCCTACCATGTGGATTCATGGATTTTTTTTTCACATTCTGTCTCTCACAGTTGAAGTGTACCTCTGGTGCAAATTACTGACCTCTGTCATCATTTTAGGTGGGGGAACTTGCACAATCGGTGGCTGGCTAAATACTTTTTTGCCCCACTGTAAAGGTTTAAACATCCTCCCATCCATCCATGTTTCAGCAAGAAAATGCTAATGCATATATTACAACAGCATGACTAATAAGTAGAACAGTCTGGGCGCCAAAGTAGACTGTCTAATATCTAGACCTATGACCAACTAAAAGCATTTGGCATGAAAAATATGACAAAGAATGTGTGAATGTTAGATAGAAAACACTTAGAGATAGAAAACAGTGCATGTATGAACGTTTATTTGAATTATATATGTTGTATAAAGCACTTTGAATGCTCAAGAAGGAGTCCATTTACCATGAAATTTGCAAAATATTGCTTTAGGTTTTTCCTTGTCTTAATTTTATTTGAGTGCAGTAGTGCGAGCAGGTATATGGCAAGGTCATAGAAACTTTAAAAAATTCAGATTTTTGTGGCCAATTTCCTCTAGATTGCATGTGTTCTTCTTTAGGTGTCAGTTTTCCACTGTCGTATAGTATGAGGCATCAGTTACAGTCTCTAACGACTACATTTCCCCCCTCATCTTAAGTTGCCTGTTAGTAGGCTTGATTATTTTAACAGAGCCAGTAAGTAGGATGCACTTCTGCAGTTACAGTCAAGTGGAGGTAAAATTACATCAAAGAGAAGAGGAGGAGAAATTGAATTAAAGGCATGAAACAGAGTTTTCTATATGTTAGTCTTTTGTGTGTAGAAGAGATACTATTTTGGGGGTTTCTTGCTTATAACTCCTTTTTAAGTATGGAAATTAAAGTTTTTGGTAAAATAGTACAATTAACATACACGTTGACTATGGGATAAGGAACATTACTGAATGGGCACAATAGGTGTGGATTTTTTTCTAGAAGAAAAGTAACCATATCATCTCATAGTTAAAAACATCTTGTCTATTGATTGTTATTGGTCAGCAATCAGCTTAAATATCAATCAATTTTAAAAAGTCAGCATCATTATGATTTGTGTTTGGTTTTTTTATGGGATACGCTTGAATCCTATCATTTCTCAAAAATGTTAAACAAGTATTTGGAAAGAGCCTATATTTATTCAACAGTGTAAATGATCTCATCTCTGTTCCACAGATTCTTCTTCGGCAAAAATAAAGTCATGATTATTGCTCTGGGGAAAAGAGATACAGATGAATACAAAGATAATTTGCACAAGGTAAGCAAGATCTCAGGCAAACTTGAAAAGTTACTGCTGTGGTTTACTGCCGTCACTCAATATGTTTATTCATTTTGATAATGTTCAGGTCGGCAAGCATCTGCGTGGAGAAGTGGGTGTACTATTCACAAATAAAACAAAGGAGGAAGTACAAGAGTAAGGCTTTGCTAAATTCATCTTTGTTGCTGTGATCCTCCAATGTCTTCATTGAATCACTAAGCGATGTTCTTTACCCACAGATATTTCAGTCATTTCAAAGAGGTGGATTATGCTCGCGCAGGAAACCAGGCTCAGATGGATGTGACGCTGGATGAGGGACCCCTTGAACAGTTTACTCACTCAATGGAACCCCAGTTGAGGCAATTAGGGCTTCCTACTGCTCTAAAGAAAGGTGAGATTAAAGGACTGTTCTCGTCACCCACTACAACACCGTGGCTCAATGGATTTAAACTTTTTAAAATTGGTATTAATTAATGGAGGTCTGTGACTTGACAAATCACAATCTGTATATAAAAGATGGTTGTAGCTTCCAGGACTGAAAAGTGTAATCAATGTGGAAGTGGCTTAAACTGACGTTCTTTATAATGATCAGCATGTGGCATCTGGTTAAAAAAAAAAAAAAGACTGTACTGAAGTCCAAGTAAATGCTTCCCTGTACTACAGAGCTGTTACTTGCCCTAACATTGGTAATTATGCTCAGAAGTCACATGAAGGTGATTATCAGCTCAGTAAAGTCAGCCCAGAGTTTCCACCATCAATCCCCAAAAAAGGGATTGCAGCATATGGTCACTCACAAACATGGACAGGTATTGTGACAGCAGACTGGCATACTTTACAAAATAAAAAAAGTAAAATATGTTAGATCAAAAAAGGTTCAAAAGCTCTCGAGGAATATATCTGTGCGTTAAGTGGTGTGGTTAGCAAGATTGTAAAAGTGTGAAGTAAAATCTATTTATTTTCCCAGGAGGGGAAAAGTGGCAAAGACCTATCAGTAAAACTGCCCTGTCATTAAACATGGCAAGCTCTGACTGTAATTACAGTTAAATTAAAGTGTTGCCTAAGTGTAAGTAGTTTTCCCCAGTGGTTTAGCTGCAACCCCAGTGGTTTGAAACAGGCTGTATGCGTGCATAAAACAAATAAAATCGTACTTCAAACTAGTAAGTGGACTCATTTTTCTGAAGTCAATAAGTTCAAGGTTTAGGATATTGCTGTATTAACAATTGTAGAAAATGTCAAATTACTTGCCCGTATAAAATTGTTAGTAGAAAGCAGGAGAGAAACAATGGATGAATAAAGTTGCTCCGAGGAATTTCTTTGGACCTTCATGGAAGGACAGACTTGATATTTGCATCTGTGCTATATTCTGGAGAAATGATTGGTCACTTATCTTAAACATGATCTGCTACAAAGCAGGTTAGGGCTGATGTTACCATGGCGATATACCGTAGGAAGACGTGAACAAACTTTGTAATGTAAAAACTTGAAGTTGGCTTAATAAGCCCCAAATCGTTTTTCCGTAGTATAGGTGAGTTTATAGCCTCTGTCAAATGATGTTCAGCTTGTGAATAAGATGCATGTAAGGTGAAAAAGGACGATGAGACAGAACAGGGAAGACCAAATCTGTGACTGACAAGTGGCCATCGCGTGACGGTGCTGTGTCAGTCTTTTGTTTGTTAGTTCCACCCCTCACATCTTATTTCAATACTGAAAGATGGCAACAGCAGGTTGAGGCTTCACTATAAGTGGGAGATGTATTGTAGCTACAGTATATACAGTCTATGTAAGCAATATCAGGCTTCTGCTTCAAATCAGGTCCGAGTCGGTATTAGTGTGTTCACGAAATGTGTGAATTCACTGCTTTTAAATATAAAGCCAACTTCTTTTATCTTGTGCTACAGGAGTGGTAACACTGCTGAAGGACTATGGAGTTTGTAAAGAGGGGGACACGCTCACTCCAGAGCAGGCTCGTATTCTGGTGAGTTCTTGTTTTTTACTTGATTAAAAATGTTGACTGTCACACACTAAATGTATTTCTGTTGACTGAGGGTTGTTTTTTGTCCACAGAAACTCTTTGGTATTGAGATGGCAGAATTCAAGTTGCAGATCAAGTGTATGTGGAACTCAGAAACAGGCGAGTTTGAGAACTTCGCTGGTGAGGAAGAGTCTATGCAGGATGAGGAAGATGATAACGATGATGAAGATGATGCAGAATGAAACTTCTGCAAGGTGCGAGAATTTTTAAGAAAATTCCTGCTTTCAAAAGCAGACGGACATTTCATTTAGCTTTCATCCTGACAGCCAGTGCTGCAGTCTGTAGTCTCTCTGGTCTTTTTATACCTACAAAACATGAACTTCTGTCCTTCATCTTGAATTTTAGTTTTGGACAATGTGGACTGTATTCAGAGGATTAAATCGTTTGTGATGTCATTGTTCTCCAAGTTCCCTCAGCACAGTGAGGGACTGATATTGTGTGGAAGTCCCTTTCCTTTCAAACACCAATGTAAATCACTGTTCATGTTAAACCAACACTCATGAATAATATACACGTTTTGTTGATGTGACAAATTTAATCCAGATTCTTCAGAAAGTTATTTTTCCACAAAACAGTATTAATGGGGTTTTCTTTTTATATAGGCATGACAATGAAGTGCTCTTTGATTAAACATGGAAAAGGTGTACTGATCTATTCCAAGGACAGAAAATGTACACATCAGGGGAGAATTCAAAAAACCTAATTAAGTGTAATTAGGGGAAAAAAATTCTATAAAATTAAATGACCAAGAAGGTTCTCATCTGAAGTAGTCTGGACACTCGTGGGCTATGAGATTCCGACACTGCTATGGCATGGGTTTCATGAGATTATAGCTCGTAGTAAGGTTATGAGCAGCTGTAGCTATTTAATATAAACACTCAAAACAGGAATTGCACAGCTGGAGTCTGTTAATTTATTAAGAGATGTATATGTGGAGGATTTGTTACAATTTAAAAATAGGAACAAAATCTTGGTCATTACAGAATATGTAGTTTACGTGCAGCATCTCCTATTCACTTGGTATTTTGTGGTATTTTCTTTCTAAAAGAATCCATTTCAAATATTACAAACATGCAAACAATATGAAAAACACTCGTGTTTTGTTCTACCTCCAGTAGGGGCATTTCCACTGCACTAAAACATAATTACAGTTATTAAAAACTAGTTAAAATCTTTCAGTGGAAAAACAAAGGCTGTGTAACTACTGACTCTTGGGATAGTTTTCAGAAAATAAGAGACTTCATTTCAGGCTTACTGGTACATCACAGTGTTTCAGTGGTAACATAGTTCTTCATTTTCAGGTTTCCAATAGTAGCAATTTGAAATGAAATTATTATTATTTTAACCGTATGGCTAATCTTTACCTGGTGAATACATAAATTACCATGAGCATAACATTTTTTGTCACTGCAGCTGTCCATGTGGGTACCTTAAGCTGAGAGTGATGATGCATCCAGCGCATAGCAGCAGAAGTCAGCGAGGGTTTCTCTGACCCGTACGCTGTTTCCAAAGTATCTTCCACAGAGCAGGAGCACAATCACGGTTATGGTTAACAAAAACAACATAAAACAATTTGTTGGTACAGATCTTCACCTGTCTCTGTATGCTGTAGCCCAGCTGTGGCCAAAGAATCGTCCTGCAGGCTGGGAGCCATCTTTATCTTCATAGTGATACTTCCCTGTCAGAAGGCCACCTGGCAGAGGACTAATGTCAGAACTCAGTACAGTATGCACTTAATGCTGTCACTCACCCAGGGCACATTTTAGCTCACAGGTAACGTTAACAAGGCAAAAAAAACCCCCCAAAAACCACTAACTAAAGCAACTACTAACTATTCAACATCAGGTTATTGTGTGCTAGCAAAAAGGGATCACCAAAGTGAATAAAATCCATCTCCAGGGGGACATGAATGCATGTATGGAACATATTTTAATATAATATATTCATTTTGGGATAACTCGAGGATAGCTTTTATATGCAACTTAACCAACAAAATGATTTTAAGGAATGATGTCTTTGGTGAAGTCAGTCTTCCAAAACCGGCCACATGTTACTGATTAGATCAAAAGGAATGTTGGGGTAACCAAAGGCAGCGTTTCAATGAACCAAAGAATCTGAACTACACTGTGGTTTTGTTGTGTATTACACCAAATAATGTCTCCCTTAATTTTGGTCTATTTCTCTGCATGTGTGCGGGTCTGTGACTGTTTGTGTTCAGATATGCACACAAAGTGCATATAAGTAATAGTAGTAGATTTGTATTGGTCAAGGCAACTACCAAAGACCTCCCATGGATAGATGTAAGACCATTTAGACTTTTTATGATTTATTGACTGAGTGGCTCTCCAAACATGTAAGTAGAGGAAGTCACCATCACTGAGGTAAGAGGGCTTCAGTTTGCAGTGGAAGCAAAAACTCCTTTGGAAAACTGGAAAACATTTTCAGAACATACAAAAGTCACTCAGGTTGAAGATCAAACCTCACATTCTGCCTCTACACTCCACATGCCTGAGTATTGTGAATGGAAAACATAAACCCATCTTAATTAGATGATATTAGCCTGAAACTAAAAGATATCGGAAACAAGAAGGATGGAGTCAAACTGGAACAATATGTAAAGGCAACCAAACATTTGCTGTTCTGTGCTGTATATTTGTATATCACAGAACAGCTGAGACAATGGGCTGCAATACTGTGCAAGGGATGGATATTAGAAACCACTGTCACATAATCCCAGTTTCCCACATATGTATTATTTTAAACAGCTGTTGTACTTCACTGGCTGATCACTGTGAAAGAAACAGTTCCTGATATAGTTAGGAATGCATTTCATGTCACACGGAGCCACATGGCACCAATATATTCATTAAAATTACACAGAGAGCACAAACAATCAAAGACCATGATGAGAGTGCACAGCAGCTAAATGATCTGAACTAATGAAATACCAATATCTGATGAGCCAAATAATTAGTAGTGACTGATACTGTTGACTGATATTGGTCTATCTGCAGTGGGTGATATTCACCTGTTGCTTCACATTGATTTTGCACTGACTAAATGTTCAAATATTGGGTGATAAAGAGCTAAAATGCTTTAAAATAGGCTACTCATTTCTTTCAAATATAGTTTTGTTTCCCTGGCTCAATAGTGGGAATAATAACTAGAAGAAAAATACAAGAACCTATGCAGGATGTGGAAGATGGTGATATAGACGGGGATGACAATGTAGAATGAAACTTTTGCAGTTCAGGACGATTTAAAAACTTTTGCCAGACATTAAATTTTGGCCATTTTATCGTAACAGCCAGCGCTGCAGTCTGTAGTCTCTCTGGTCTTTTTATCCCTTTCTTTTCAAACACCTACATCACTGTTCAGGCTAAACCAGCACTGATGAATAATACACATGTATGGGAAAATGTTTTTTGATTTGACAAAATTTAATGCAAATTCTTGAAGAAGTTATTTTTCCATGAAACACTATTAATTTATTTTACATTAACAATGTGTTCTTTGATAAAAATACAAAGAAGGAAAAATGTACATTTCAGGGGAGAATTCAAAAACCCTAATTAGGTGTAATTAGGAGAAACATTTTTCTGCAAAATTACATATAAAGTGATGATCAAGAAGGTTCTCATCGGAAGTAGTTTGGACACTCGTGGGCTACGAGATTCCAGGCTTCTTTGAAGGCGTCGACCACTCTCTCATCCAGAGGACCCTCTTCCGCAGCGGCCATGTTTTGCTGAAGCTGCTCCATGCTCGACATGCCAATAATGACTCCATCTCCAAGATCACCCTGGAGACATGTGTTGGAGAAAATTACTCAAAACAGGAATTACACAGCTGGACGTCTGTAGATGTCTTGAGATTTGTATTTGTGGAGGATTTGTTACATTTATTAAAAAAAAAAAAAAAAGGAAGAAGAAGAAGAAAATCTGGGTGAGTAGAGAATTTGGAATTTTTTTGACAATACATGTTAATTTAATCACTTTTGGGGTACTTCTTTTCTAAAAGAATCCCTTTCATATATTACGAACCTGTAGACAACATGAAAATCATTGCTGTGCTTTGTTCTACCTCTGGTTTTGCATATGGTGAAAGTTTGGCGGCATTTTCACTGCACTTAACATAATTAAAGGAAATAAAAAATAGACCTTAAAATCTTTCAGTGAAAAACCTCAAAGGCTGTGTAACTACTGACTGTTGGGATAGCACTGAAAAAAATCAAAGGCTTCATTTCAGGCTTACTGGTACACCACAAAGCACAGTGTTTCAGTGGTAACTCATATTCTTCATTTTCAGGTTTCCAATACTAGCAATTTGAAATGTTCTGTTTATTACTAAGGGTAGGGCTAATCTTTTTACTCAGTGAATACATAAATTACCATGAGCATAACATTTTTTGTCACTGCAGCTGTCCATGTGGGTACCTTAAGCTGAGAGTGATGAT
>NW_024582516.1:1412329-1471704 GCF_018398535.1 Haplochromis burtoni | reverse complement strand
TGATGTGTTGAGCTGATATGCTGGGTTTAGTTTTTACTAAATGCGGTGCTGTGCATTATGGCCAAACATCTTCACTTTAATATTGTCTGCCCAGAGGACATTGTTCCACAAGTCTTTGGGTTTGTTCAGATGCTGCAACTTTGCAAAGCTAGCAGTGTGCTGCCATGTTCTTTTTAGAGAGAACAGGGTTTCTCCTGGCAACCCTTCCAAATAAGCCATACTTGTTCAGTCTCTTTGTAATTGTACTGTCAAGAACTTTAGCATTTAACATGCTGAGGCCTGTACGACCTCAGATGCTTTTATAGAGATGATACACTTGCTGATAACTAGAAAATCAAGCAATTTGGAGCTCTAAAGACTCAATGAGTCTTGAGAGTCTTAAGAGAATCCTTCACAAACATCAAAACTGCCATTTTTGATAATGGTGGCAAAAAATCAACCTTGAGCTATAGACCAAGGAACAAATCTGCTATTACCTTGGCATCTTCCACTGCTATGTTGTGTTTTTGTTGCATACATACAAATGATGTCATGTGGCTTTCAGTCAAATGCTATAACAACCCCATGCACACTGGGGTGGTGTTCAATTGAAATGGAAGACTACCAAAAACCGATTTGATTTAAGTCAAGTTGGTCCAAGTGTTTGCAAATGGAAAAGAGGCATAAGTGTCATCTATCAGCCATCAGGCCCCTCTCCTGTAGAGCCAGCACCCAGTTTGGAATCAGGGAGCAGACCACAACCGTAAGCTTATAGTTACCACAATGTAAACTGCCAAAGTATCTAAATATAATCAAAATAAATTGAATGTAATCCATGCTGAAAATGACAATGGGCACTGAATAACTGACCATTGTTCATTTTAATGCCACTTATCAAGAAGTTTAATTGATTACCTTTTTGTAACGGCTGATGTATTGCTCTAACTAAATTGTTCCCATTGAGGTTTCTTCCTGTTATATTCAATATAAGTTACACAATGAAATGTGTCAGTTTAATCAAGGGCTGCTAATCTACTTTATGTGCATCACCACTTCAAATCTAATTAGACATTTGTAAAGAAACTAGCAATCTCAACATTGCATAACACAGGTTTGTGTTCTGATTTTTTTTTTTGTTTTTTTTTAATATATATATATTTAGGATTTCTAGCAGATTGCATTAATACACAGTACTTTGTTCTTAATGCAATGTAAAATTGCAAGGTTAACCTTTTTTTGCATGTTATTTCAGAATCTTGGGACATGGAAAAGCACTTAAAATGAAAGTGTTGTTCAGTCAGGTATTGTGATTCATAACAGTTTTTTTCTCCAGCTATTTTCACATTGTGAGGCGCACAGTGGCTCCTAATTTTATCTGAAATGCTGAATCAGTGAACATAACAGTATTAAATCAGATTCACAGTTTAGCTCATAATTCAGTTCATGAACAATGAGCAAGAAAATAAAAGGTGGTGAGATAATTAATGCTATTCACATACCTACAAGTGCTTTTTGATGGTGTGACTGATTAGAATATGCATTAAACATTTTCTGTAAAGCTGTTGCTCACACAACAAGCATGAGATTTTTCAATTTCTCTCTTGTAACTCTGTCTGCTTCATACATTTCTCCTTTCAACACTTTACTCACATAGGTTCAAGGACCAAGCCTAAGCAAGCTGGCAACCGGGGTTGCTAGGTAAAAATATGCATTCCTCCACCGGTTGATGAATGGTTACTGGAGTTTGTTGGCAGACACTAGGAGAAATTGGAAAACTGAAAACTAGAGATGTGTTGTCTGGATTTTTCTTGTTCATTCCCAATTTCTTTCTTTTCTTTTCTTTTTTCTTTTTCTTTTAATTATCTTTGTAAGAACTCATGGTGTGTTGAAGCATAAAAAAGTAATTTCTTCAATGCAAAACATTATTTTCATATTAAAATAAATAAATGCATTTTAAAGGTTGCAGTTTCTCCCAGACTGCAGTAAGTTACAGGATCTTTGTTCATACAGACAGCTGAAAATGAAACACCCTGCTAAGTACACATAACTCAATGGAAAGGAGTAGCTGTACCTCCACCTCTACTTGAAATATTTTACCTTTAAAACAAAAACATATAACAACATAAATGTCAGGTACTTGGATTATTTTCTATATATACACGATTTTAGCAGATAACAGGACACGGACTTTGTTTCTCTTTTTACTCATCTCCATAATTTTCCTTGTGAATGCCTCAAAACTTTGACTGCTCTTACTAAGACTCATATGTTTGTTAGCTTCTTTAATCAGAATTAAACCCTTTTTTAAGAATTAATTTAATTATTGGATTCTGATTAGATTTGTTGTTATGAACGTTTGTGAGCACTGTCACTAACTACATGATATCATGTGGCTGTAATTGTGTGTCGAACTATTTGACCATGCCACTGTGTGCAAGTTGGGCATGTATGAAACTGAGACCTTTCTGGGAAGACAAATCTGCATAAATTCAAAACCAAGTAGAACTGCAGATAATGTCATGGTTTGCCAGGGCAAGCCGTGGGGATGTGGGGGAAAGGAGGACCCAGAACGCTGGACTCTTCACTGCAAGCGGTGCGTTTATTTACAGTGCGAAAATGACAATAAATCCCCGTGCTCTCCCTTTACTCCCGTGTCGTGTCTTCTTCCCAAAAAGTCCCTGTTTAGTGCTCTCTGCTCCTGTGTCTCTGCACTCCCCGTGCTCACTGCTCTCTCTCGTCCCACACTCCTTCTGAGGAAAACAATAGAGGCAACCCTTAAAGCACTTAATCCCAGCAGGCATACACTCACTGACTTTTAAACTAAACTAGAAGACTGACGTGAAGTCTAACACAATAATCCCGCGTCGGTGGAAGCTCCATCGCTCTCCTAAATAGTTCCCCCGACGAGCCCAGATCAGCAGCAGGTGTGTGGCAAGGACTTCAGGTGCGGCCAGTCCTCAAGCAGGGCCACACCCACCAGGCCTGAAGGTGTCTGTAACTTGGCCACAGAAAACGCTACACACACATGCACACACACACCTGCCTACATACAAATGTGTACAGAACAGTAGCAGTGCAGACGACACACACATCATATAACAATAATATTAATAATAGTCCACACTGCTCACGGACCCTGAGTCCCCAGAGCCGGGTGCGTGACAGATAATAGGTAAAAAACTAGACATTTAGAGATTAATGTTTGGCTGTTGCACTTTATCTTCTGTGTGGCAATGTTGTAACTATAGCAAGATCAGCTAACACTACATTGTAAAGTAATATCTCAATACCACTTTTAGATGGTACTAGCACAATGCAGAGTAACATGCATGCAGGCAGGTGCAGCAGGTGGTCACCTAAACCTACTATTAGGTAATTATCAGCTTATTCCATTTTAGCCCTTCCGTCCTGCTGAAGAGAAGTAATGGGTGGTGTGTGTTCAATTTAGAACAACAACAAGAGTTCACATCAGCTGGCAGAGCCGGTGGTGGAGGTAAAATTGCTTTGATTCTCAGCCGTGACAATAATTTAAAAAACTAAAAACACCACTACTATTATGTACCCTGTTACAACGGGTTTTTTTTATACTTTGGTATTCGTGTATATCTTGGGTTATGACAACAACATATATCCATATCAGTTAAATCTAAATATACATGTGCTTCAAATGAAAGTGCTTTCAAGGGGATTAAGATTTTTGAAAAGGCTAACCAATTCACACGCTTTAAAACATAAAAAAGCTTACACGGTCTTAAGATGCAGGACGTATGTTTGCACAATGGAATAAACCACCGTACACGTCCCTTATCCAGATGGAAGGATTTAAACGTATGGGAAGAAAATGAAACAAAATATGGGGAAGACATTTATGTCAGTGTTGGAGACTGCTGATAGGATAGGATTTCTGGATGGAGAGCCTGCTGGCACAAATGCAAGTGATGAACAGGTGTAGGGAAGACAGGACAAAGAAATGGAATTATTTTGCTTATGAATAAGAATAGGTTATTTTCTTTTAGATGTAAGCTGTCAGCATTATTTCTTTCATGGCACATGGGAAGACTTCTTGATGTTTAATTAGACTCTCACAGGGCTCCTGTTTTCATCGTGTACTCTTCTCTTCCGATGCTTTATTTCCAACTTTTTTCAGCAATTTATGTGGTAAGATTGGTTCTAATGTGTGGTCGGGACTAAAGTGTGCATGAAGCATATTAGCATTCAGTGTGGCACACAGTGCTGTCTCATCAGCTTGTCAAACTAAATTACAGGTGCAGAATACACAGTGAATCATTCATCACCTCACTCTGTCCTCCCTAGTCTCCAACTGCTTCCTCTTTGTTTAGCCACGGTGCTCCATTGGAGATTCATCCAATCAATGTAATTGTGGATGATTGTTTGACTCAATCCAGTGGCTCCTTACAATCACAGCTATGATCAATGGCCGTTGCTCTCGTCTTCCTGCTGTCATGCTGAAGGATTATTCAGGCACGGTACAACAAGAGAAATTGTTTTGTGTGAAGACTTATCTGATTATTTCTGAGGGATTAAGCATTTTTATACCTGCAGGCAGCAGTCCATCCCTGCGGTGTGTTACTTCTGTTACATTTTCTTTGTTATGCAATGACTTGGCCACACGACATACACAAAAATGCTGAATGACACTAGAAGTTAAAATGTCTCCACTGTATTTTCATTCAGGATTGTTTCAGCTTCATAAAAGGAACCTTTCTTTTACAAAAGTGTGCATTAAATAATAATAATAATAATAATAATAATAAATTTTATTTATGAGCGCCTTTCAAGTCACCCAAGGACACTTTACAATAGGATAAAACACTTAGTAAAACAATGGCAGAATAAGAACAATAAAATAAAGCACAAGATAAAATGAACAAACAGTGGATTCACAGTGAATATGCAGATTTGAACAGATGAGTTTTGAGTTGGGATTTAAACTGGGGGAGAGAACCAATATTTCTTATTTCAGGGGGCAGAGAGTTCCACAGCCTGGGAGCAGAGAAGCTGAAAGCTCTGCTTCCCATGGTGGTGAGGCGGAAGGAAGGTACAGTAAGCTGGACAGAAGAAGAAGAACGAAGTGAACGGGCAGAACAAGTGGTGGTTAACAGGTCAGAAAGGTAAGAAGGAGCGAGGTTATGAAGGGCCTTGAAGGTGAGCAGAAGAAGTTTGAAAATTATCCGGAATTTCACAGGGAGCCAGTGAAGTTCCTGAAGAACAGGCGGTGATGTGCTGGTAGGAGGGGGTTCTGGTGATAATGCGAGCAGCAGAGTTCTGAACCAGTTGAAGCTTATGGAGGGATTTTTGGGGGAGACCATGCAAAAGAGAATTGCAGTAGTCAATACGGGAGGTAACAAGACTATGTACAAGAATGGACGTAGACTGGGTGGAAAGAGAAGGAAGCAATCTGTTAATGTTACGTAGATGGAAGTAGGCAGAACGGGTGAGGTGTGTGATTTATAAGAAAGTGAACTGTCTAGGATGACACCAAGGCTCTTAACCTGAGGAGAAGGGAGAACTGTTATGTTTGTCTGTTTAGCTTAACTACTTTTTAATGATTCGGTCTTGTACAGTTGGTGACACAGCTCAGAAACAAAAGATCTGACTGCTCAGCATCACTAAAAACTTTAGATACATGTAGCTTTGTAATAATCACCAGGAGTTTGGCTATTTATGGGCAAGTGATTGTGATCAATGAAAGTTTGAATTCCTCTGAATTTAAAAAAAAATGGACTTTAGAAAGTCCATCGTATTTCTAGTTTAGGGCTGTGACTAAAATCCGCATATTTCTTTGTTAAATGATAAAAGAAAACAAGTCTGTGTCTGCCACAGCGATCATGTCTGATTTATTGGATGTTGTATTTCCAAATCTTCTCATTAGATTCTTTAATAAAGATGAACTTTGATGTTGCAGACAGCAACATAGCCACGACTTTGTCTGAATCCCCCTCCAGTATCCTGACAGCCTGTTAATCCGCTCTCATATCAGCTTCTTCTGAAATCGCAGCTTAGTTTTCAACAAGCTGGACCCGTCGATGATAATGAGCTTGGCATTTTCACACGGCTTAGTACCATACTGTAAGACTGAGAGACTCGTTTCTACTGTAAGTAAAATATTGGAAAATGCAGATCTTATCCACATTTTGAATCAGTGGCAACTATAAATTTAGACCTCTCTACTGGATTTGCAAACTGCTAATGGATTGAGTAACCAGCAATGAAAACATCTATTAATCTAAGGGGAGATAAGTAATTGCAGCTATTTTTGGAGCATATTGAAATGTCAGGATATAATGCATCTGGCTGTGTCTGTGCATCGTTCCCGCTCTGCCTCTATTCTCGCCTTCTGAATGCTGCTCTTAGATAATGAAACTCAACATGTAGTATATAAGTGCAATTTGTCTCTGTATTTCCAGCCAGAGCAGTGTGTGTCAGCCCGCGCCTCTGCCATGGTGCTGAGCAGTAGCAATGGCCTAAGCTGTGCTGATAGATGGCTTGGCTGCAGGCTGCCAGGCGCTGGTGCTCGCCTCAGCTCCCATCGACGCAACGAGACCCTTTAGCCCAGGGGTATGGCTTAGAATGCAGCTATTAGAGCAGTGTAGAAGATTTCCCAAGCTCATTATAGTCAAGTGTTGGGCACACATGCACGCAGACACATAGGCAGCTTCACAAATGTGCACACAAACACAGTAGTCGCTCAGAATGCAGGTCCATGAGCAGCGAGAACAAGATTCACTGGAGCATTGAAAAAAAAAAAAGAAAGAAAGGAGCTAAAAGCATGAGATTGGGCTTTGTCACTGCAGTCTGTTTGGAAAGATTTGCAGGAAATTGCTTGTATGTTACACTAAAACTGAGAGAGTGAAACAATTTTACAATTTTAGAATGGCAGCATCATTATAGACAAGGCACACATCTTCAGCAGATTTACTCCTCAGGCAGGAGGTGCTTTAGGACTATAACAGGTGCACTATCAAATTCTGTGCATGTTAATTTTGTTTGCTTCCTGCAGTGGCATTCGCAGCATCGTTTGCATTCACTTAAGTAGAAAAAATTGTCAGTGCTGAAAAGCAAGACAGTATTGCTCTAGGTCCTTTTACCAAAAGTTATGTAGGTCAGTATCAAGCTTCTAGCCAAGGCTGGGTCTAATGTCTTTGTAATGATACAGAGTCACTGTGAAAAGAAAGTACACTCCCAGTCAATTCCAAGGTTTTATGTTTCTGGACAAATTCATCTGGGCCTTACTAAATGTAAACTTATTTAAAATGCAAACATGTATGAACAGCAACATGACAGATTACATGATGTTATTGTATTGATGTAAAAAAGACTAAACCAAAGGCAAAATTAGTGTTTGAAAAAAGGGACACTGTGTGATTCAAGAGCTTTTTTAAACACTTTGGTCTCATATGTCTCATAAGGACATATTCCAGAATTAGTACATTTGCAGTTGCATTTACCTATATGTAAGAGCCCGTAAGCACCAGGTTATTTGTACATAAAGCCCTATAATGAAAAGACGGTATACTTTTTACCATGACTGTACCAGCTGCTTATTTTGCTATCTTTTGAAATTGTGGTTTGTTGACCTGTGTTAAACCGGGCTTCACCAACGATTATCATGCCATATTTAAAACAGGTAAACTGCAATACTTGTGAACATATGCCTTAGGGACATATTATGAATACATATTTATAAATGTCACCAGAGAATGGCCTGGAAGCACAGGAGCACAGAGCAATTAAGGGTTTAGTGTCTTCCTCAAGGAGACTGAGAAGACTTGACACTCACAAGGGAATGAGGGACCGCCTTTAACACTAAGCTTGTCCCAGTTATAGCCATTACCAGAAAAAAAAATCCAACATGGTGATGCTGTACAGTGTTCACTGCCTATTTTGTAGGCATCTATGTTCTATTACTAATATAATGTTTTTGTTTTGGGGTTTGGTTTCTGTTGTACAGGGAAAAAAAGAAACATGGCAACACACGCTAACATGTATACATACTGTATAGTACTCCATACTCCATACTGTACAGTAATGCCACTGTCTTGCACATGTCTCAACTCTGTATATTTTTATATATTTTATTTTATTGTTTACTCTATTTAATTTGTAAAATATGTGTATACACACACACACACACACACGTAGAAAAACATTTAGTATACACATCCAGATATGCATATACTATTATATATTGTACATATATTTATTAGTTTCAGATTTAGCCATTCTTGTATTTTGCTTGTTTACGTTATTGTATTTTGCACAACTCTGTTGCTTGTGAAGCTCGCACACAAGAATTTCACTCACATGTACTGTACCAATGTACCTGCACATGTGATGTGACAATAAAAGTGATTTGATTTGATTTGATTTGATTTGACATACCAGGCCATCAAAAAACAGCAGAGCAGCAAAATTAGCAACTAGCTAATAAGGACATTCAAAGGACAGTTATTTGAAAGTGTTTTGGAGATTAAAACACACCCTAAAGGGAAGTGAAAATTCACCTGACATGGCCAGAAGCATTCAAGCACCCATTTTTTTTCCAATTCATCCAATTCACGGTTGGGGGGCTATCACAGCTGTCACAAGGCAAGATGAGGGGCACACCCTGGAAAGGTTACCAATCTATTACAGAAGTAATAATACTGAAAGAGAAAACCATCATGCTCACATTCATACCTATGGCCAATTTAGACCTATGGCATATATCATTTTTCAACAAGCATGTCTTTGAACTGTAGAAAGTAGCCATAGTGAACCCACACAGACACAGGGAGAACATGTAATCTGCCCCCACTCAGCCAGTGGGTTCAACCACAGCCCTCTTGCTGTGAAATGACAGTGCTACTGTGCTGCCCTGGCCAGAAATTCCTATAGCAAAAATGTCCTCCAAAATTCCTCCATTTTGCAGCTGCTTGCTAAAGTGTTGCCCATATCAACTCTATAAGCTAGTAACATGTTGGCCTAAGGGAACCACAAACAACTGTAGCATTTAGTGTTGAAAGTCAGACTTATGGTCCACATTCAGTTTTTAAACTCCAACCATAGAACATCAAGGCAACAGTTCCAAATCATAATTAGTTATAACTATTTATTTATTTATAGGTAAGGTTACTCTAACATGAAAGGCAGAGATGATTTTACTAGCAAATTATTAACCAGCTCACACAAAAATGTGATGCTACACCCACTGTCTTAGAGGCAATCATAATCTGCACTGGGCAACAGCTGGTTGATAAGCAAAGGTCATCAGCTTGTTTAGCACACCTGGAGCAATATTTGAACCTGAAAACACAGTGCAACGTTTTGATGTGGTTACTGGTTTGAATGACGTATTTGAAACAAACTACAGTAGTGTGCAGCAGGCAGCGGACTTTGAAGTACATTGGCTAAACGGCAGTGCACACAACCATTGAGCACACAACCTTTGGCGTAACACTACATCAAGGTGCGCCACATAAAACCATTTTTGTTTAAGCATTTCACTATGTTTGCCCTTTGCAGTACGCTGGAGTTGCAGTACGAAAACAATGGTTAGTGGCACAGTCAAAAATTCACATCAAATGCTCCTATTTCATGAATCTGAATTTCCTAGATTTAAAGCAGAAATTCAGATATTCTCCCCAGATATTGACATAAGTGCTGCAGAATGGCAACTTGACTGCAAAATGACCTAGGCACTTGGATACATTGCTTTCATATGAGAACATTTTATTTTGTATATTTAATTCATTGTGGTTGTAAGGCAATTGTTTTCTAGCACTGATGTGGGACAGTACTCCAATTTAGTTTATTCCATTGTATAGAAGTATCATTCAGCAATGGCAATAAAGTGTTTAAGAGTTTCAGAATTAGTACATCCAGTTGTCAACCTGTTGAGTTGAGTCCCCTATTGCAAAGAGACACTGTCACCTGATTCTTGGATATTGAGGATAAGAACAAACCAACACTGGCCCAGAAGAGTTCAGTCAAACGATGATTTTATTGAAGACACGCGTGGGAAGATGTATACTGTAACACATCAGCGTAGATCTCCGCTAAAAAGCACACTTCAAAATGGTTTTAATATGTCAGGGTTCAGCCCCTTCTTGCGTCAGCAAAGAGTATAACATGCATAAGTTACAGTTAATGACAGTTAGACAAATTTCCGTTATCAGCAACATTTTACCGTACATGGTTGTTTGTTTCAACCGTCTCACCCTCCAGATGTTTCCTGTTGACTTGTCCAGTTCATACCTATTTTTTAACACCTTTTCGTCAACTGTTGCTATGCAGGCACAAATGCAGTTTTAAGCAGAATGTATTCCTGGCCTTTGGTCTAGACTATCTTCTATAATTATTTGTGTTTGTAAGCATGTATGCATTAACCTTCTACTGCTCGAAGTCACTTACACAATATATCGTCGGGACCGTCACGCCGGACGAAGTTTAAGACCTTAAATGGACTGAGCATCAGCTCTCCATGGGCACAATTTGTGTATATAAAATAACTACAACTACATCTTTAATAAAAGTTTTAATAAAATGTCAGTAATGCAAGCCATGTTTAGCAAGAATATATTTTCTTTTATTCCCACAACACATCACAAACAAGTTTTGCTCATCGGCGCAAACTGACACAGATCGATTGCAATATGTTGGCAATCTGAGTTTATAAATTAGATGTGAAATATTTGCAGACCTTTGCCAATCTGGGAGTGACTGCTGTTAATCAGAGTTGGACCATGATTGTTTGGAGACTGGTTGCCAAAGCACAGCAGGTTTAGCTGAATCACTAAATCCCCGCTGCTGTTAGTCCAAACCTAGTTTGGACATTAAATCTGAGTCAGATTTCACTGTTGGGACAAATCTTATGTTAGTGTTGACACATTGTGGAAAATACACAAATCAAGCAAAGTGAGGAATCTATCATAAAGTTGCTTGCTACCTCAAATGTGTAGATTATTCCTTGACCCATCTCCAAGCTGTCACTCAACCCTTTGTTGACTTTTCCTACAGTAATGAGAAACACTCGGCCATGGCCACCCAGTGAGTCCAGTTAGCGTTTTGATTTATTGAAATCCATTGCTGGCCAGTGCTGAGTCACCAGCTCTGTGCTGAAAGCTAGACTGATACTTCACAGTTCCTTCCACTGCTTTCTTTCTGCTTAGTATCATCACACTGTCTGACATTTTTCTCTGGCCCTCCTATAGAAGAGAGTACAATCATTCAACCAGTAAAGCCACAAATGAAAGAAGACACTCAAGTTGGGCACATGATGTATGAACCTCAAACTGCTACCCATAGAAATCTATTGCTTTTACACACATACCTATTCTGTCAGTCGGCCAGTCTCCCATCATTTAAAAATATTATATATAATGAAAAGCAAAGATTTGCTTGTCTTATTTTTTTTTAGTCATACACTGCCATCACTTTTAAATGTTATGCAAATGGAGGTTGAGTATAGACTAAACCTGTCTACTATGAATCATATTCATTTGAAGTGCAATGCAAGCTTTGCGAATGACTGTTTTAACCTGTGTAGGATATACACTGTCTTATGACAGCTGGGATAAACAAAACCTCCACTCATGACCCTGAACTGGATATGCGTAAGAAGATGGATGGATGGATAGATGTTGAATTGCATGTTTATAATTCAATAGCTTTATATACGTATACAACATACAGGCATAGAGTGTGTTGATATATATTATTTAAATGTTTCATCGTGTTTTGAAAGTGTCATCCATCTAAAATTCTGTCCTATCATTTGTGGTCATGAATAAAAGAATATTCTGGAAATAAACCATACAACAACAGTCTTTGAAGTCTCCATTTCTGACATATTTCACTTACCACACTGACTCTGACTGAAAGCACTGATAAGTCTGTCATTTAGACTAAAGCATCCCACTGGTGAGCACAGTTGTCTCAAGGAAAAGTATATAAAAATTATTTGTGACTGAAAACCTTTTTTTAATAATTATTCAAACTCTATCTCCAATCCAATTACTTTCATGTTCTACATTTCCTAAGACTGCAATTTGTTTGGTGTTTTAAGTCTTAATAGCTGCACTGGTGAGACTGATAGTCCCATTTTGTTGTTGCTGCAGGAATAAAAGCATGATTATTTTCGTAGCTTATCTTTTCTTGTCTGTTTTGATTCAATTTTCACCACAGTACAAGTCCTGGCAAAGACTTATACGTTTATAAGCCTTATCAGGGCTTCCCTTCAGTCCTTCTAGGCCTTTGTAGAAAAATCTCTCTTCACTTGCCGCTTCTACTCGTTCCATCTTCTTTTAGCTTGCATCTCTGGAATTCTGATGATAATCACTTAAACCGGCGGTTCTCAAACTGCAGGGTGAGCCCCGCTATAGGGCTCAGAGCCACTGCAGGCAGGGCATGGGTGACAAGGAGGAAAATGTTTTTCTTCTTCTACAGTGGTGAATGCCAAAAAAGTTTGAGAACCACTGACTTGAACATGTCTGTACTCTTGCAATACCTAAACACCCTATTTTCCAGTGTCTGTTTAATGCAGACCTTTGACATGAATATCAACACGTTAATAAATGTGTTTAGTCAAGATATTTTAAAGCTCTTATTTACTATAAACTCCCCAAGCTGATCCCAGGCAATTATTCACTGTTGCATATGGGACAATGAGCAGTCCGTAATCAAGCAGCTCAGAGAAACTCTTTGTGATTGATCGCAAGTTGTCATTAATGGCAAAATAATAAAGCCTCAGAATGCCACAGGGATATCTGATATGCCATCAAATTGAAGTAATTTAATTTAATTATGCATCTTCTTAACAAGGAAATTTATGAGTTTTATTGAGTTTTGTTGAATTACACCACTGAAAATTATTAAAGTTGAAACCATGCTCAGCTGAAATTTGCAAAAGTGTTATGTTTAGAGGAAGCAAAGAAAAAAAGGAATATATGTGAAGGAGCAAAGATGAGGCTTTAAAACATAAGAAGATCTGTATTTGTACATTTCCTGTCATGCATCTTAAGGCTGCTAGTGTACTCTTTGCGTCACTTCCACTTTTCCATGCTGTCAAACTGAGGACTGCCATCATTATTGTAGTTCAACCAGTCTTCTATGAGCCAATCAACCTCTGTTCGGTTGACTTTTATATGCTGTCATTCTGCCACTACGATTCATGTTGATACAATCTTCATCATCCCCATCTTCTCGTCTCCCTGATCTCTCAGAGCCCCTCCCAAGCATCTCTGCCACCACCAGGGAATTCCATCTTAATTCCAATCATTGCTGAATGTGGTTCTGGTGTGAACCACACACTTTTTTAATTCTGGAGGCTGCAGATTTCCCAGCTCCTCTCCATATTGACATTGTACTGGTTTGAGTAATCGGGTGCTTCAATGTTTGTCTCAATTTCTAGTGTGACGTTGCTCCTAACATTGTTTCTCTCTTTGCCTCTCAGTGATTCTCTAAGTCGGCTGAAGCTCTTTCCCTGAAGCAATAGTTCCCTGGAATCCAAAGCTGATATGTTACTGTGGAATGAAGAATTGTGTTTCCACATATGGCTTCCTTACTTCCTGGAAAAAAAACCTCTAGCATGCTTCTCCCTCTCACTCCACCTGCTTTGCAAAAAGACTCAAGTAAGAAGTCAAATCAAAATCACAGCACAATATCCCTTGGTGCAACTCTGGTCAAAACTAATTTATTTCTCCTCTCTGGCAAGACCATTCCTGCTCAGTGAATAGACACTCACCTGAGATTCTCCTTGCTCCTATTTCTCCCCCTGCTGATTTAAATTCCAGTAAAATAAACTTCTTCTTTTTTTAAACTGAACACTGTGATCTCTGTCTTGCTAGAGTGTCTTTTCAAAAAGTTACCATTATTGGTCATGACTATGGTACACACGGACAGAGACACAGGAGATGTACCCACATATTTGATTTGGTGCATATTTTACACTGAATGCCCTTTCTCATGCATTTATCCAGGCTCAAGACCACCACTGGGAGGATGTACACTAGCTCGTGATGCTTTGAGGCTTTGTTTGTCTCCCCCTTTCTCAAATTGGGGAACTTCTTATGTAAACCACTATACACTGGAGTTACATTACCTGATTTACTTTTATTATCTAAGGCATAAAAATAAATTTTGCACTGAAACAAATGCTTGTAATTAAACTGACAAAATCTGATTTAATGACGTGCAATTTTATATCGGCTGTTATAGTTTTTCTGTTTTAATTGGATTAGTACATACACCACTGCCCAATATATTTTGGGTAGGCTAAACAGTGGAAATGGAGACACAGAAAAGGGATTGTATCAGCAGCCATATTTGTTATTCTATAACTTGTTAATTAATAGCAGCATATTTTTAATTTGCTTATTGGTGGATGCAGGTTCAGTTTTTGTTTTTTATGTTGAAGACTTAATTAAGTGCGGCCAGAAGCTGGACAATCTAAAAGTGTGTTAAATGCTGCACCATTTTTGGTTGGTGTCATGTCTGATAAAAGACAAAGCTACTCTGTTCAAGTTTAAATACTGCACAAGTAAACATAATTACCTGAATTGAGCCTGAATATGTTTTAGGATAGATAATAATGTCTTGTCATATGAATTTGCCATTTCCATTGAAACTGCAGGTTCAGTGGACAGTAATTACAGAACAAAGCTAAAAGAAAGCAAAATTAGACAAGTTATTTTTTTTAATTAAACTGAATTTAGCTCAATTAAAAACAACAATACACTGTAAATAATCCATAAAAAAGTTGAGGTGTTTATGTGGTATTTTCACTGTCCTACCAGACACTCTATAATGAGCATCGCACATTTAAGGAAAGCCTTGGTTTTCCAAGAAAAAAATTCAACGGAAATGACAGAGAGTTTACACAAAGTTCAGCATGCACCTCATCATCGTGACTTGACAAATAACTGAGGCACAACAGGGGGTATGTCAGGAAGAAGTGCACAGAGGAATACAAAGCAGGCTCGGAGCAAAGATTTGTGAAAGGAAAGAGGTGGAAGGAAATCTACTTCAGTTACGCCGAGAAAGGTCAACTGTTGTGATGACAGATTGCTAAACATGCAATGAGAGAGAACATTAATAATAATCCATAGGCTGATAGACTGAACAGTCATGAACACTAATTGTTAAAAATAAAACATACTTTGTGATTTTATTATTTATTACATTATCTGTTCTTTCTAGGTGATTCAATTGCTATGAAATACAACACTACCAGTTATTTTGACTCAACTTGTTAGAAAGAAATAGGTTATTGCAGTGTTTTATGGATGGGCTGGTTTGATATTATTCAGTGTGACCAGTACTTCCTCTCACTGGACTATGTAGTCTGCTCAAATTCATTCATTCACAGCTCTCTTAAATTCCCACCACAACATTTCAGTCAGGTTAAGGTAGGGATTTTGATGACTTTCAACGACTGAAACACATTGATTCTTTTCTTTTTCCACTATTCTGTGTGCTTGGGATCATTGTCCTTTTGCATGATCCAGTTTTGGCCACACTTTAGCTGTTGCAAAGATGTCCTCACATTTGACTCCAGAATATTTTGGTATACAGAGGAGTTTGTGATCAAGCCAATGACTGCAAGGCGCCCGAGCCCTGTGGCTGCAAAGCAAGGCCAAATTATCACCCCTTCACCACCTTGTGTAACAGCTGGTATAAGGTATTTGTGCTGATATGCTGTGTTTGGTTTTCACCAAACTGGTGCTGTGCATTATGGTCAGTGTTCTTTGTAGAGATAAGAGACTTTCTTCCGGCAACTCTTCCAAACAAGCCATGTCTGTTCAATCCTTTTCTAACTCTGCAGTTATAAACTTTAACATTTAAATGGTAACTGAGGCCTGTAGAGTCTGAGATGTAGCTCTTGGATTGGTTTGCAATTTCTCTAAGCATTGCAGTGTCAGATCATGGGGTAAATCTGCTGGGACATCCACTCCTGGGAAGACTGTGGCATTGTGTTTAAAAAACAACTGAATGCTCCAGACCTGCAAACTGCCAAAACTTTTGCTTTTAAATACGTGATAACGTTAATCAAGTCCATTTGAATAATAGCAGTTGGCTGCATCTTACTCTCTTAATTCCTATGGAACAAATAAGGGAGTTTGTAGTTTTTCACAACATCTTTTTCACATGATTGTAGTTTTTTCTCAGTTTTGATTCTTTTCACTGCCACAACTGCACAACAAACAAACTATGCGGTTTTTTGCTGTTGATCTTTTTTAGTCATGTTGTTTTCTTTCCCCTATGATTCAATCGATCATATCCCTGGAGTATACTGACATCCAAAGCATGTTAAATACCTCACATTTACACAAAGGGTTTACACTTACATAATTATATTTCAACTAACTTCAATCACTTTCTCTACTATGACACAAAAACCCACACAAATGCAAAGGAGATACGGGCATCTGATAAATTTGTACATTTCAGATCATATTCCAATAAGCTGCTAATTAATTAGTCTCGTATGTCATATTATTGCTATGCTGTGGGACCAGGCAAAATCTTCACATTTGTTAATTAGTTTTGTTTGGAAGCATTTCTTGCAACAGTTTGCAAAAAAGTTGGCTAATTGGAAGAAAAATGATGATATTGCTGTCTTTATCCCTGTCCTCATTCCTGCCTGGAGAACTGTGCATGTGAATTGTCAGTGATACCAATGGGTAGTTTTGTATTGTAAATATTGTAATATCTTCAGCTTAGCATCCCAAACTGCACAAGAATGCTAAAACAAACTGGAAACAAT
Source organism: Haplochromis burtoni (assembly GCF_018398535.1). Lineage (NCBI taxonomy): Eukaryota > Metazoa > Chordata > Actinopteri > Cichliformes > Cichlidae > Haplochromis > Haplochromis burtoni. The sequence goes on along the minus strand of NW_024582516.1, from coordinate 1,454,960 downwards.
GATATCACAATTACCCACCTGGGTGATAATAGGTTAAACATTTAGGATGAAATGATGAACTGCAGTATTGATACATTTTACACATGAAAGTACATCTCAAGGGACTTTCATGCTTTGAAGTATGAACATGTATGTTAATGGTGACAGGATAGCTCTACTTCTTGGATGTCCCTTTGTGAATGAGCATGTGCAATAAAGATATATATATATATATGCAGAATTTATATTTAATTGCAACATTTCAGACTAGACCTCCATCAGGCCTTTCAAATATATATGTATATATATATATATGTGTGTGTGTGTGTGTGTGTGTGTGTGTATACCTTTCATTTTAAAAGTAGCCAAAGTGAGTAAACAGGCGAATGCTGCAATTTTCTGGCGACTTTAGAAAGTACCGCGTGGAGCTAAACTGTTAGCCTTCATTAGCTCTAGTTGTTATCAACTGCCTGAAAGTTCATCTCAATCTGCTTCCAGAAGTAAGAGCCCTGCATTTTCCGACCGAGAAACACCATACCATTGTCTTCGGCTGTGATGCACTGAGATTGGTCAGGTTTTTTTTTGTATGCTGAATTGTTCCTGAGGTGGATTCCTCCAGTGAATTAGATGGCGAGCCTTCCCACCTGGACTTAGAGAAACTGAGATTCGCTTCTTTTCCACTTGATGATCTGCTGCACCTTGCGGTGTGGTAGGACTGTATCACTCACACTTTCACACACAGCTGGTTATACATAAGACCACTGACTGACATTCTCTCACCCCTATTTTCTTTCACACCCTGGGAATTTTTTGGACTTTACCCCTTGGATGTTTTATTTGGGACTTTGAATATTAAGCTGTTATGTAGAACATTCTCCACATGTGAAAGGAATGTGAGATTTTCATTTGAATGTACATTGAATTTGTGTAATCTGTTTCTATAAAAGTTAAGGAGTCAGGTTACTAGGGTGCACCCAGCAAGGAAACCCAACTTTGAAACCCAACTTTGAAAACCAAAAGTAACACTTGGCCAAGTCATTATCTTAGTAGTTTATGTGTTTTACTTTTCTTTCATTTTTTGTAAGTTTCCTTTTCCACAGTTTTAAAGTGCCTTAACCTGTGCTTGTCAACCTTAAGGTTTATTTCTCTAAATTCGGCTGGTTCTTTTGAGGTACATTCTTGTCTCTGTGTCTCATTTAAACACACCCCTGTGCTCCTATAGTCAAACCTATTGGCCCATTTATATATTCTTTTCAACAATTCCCCTTACTGTGTTACATGATGCAGTTTTGAGATGCATCCATAGAGTTACACTTGCATCAAAAACTGATGTGAAGCACTCAATAATTACCGCATAATCAGCACTTATGTAATCAGGTCAATATACAGTGGCCTACATATAAGGCTATGTGAAAAAAGTACACTCAGTCTTTAAACTAAGTACACACTTATTGCTTCCATGGTAATTAAGAAGGCAAATGGCAGGCATCTGCTGCTAATCAAACGAACATGAATAATTGATCATCAGTAAGTGTGACAACCTCTATAAAAGCAGTTTCCTGGTCTTGAGTACAAGGCAAACAGAGAAAGAAAAACATTCATTCATTCAAATCACTCATAATACATGTCTTTGGTCTCTTGATTACACTCTGTTGTTAACATAGACACAGACAGCTGGAGACCTGATGGCTGAGTAGTCATTCGTTTATACTTTTTGACTTCTTTGATGTCCACTTGAAGTTCACCACTTGGCAGGCATGCATAGTTGGTGCATTAGAGCCTAAAGTAATTTTTCCACAAACAAGTCAATGTAGTCACAAGATAAGATTTATATTTTGAATATTTTATGAAAGTTTTAACACAATATATTTTTTTAAATTATTAATTAGGATTTTGTTTTCATACGTACCTTTTTGGTACGATATGATTTGATATTATACCTTCTTGTCCAATAGTTATTTCAGTTCTTCTCTGTCATTGTCTTACAGGGTATTATGAGTAAAATAGCTTCAGAGTAAAATGTAAAGCAGTGGAATAGGTGTTAGTCTACAGCAGTGTTGGGTAAGTTACTTTAAAATAGTAACTTAGTTACATTTCTAGTTACTTCTCTCAAAAGTAACTCAGTTACTTCAAGTTACTTGTTACTTTCAAAGTAACTAGTTACTAGGGAAAGTAACTTTGGTTTTACTCAGAATTCTCTTGTTAATGTGTTGCTTCCATAACTTTTGCCAGTCTTCTAGCTTGCTTACTTGCCACAAGTGCACTGTGCCACCTACCAATAGAAAGGAAAAGATAATGTGCATATTTCCACGAGAGAAATCCCACGCCTGGACCGTCATTGACTGCTGCCATGATTCTAGCCTACGTCACAGCGTCATGTGCGCCTTTTACATCCAACACAAAAACTGCAGTCGTGGTGCTTTCGATTGTACTCAGAACTCGGAAATTCTGCCTTCTGAATAGGAAGATGTAGGTAACACCAGACTGCAGATGAGCTGCATACAGGGCTGGACTGGGACAGAAAATTGGCCCGGGCATTTTGACTAGAGACCGGCCCACCATTATAGGAAAAATCATAAAGCCTTTGAATGAAAAAAACACTGTTGTGACAGTGATGTACACTGTTCTGATGGTATATATGCATCAATCTATCAATCGTTTGTTGTAAGATTCAGATAATTATTTTTTAAAAGCTAGACATTTTAAATGAGAATAAGAAAGAAAAGTATTTCTTTGTGCCCCCCTTTCCCGTACTGCTGCCCCCTGGCAAAACTTTGCTAGACCCGCCCCTGCACAGTTACCAGCTGTCAGCTACTAAAAAGGATCCTGGTGTTATTTGTCTCTCAGAAACAGTTCATAACTTCCCTTCAACTCATTCATGTCACCTAAAAGGTAAACCTGTTTCTCCATCACCTGTTCAGCTCTGATGATCCAGTAAGGACATCTCCTGGTTTCATCTTCATGTTTCCCTCTCACCAGATAACCAAACCATCATGACCAGCAGTTAAGCGTGGCTCAAGAGTTGGGAGTTCGCCTTGTAATCGGAAGGTTGCCGGTTCGAGCCCCGGCTCTGGACAGTCTCGGTCGTTGTGTCCTTGGGCAAGACACTTCACCCGTTGCCTACTGGTGGTGGTCAGAGGGCCCGGTGGCGCCAGTGTCCGGCAGCCTCGCCTCTGTCAGTGCGCCCCAGGGTGGCTGTGGCTACAATGTAGCTTGCCATCACCAGTGTGTGTGAATGGGTGGATGACTGGATATGTAAAGCGCTTTGGGGTCCTTAGGGACTAGTAAAGCGCTATATAAATACAGGCCATTTCCATATCATGACCAGCAGCTTTTCAGCTGTGGCTCCAGCAAACATCAGCTGATACTAGAAATTAATATTAAATAAATTCTAACAACAGCTGATCAAGCTTAAACGTGCTGCTGTTGTTTAGCGCGACATCCGCTGGTTTCCTCTTTCTGGCGCAAAGTGGCGATAAACAAACAAGAGAGCCGATCAGCTGATCATTGATCAGTTTCATGATTGAAGTAGAAACAGGGAGAGGGAGGGGGGAGAATGAAAGAAGAAGAGGCAGCTGTGCAGCAAGACACAGAATAACTCCAGCTTTGTGCTCTTTTTCATTGTAGCTGAATTACGGGACAAACTGTTCCTTTTCACCTCAATAAGAAACGCGTAATATTTTCTCTGAATACCAGACGGGACGGTTGGCAACTCTAATAACTTATGAACAAAATAAAGTTCAACATCATTAACTTCATAGCACCACCCAGCTGTATAGAAACTCCGTCATGCTAGCTAGCACGCAGTACGGAAAAAGTCAGAATAACAGAAAATAAACTCCACCTAAACTTGGTTCATATCTGACCCAGAGAGACTGCAGGTCATAACTTCTTACCTGAAGTTCAGTTCACACTTGGACCGGCGGCCGCCTCGGGTCTCTTTTCCTTCTGCGTCCCCTTTCCTTCATCCACCTGCTGGCCTCCACCACTTGCTAATGTTACTGAATCTGTGGAAGCTCCGCGATAGCCACCACACGAAGTAACGAGTAACGACCCTATCTAAATCCCAGTAACGACTAACGCGTTCCTGATTTTGGCATAATAACTAGTTACCATGTGCTCGTTACCACAATAATAACGTAGTTACTGTAACGCGTTACTTAATAACGCGTTAGTCCCAACACTGGTTACATAAATATTTCTTTTTCGAACCCATAGACAGTGACAATTGATGACATCATAAAGACTTGAAACAGCATAAATTCTTTTCTGCCATGTCGATGTCAGGAGGTTGATTAAAAATAGAGAAACTGTTGCCCAGAGAGATCAGTGAATGACGACTTCATGGTCCCGGGCCATGTGGGCCCGGTATTCTCAGTTTTTGTATGTTTTGTATTTCATCCCCTAGTCATGCCTTGGTTCCTAGGTTCTTCTGTTAAGATGTTCCTTATTTGGTTACCTCCTGTGTGCCCCTGTGTAACTGTGAGCCCTCGTGTTTTATTCCATGTCTTCCTCAGCCCGTTATGTCTGTGTTTTTCCCTGTGCTCTCTCTCCTCCTGTTTGAACCTCTGTACTTCCTGTTTGACTCTGCCTGTCTCCCGTCAGTGTTATGTTCACCCCGCCCTGTCTCGTTATGGTTATCTGTGTCAGCTGTGTTCCCCGTGTGTTCCCACTTTCCTCGTTAACCCTCTGTGTATTTCTGTCTGCGTCTCCCTCTGTTCGGCGTCGCGTTCTCCCTCATGCTGTGTGTGATTCCCCCTGTGTTTCCTGGTGAACTTTATGTTAGTTTTTCCCAGTTTAGTTTTCCTATTATCTTTTGTCAGCAATAAAGCTGCATTTTAAGTTTATCCCTTGAGTCCGTGAGTTTTTGCGATTGGGTCCTCATCCTGCCTGCCACACAGCCGTATCATGACACACTCCAGAATAAATCAAGGTAAATAACTGGATGAAGAGCATTAGAGCATTTATAGCGTATCTTTTTACTTTTAGGTGAATAACTAACATGTTGACATAGGCACAGATGAAATAAATGAATTGATAAAAATAAAACCACAGCAACAGAGACATGCTGTTACTGGCTAAAGGATGTCGACCTTAAAAAGTTTTTAAATGTGTTCTTCTTTCATGGTTGTGTTGCTTTGATCTTTGCTCTGACATTTTGCTTAATGCTCTATGTCATATTACCCTCAGGCAACAATTTGAAATGTGCCCCTTAAAATTGTTTTTTATTTATGCATTTTTTTGTTTATTTACTTTTTAAATTTCATATGACACATTTGGGATTCAAGCAAATAAGAAGTAGAAGAGGGTCTGACCTTTGACCTTGGAGTTCAGTAATTGTTTCAGTAACCAAAACTACACAGGCCACAGGGCCAATAACTGCTAAACATAAACTGACATAAATATATTAGCAAAATAAAAGTGCATGAATGTGTAAAAATGTAAAGATGATTTAGTCATTTAGACTGATTTTAATTTCTGGATGTAAGGTACCAGGAAACAACAGTATTCTAAATGTCAAATGACTCAAATGTAATATTCTCCTCTATTTCATGAAGTTCCACACAGAATAGTAAATGTCAAACACACACACAGAAACTAACTCGTGCATGTGCGAACACACACATATACATACACCCACATGCAGTTATTTGCTTGTTGAACTTGATGTTTGTTAAAATAAAATTAAAACGTGAAATACATTTTTACTACTACAGCAGTATTTAGGCAAGGCAAGTTTATTTATATAGCACAATTCAACAACAAGGTGATTCAAAGTGCTTTACAGAGACATTAAACAAAAACAAATAAAAAGCATGATTTAAAATTGAATTAAAACAAAACAGTAGATAAAATCAGATAGATAAAATCAGTAGTTAAATGTAAGTTTTAAAAGCTTAAACAGTGTGGATTTGGTGCTTTATTCAAATGCAGCTGAGAACAGGTGAGTCTTCAACCTGGATTTAAATAAACTGAGTGTTTCAGCTGATCTGAGGCTTTCTGGGAGTTTGTTCCAGATATAAGGAGCATAAAAGCTGAATGCAGCTTCTCCGTGTCTGGTTCTGACTCTGGGAACTGATAAAAGACCGGATCCAGATGACCTGAGGGATCTGGAAGGTTCATACTGGGTCAGGAGGTCACTGATGTATTTTGGTCCTAAACCATTCAGAGCTTTATAGACCAGCATCAGAACTTTAAAGTCTATCCTCTGACGGACAGGCAGCCAGTGTAAAGACCTCAGAGCTGGACTGATGTGGTCCACTTTTTTGGTCTTAGTGAGGACTCGAGCAGCAGAGTTCTGAATGAGCTGTAGTTGTCTGACTGATTTTTTAGGTAGACCTGTAAAGATGCTGTTACAGTAATCAAGCCTACTAAAGATGAATGCATGGACTAGTTTTTCCAGGTCCTGTTGAGACATCAGATCTTTTATCCTTGAAATATTCTTGAGGTGATAGTAAGCTGACTTTGTTATTGTCTTAATGTGTTTTTCTAAGTTTAGGTCTGCATCCATCACTACACCCAAATTTCTCGCCTGGTTTGTGGTTTTTAGATGTATAGATTGAAGTTCTCTGGTGACCTGTAATCGTTTTTCTTTGGCGCCAAAGACTATTACCTCAGTTTTGTTTTTGTTTAGCTGGAGAAAATTGTGGCACAACCAGTCATTAATTTCCTCAATGCATTTACCAAGAGCCTGTACAGGGCCTTGGTCTCCTGGTGACATTGTGATATATATTTGTGTGTCATCTGCATAGCTGTGATAGTTTATTTTGTTGTTCTTTATAATCTGTGCCAGTGGGAGCATGTAAATGTTAAACAGAAGGGGTCCCAAGATGGAACCTTGGGGAACTCCACATGTGATACTTGTCTGCTCAGATGTGAAGTTACCTATTGATACAAAGTATTTCCTGTTTTCTAAGTATGTTTTGAACCAGTTTAGTACAGTTCCTGAAAGACCTGCCCAGTTCTCCAGTCGTTTGAGTAATATGTTGTGGTCAACTGTATCAAATGCTGCACTGAGATCCAGTAAAACTAAGACTGACATTTTTCCACTGTCTGTATTCAGACATATGTCATTAAACACTTTGGTCAGAGCGGTTTCAGTGCTGTGGTTCTGTCTAAAACCTGACTGGAAAACATTTTGGTACTGTCGCGGGGTCCTCTTTTAACCCTCTCCCGGACAACAAACACAGGCGTAGTCGGTAAGGTCTTTTAGTGTGGATAATTTATTTAGCCGGCCTCCCCAGTGCACAGAAAATTATTTACAGCAAATAGAATTGACTTAGGTCAGTGTCAACAAAACGTCTGTATACCCGACCCAGCCTGCATGTTACCCTCCTTGTAACAGCTCACTGGACTCTCTCTCTCCCCGTATGACCTGTCTCTTATATCCCGTAGCCCCTCCCCCTAGACGTAACAATCATTTCTTTATTATTACTTTAATCCTCAATGTCCCCCTTCAGCTTCTTTCCCACTGTAGTCTCACAACACACATGTATATACAGACTCTTAGGCAAGAGTGACCGTCCAAGCCCACGTGAACCCATTATTTAAACCCCGGAACACCATACCATCGGCTTGCATCATCCCGCATCATTGGAGATCACAGCGCGTCTCCTCGACCGACTTTATTAACAAGGTAAGGGGAAATAAGTTGGCCACCCTCTATGCTGCTCCAAATCCCCCCCCTTCACCCCTTTTTGTTATTGGTGTCTGTTAGAACTAATGGTGGCGGTGCGTATATGCGCCCCGATCAGCTGTCTGCGGCTGGGCGATGTAACTCCGTCACAGGTACCTTTTAAGCACATTGTTGCCCTGAGGCAACAAACCAGTTTCTGGCACGGGGGGTCAAATTTCACACACACGAAACACACACACACACACCACACACACACACCACACACACACACACACATCCACACACACACACACACACACACACTACACACACACACTATACACATAATAGTAATTTATATATCTATTCCTATTATATATAGTAATATAGTACATGATATATAGCTAATATATACTACGGTAATATTATATATATATATATATTATATTATATATGATACTGATGAAACTGGTGAAAAATTGTAAGTTAAATTCTCGGAATGAGAGGTGAAACGTCTTCAAGCAACTTAAGGAAGTCCAGACGCTTTTCTTCGCAAGCTCCTTTGACTACGATGACCTGGATGACTGAGAACCTTCACAAACACTTGTAGATCACCAGTTTCCGATACTCACACCAGCCCATCTGGCACCAACAAACATGCCCAGGTCAAAGCATCTGAAGCCACATTCCTTCCCCTCTCTGATGCAGGTCAAATTGACCACGTTAGCATGTCTGCCATTTGATTGGATGATGTTAACCTTGTGAGAGGAAGTCAAGACGAAACTGTCTTTGGAAGAATCAGAATCAGACAGCATACTCTATTAATTTGTGAGTATACATATATATATGGTATTCTGTAAGTGATTGTGTGCTCACAGATTTGTTTGTCAATCATGGCCAATAATAAACTGAACCTTGTTGAGAACCATTATTAATGACATTTAGTTAAAAATGTAATTTGATTCGTTTAGACGTTTTTCCCCTGGTTTATAACTGCGTTAATGAAGAGCCTGAGGTATAATAGCACCGGTATAATCATCACATTTATGATTATTAATTGCATGAATAATTCATAGTTGACTTTTTTAATTGCTTTGGAGAAATTGCTCCCATAAACCACAAATTAAAAAAAAATGCTTCAGAATTTTTTTAAGGATTCAAATGGGTGACCTGAGCTCTGCAAAAAAAAAAAGGAAAAAAAAATACCAAGTGCGCCCATCGAGTTCCCACAATCTGTTTACATATTATTTTGCATTTGTTATTACTTTCATTATTTTTTATCATGAAATTAACTCTAAATTTAAGGAATAGCTGCTTTGACCCCTCCAAAAATGTAATATGTAGATTGATAGAATTGGAGGCAGTGGGTGCCATATTTTGATGAATGTCATTACACACTCTGCGCACTAATGAGAAAAACTACTCCCCCAATAGGATTCAACTGTGGTTTTGAAAACTGATAAGATTTTCCCTTTCCAGAGCTAGAAGTACTAACTTCATGCAGTGCTACAAGACCAAGTGAACTGTATTCAAGTCACAAGGTTTTCAAATAAATCATCCATCCATAAACAAACAAAATAAAAATAAAGACAAAAACACTATTTGAAATCTTTATAAATTATTTAACTGAAACCCACCTGCATTAATACTATTTTTATTTATATAGATTTCTTCCTTTAGATAGTGCAGTTTGTGAAATTAAAAATCCTGTTAGTGCAGTCTGATCCTCCAGGTCTGCATGGCCATGCAGCAAAACTGCAGCATTATGGGCTGTGCATTTTAAAGCCAAAAGGTTTGAGGCAGAAAGCTGGGGCTGGAAGCTGCTCAACTAGCTGCAAGCATCACATGCCAAAGACATCAGAAAGCCATTCACTACCACCGAGAGGTTCCATGGGAAGAAACAATAGTGGGCAAACAGACTCTCTTGCCCTCTGCTTTGTGCAAGATTTGTATAAGGCCAGCCTGCATGACTGCCAGAGTATTACTGGCCATTGGAAAGCTTTTTTTCCATCACTATCAGCTTTTGCAGAATCTGATTAAGAAGGATTTACATTTCTTCTACTGTGACCAGGAGTCATTCCCCTGGGTACACCTGTACGCCTAAACCACAGACCCTCTGGTTTTGATGAAGGAAGACAGTATGTAACCTGGAAATAGGTCTTTGAGCACACAAACAAGCGCAGCATACCCAGCTCACATTTCCCCATTTTTTTGCTGGTTCACCTTTTTCTCTTTTCATTTCTGCACCCAAGTAAAGCATACTTTAAAATCAGGAAAAACTGTGTATATAGAAATGGTAGAACAAAATGTTAAACGTGTGAATGCTCTGTAAGCACCGGAAATTTAATAGTAATATGACTGAATGTTTTGGGATATCTGCACTGTATCATAGCTCTTCTGATGTGAAATCATTATCCATCCATTGATTTTCTTCTGTTTATCCGATTCAGGGTTGCAGTCTGGACTAGAGCCTTTTTCACGGGTGTCATAGGGGAAGAGGCGGGGTAAACGCTGGACAGGTGACCAGTATATTGTACGGTTAACACAGAGACACAGAAAGACTTTCACACACACATTTACACCTAGAGCCAATTTAGAATTTGCATTTACCTAAAAAGCATATCTTTGAACTGTGGGAGGAAGCAGGGGTACCTGAAGAGAGAATATAGTAACCCCACACAGAGAGGTGGATGTTCTTTCTGTCAGGTGACAGTGCTGACCACAGATAACCAAACTTTTACACATTATCTATATTAGCATTAAAATGGCAAGGTGAAGTCCATCATTCTACAATGAAAAAGACTATTCGCAGATAGAAAATATTGAAGACAGTTGGCAATCATCACAGGAATGGCTATCCCAGCGAATTCGTCCAAGCACAGCAGCAACTCTACAACAAAATAACTGAAACGGAAAAGACTCATGGTTTTGCAGTGTCCCAGCCAAAGTCCAGACCTAAACCTGACTGAAATGCTGTGACAGGACCTTGAAAGAGCTGTGCATGAATAAATGCCAGCAAACGTCCCTGAAACGAAGCAACAATGTAAAGAAGTGTGAGCCAATCTTTCTCCACAGTGACATGAGAAATTGAAAGTCATACATAAAATGGTCACTCCAAGTTATTGCTGCTAAAGGTGCTTCTACAAGCTACTGAATCATGGGCTCTACTTTTTTTTTTACATACTACTTCTTTTTCGCAAAGTATAAAATGCTATTTGACGTTTATCTGAAGTTGGACCTGGTAAGGACTACATCTTTTTCAATCATGTCATGAGCTGTAAAACCTAGGCTAGACTTCAGTTTATTTTATTTGAATATTATTTTATTTTTACCATGACTCTAGATTTGAGTTTCTAGTGTCTAAAACCAGATTCCACACAGGTCCCTGAATCCCAGATTCAATTACTGTTTTTGGTAATGAAGGCGAAAATACATCGAAGGCTTTGGCCATAATAAACTTGTATTAGGTAGCATTACCTACTTAATACAAGGGCGACCGTGGCTCAGGGGGTTGGGAAGTGTATCTGTAACCGGAAGGTCGCTGGTTCGATCCCTGGGCTCTCTGTCCTGGTCGTTGTGTCCTTGGGCAAGACATTTTACCCTACCGCCTACTGGTGTTGGCCAGAGGGGCCGATGGCGCGACATGGCGGTCGCTTCTGTCAGTCTGCCCCAGGGCAACTGTGGCTACAACCGTAGCTTGCCTCCACCAGTGTGTGCGAGAGTGAATGAATAGTGGCATTGTAAAGCGCTTTGGGTGCCTTGAAAAGCGCTATATAAATCCAATCCATTATTATTATTATTATTATTACATAAGACATTTAGCCGTTGGAATAGAGATGTGGTAGTTGTTGAGAATCCTCTCTTCACCTACATAGATTTTACATTAAAATTTTAATGAAATAAAAAATTGTCCTTTGCATATTTTATCTATTTAGTGTTACAATAAGTAGAACAAATGTGTTTTTTCTTTTGAAAATAAGGATTTTTCAGAGTAACTGTTGTTAATAAACTATAATCAAAACAGACTTCAGGCATTTGTGAACAATAAGCAAGAAAATTGAAAAGTTATCTTGAGTTTATTTTAAACAACTTCCAATTTTTCACTGTAGAAGTGTAAAAATAACACAACTTAATTCTGTGAGGTTTTAGATGGTTTGCTACACAAACATAAAGCAAATATAAATGTTGACATTTAGTCCAGGCCACCCAATTCTATAGTGATACTGTACAGCATTTAGATATAGAGGAAGACAGATGCACTATGAGTTTAAATGGATTCTTAAAAAGAAAAACAATAACAGACTTGTTTGTAACTCCACTCAACTGTGAAATTAAGAGTAAGCACTCTAATGAAGGAGTTTTGTTTCCAAATTTAGATTATGGCTACAACATGTTTACCACAATGACTCCCTTCATCAACATCAGTTCTACCCAAAGAAACTAAACTTTCAACATAACACAATTTACCAGAACAGATGAGGATAGCCTTTGAAAGCTTTTTAATTACTTCTTGGGGTGTTATGTTTTACCTGCCATTTGCAAAAAATAAAATTAATCTGATAAAAAATATATCCAGAGAAACTACTACTACTGTTTATATAGTGCCAGTCACAGCAGCCTTGTAGTATAAAGTGCCTCAAGGCACTTGATGCTCCAAGGTAAAGACCCTGCAGTATTCTGGAGAAAACCCCAAAAATCAGATGACCCGATGAGCTGACATTTTGCAATGGCAGGAAGAAAAACTCTCATTTAAGAGGAAGAAACCTCCTTCAGAACTGGGATCAGGGAATGACAGACATCTGTTACGACTGTTTGGGTGATGAGGGGAAAGAGAAAAGGAGAAAAAAAGAGAGAGCATAGAGAGACAGGGCAAAAAAACAGACTAATTAAGAGAGAAGATAAAATTTAATGACATGATGCAATGGTGTATAAACAGTTCGGGGTTGAAAAGAGGTGAGTGGAGATGTCACGGTTCCGGGTCATTTTGACCGAGCATTTTGAGTTTTTTATGTTTTGGTTTATTTTCTGATGCTCTTGTGCTTTGTTGATTATTATTAGAATTCTATGTTTCTGTTTATCCGTGTTCAGGGATTAGTTCTTAGGTTTTGTGTATCATGTTTAGTGTAGGTTCAGTTCTGTGTCTAGTCTGCATCTTTGTGTAGTGGTTCTTGTTTCCTGTTTTATTGTGAAGGTCTGTGTCTCATGTGAGTGTATTCAGTTTACCTCCCTTGTCTTGTCTTGTCTTGTTAATTACTTCCAGCTGTGTTTCCCACCTGTATGTAATCTCCCTGTGTTCTTCTGCGTGTATTTAAGTCGTGTCTTCTTACGTTGTAGTCGCTGGTCCGTCTGTTAATCTCCTGTGAATCCATCGTGTGTGTTCCCTGCCGTCCGTCTTCGTATGCCTCCATTTATCCTCCGTGCTCAGGTTTGCTGCTCAGTAGTTTAGTTTGCCCCAGTATAGTTTAGCTTTTGTTCGGTTTTGCCGTTTTTCACCTTGTACTTTATTTTCAATAAACCTCCTTCACATCTCAGCGAGTGTCTGCATTTGGATCCTTCTTTATTTTTCCCCACACAGCTCCTCCCACTCGCCATGACAAGAGAAGACTTGCTCAGTGCATCACATGAAGTCCTCCGGCAGTCTGAGCCTACAGCAGCCTAACAAAGGGACGATTCAGGATCACCTGATCCTGCCTTAACTATCATAAAGCGAAGTTTAGACTCTAATCTTAAAACTAGAAATGGTGTCTGTCTTCTGAATGCAAGCTGGGAGCTGAGTTTATTCTCTAACAAAGACTTATACAGACGTCTTTAATATATTTAATTCAAAGACATCCAAGGTGGGGTTTTTTCCTTACGTAAAAGCAACATAGCAATGGGAAACACGCTGAGAATGAATATCAATTCATTCTCAATGTCTAAAATGTCTTGGAGAAAAATTGACAATTTTTCTCCACATCCAATACCAATAGATAATGACGGTGGCCATTACATAATCTCACTTTGTGCCACGTGTTCAGTTGCACGTAGCAGCGCTTTTTCCATCAGTATATGTTTATCATGTGTTCTCATCTAAAAGTTGCTCTTTGGAAATTAAAAAAAATGGCCCATGCATATTTTGGAGTCCTGGGGCTGATCCAGGACTTGCTGGAAAGATTATATATCTCATCTGACCTGGGACATAAGAAAAAGGAAGTCTGGAATACCCTGATTTGCTTGTTGCCACCAAGTCCCGATCATTGTAGGAAATGGATTTATTGGAATACTGGAAAAAAAACATCAGGGTAGCAAAATAACTGAGACATAAGAAGGTAAGGAAGAAAACAAAGCTTCGGGGATTTAAAAAGGCACCCAGTTAAGTTTTGGACCACTGGTTGCACCTGGTGTCACATTATTCCAGTTTATCATTATGGTGCTTTATTTTTAGGTAGTGCTTATGTGCCAAGAAAGAGCACTACGTGTGCAAAAACAGAGGCAACTGCTCACTCGTAAAACTGCTTACTGGGAAAATTGGCTTTGCAGGTGTATTTTAATAAGAAAGTACATTAATCATGTGCGTTAAAACCTTAAGTATACAAAATTTAATTTTGATAAATAGTAATGCATTTAAGTAAGCCTTTTTTTCTTTGCAAAGAAATTTGCTACTTGGTAACTTTAAGAAAAAAAAAAGTTGTCATTTTGAGAAATCTGGTGACCAGCTCTGCACAAATAACCACATTAAAATCCAGTTAAGTCATACCACTTTAGCCACACGCAATTTAGTCCCCACAGTCACAGTTAGGCTAATTTCATGCTCCTGTGATTGTACAAAGTTGTGAAATGGTTTAACACGTGCAACAAAACCTCCAGTGAGATGACCATAATTACAAATCCAAAACAAGCCTGTCCCCACCTGTATCATATCTCCACCATAAGCTCCAATGAGCAATTCACGAACGTCATGGAGAAAGGTTGCACAGACAAACAGTAACGCTGCATGAAAATAAATTAACTGTCATGTACTTATGTTAATTAACTACCAAAAGGGTACCCACAACACACAGCACAATAAACCTGCCCCACAGTGCTCCTGGCCGTGTAGTGGCCTGGGGAGTCCTTCCACTTCATAGTGTAAAGGTCATCCTGTCTCAGTCTCTCTGGGTGCAGTCACACTGAAAAGGAAATGTCCCTGCATGATGTGACAATTAATCTGACAGCTGTTAACAAGGTTAATACATCATATGTGTGTGCATTCTTTCAGAAGGACCTCTCGTCTTCATCTTCTTTCTTCTTCCACTTCTACCTTCAGAGCATTTGCTGGTCTGGAGCTGCGACACTGCTCACCTACCTTTTCAAAGTCAATTATTTTGTTCATCAGAATGCAACGACGTGAGTTATTTTTTCCAGCTCCTTGTCGCAACATTCTCTCAAGATGTCTCTTTCACTAAACTTAATTGGAAGCGTAAATGCTTTTTAAGATGGCAGCACACTGTCAGAAAATTGGCAAACTCCAGTTTAGTGCTAAAGTGTCCATGAGTGTCTTTGCGTGTCTGTCGGGACAGCTATTTGACTGTCTGTGAGCGTCCAAACCTTTGACCTGCCAGTTCATACTTTTGTTTACCTCCCTTGACAAGATATCAGATTGAGTCTTACTTAGAAGGCGAAAAACAGTGTGAATAAAAATATTATATTATTTCAACGCCAGACAACATAGAGGAGTGCTTTGTTTTGCATCAGAATTAAAACAACTGTTGCCTTTTATTTTGATGAGAATGACTTTGACGATTCAAGTCTAGTGCACATAGGAAGAGAGAACAAATGAGCAAGGAGACAAACAGCCCAGCACAGTCAGTCCACAGGGGCGTTAGTAAAGCATATTGGGTTCTCTTATAGAATCTCAAACAGAGTTTGGGATGATTGGGAAAACTATCATTTGACTCTAGTTAAAGCAATGGCAAGTCCTCAAAACTAAAGTTTAATTCCGGGAGAAATTATACAACTTAAATTATTATTATTTTTTTTTAATCTTTGTATTATCATCATAATTGCTATGATTGTGGCTGTGCTTGATAAAAGATAATGATAAGTTTTCACATACCACCTCTGTTGTGCAGGTTAGAAAATTATACAGGTGTTTGTGGCTTCCAAATACAGTACACTTATCTTTTTGTCTGTACAAAGACCACAAAGGGAGAAATGTGTTCATTACAGAGTAGTGTCTAGCACCACCTAACTCGGTTTCAAGCAATCCAGGAAAGACATCATATAGCTTGTTCCCACATATGCAGTAGTTCACTCCATAAACTGTAAACTGACAATGAAAACTGTGCATTTTGAAGGAAAAACCCGACAACAGATGATAAAGAGAAAACATATTCATGACACAGATCTATTGCAAAATAGTAAAAGTAAACCCCTGAAGTGAATAGGACAAAATATTTTAACTCTAAAAGACATTACTGTGCAAAGGTCTTCAGCCACCCCTCATTCTATACTTGTGAAATATATTATGTGAAATAAGTACAGCCATTTATTAAAACATAAAAATAACAATTGAAATTCAGTATATAAGTAATAATGACCGAGAATATATACCCATATATTTGGCATGACTATCTTTATTCTTCAACACAGACAAAACTTTCTTAGACTAGTGTTCTTGTTCTTTCTCTAAGGAGCCTTCAGTTATACTTCTCCAGACTTCTTGAAGGTAACTCAGTGTCAATGTGTATGCCTAGAGACTCTAAAGAAAGGCCCAATAAAAAAGAAGTTAACATGTCTCAAGCTTTTATTGAACACAATGAGTGAAACATTTCTGGAAGGGACACTAGTTTGCTTGTGTGTTTGCTTGGAGGTCACAGGGGGGAGGGCAGGTAGGTGTTCTACTGAAGGTTTCCAATGAGAATGAACCAGTTCAGGTAGCATCTCCACCCAAATGTGGGACCATGCCTGCCCAAGCTAGCCTCAGACAGAAGTTACAGAAGCAGTGCAACTGAAGATCTATCTTGGATGTTCCCTGCCTTTTGTTCTGTTTTCTGTCAAGATGACACACTGCTTCATTAATGTTGATGGCCGGGGGACACCAATTCATGACTGATAGTGTGTGTTTGTTTGTGATCAAACTGGGATGATAGCCAGCTGCAGACCATTTCTGGGGCTTCAGTGAACAGTAGATGGATCAACTGAGGGACCAGATGCATCTCTTCGGTCCTGTCGTTCATTTCTTAAGGTCATGACTTTCAGATACTGTTCATCTGCAGTAGATTGGGCTTTTTAGGCTTGCCACTTTTGCCTTTGTCCCCCCACTATGACCAGTTTCCTCATATTTTTTAAGATCACATAATTATTGTTATTATTTTATTTCATTTTGAAATATATTGTATTTTTTTATAACAGGTTGCTGGTAACAAAGCACCTAAAAATACAGTTACAAATTAGTTATTTGAAGAAAATGGTCAGGTACAAAGATTGAACTGATAATGAGTAAAGAAACAATTTCCTAAAAATAAAGGGAAAAAAGATGTGACTAAATGCTGCAAAAAAAGAGTTTGAAATTTGTACTGATTCTAATATCAGCTGCATTTTTTAAACTTCCCTGTTCAGTGTATGAGTACAGTTACACAGTATAGACACGCTCTCTAAAGCTCTACCACATAAGAATAAAATAAGCATCCCACTGTTCTATAACTGTGTCTCGTTATAAAAAGAACATCCTCTTGTTATAATGAGTTGCTTTTATCACAAGACTATAAGCACTGGATCTCATAAGCCAGTGCTGAATGTTAGAAGAACAAAGATAGCGGAACATGCTGTCCCGTAAAGAATAGTGCAGCTCTCAAATTTCACTTTGCTCCTCTCTCTGATAGTCATTTGTAGTATCTGCATACAAATGACAATCCCATTAAAATTATATTGCTCAGAGAGAGCACAGTTTCTTTGTGTGCTAGGTCTGAAAGGGAGAAAAACCTGACTTGTTAATTAGTGTTCTCTTTCTGATTTGTGTTGAATTGTAATTGAACCTCATGGTAGAACTATAAAATGCAGCAAACCATATGGGGGAAATGTGCCAGTCAGGCTTGTTGCCTGACTTAGTTGTTCCTTAAAAAAAATCTGAATCTGTTAAAGTTAATTTAGCAAATACTTTTCATATGTTAACCTAAAGGGAAATGTTTCAACTCTACTGGAACACACCCATAAACTCAAAGACAGTCAACTAGCTTAAAAACAGCGCAGTCAAAGCAGACGCCACTATCCAGCCACTTTAATTTATATAGCACCATTTCACAACAACAGGTAACGCAAGCCACTTTGTATCACAAGGTAAAGAGCCTACGACATTAGAGAGAAAGCCCCACCAATCAGATTTTCCCTCATGAGAAGGACCTGGCGACAGTGGGAAGAAAGAACTCCCTTTTAATAGGAAGAGGCCAACCTCTGGTAGAACAAAGCTCAGTGAGGGGCAGCCATCTGCTGTGATTAGTTGGCGGTAAGCGGATAGAGAATAGGGGGATATTTTATTCTTTATTATTTCTTTATTACTTTTTAGCACAACAGCTGCCAATTACCTTGTGTTATACTGAAGAGAAGGGAAGCATCACTATAACCAGCATCTCCAAAACTGGTCAACTCACACAAAATACAATTTAAAAATAACCTGGATGGATGAATATCACTACAGACCAGACGGAAATGTGTAAATTAGATTCAGGGGGTGTACTGTCTCTTTAATACCTTGTGTCATAATAGATGGTTACTCTGGTTAGAGTGCAGTGTAGTATAAGTTGTTTTTTTTTTTTTTTAAATGGTGACTGAGGAGAAGTCTATGTGTTACTCTCCATTTAACAATTTACTGACTTTTTGTCCCTTTTAAGTTTTAAACATAGATTCAACAAATCTGCATGTTTTCTTTTATTATTCTATTTTTTGATGGGCAAATAACTGCTATTTTCTCTTACACCTTCTTAATAAAATCTATCTTGTAATGTAAAGTATGCACAGTTGGAAATGTTGGTCAAGCTTGTATTAGAAAGTCTTCTAATACACTTCTCATGTGATTGTAGGAGTGCGATCTCTAGCTTACAGGCTTGCCTTGTTCCCTGCTAATCTAAATATGTGAAAGTTTTTTAAGTCCTCTGCAAAAATCCCAACCCTGGTGGGGTTTTTATAGTTGGGAAACTATAAAAACTACCATAGGTCACTGAATTTGTAGCAGAAAAAGTGGTAATTTGGGTAAGATTTCATACAAAACGCCAGTTAACCTTCTGCTGTAGATCGTAAAATCTAAATGGTAAGACTTAGATGGTGCTGAAGGGTGATGGGTCTCAGTGTAGCTGTAGAAGTGTCAAAAATAAGGATGCTCTGCAGAGCGACTACTATAACATGTCAGTAAGCCTGCCTTCTGTCTCAACAAGGTGATGTGGATCCGTCATCTTGGAGAGAATGAAGCCATTGAGGTTGATACAATTAATGCATTGGTTGACATTTCACTGAGTGACCCAGCCCACACACATACATTTTCAGCCTTTAAAACATGCACAATGGTGGAAAAAAAGCATTTCCTGTAGTGATTTTACTAAACCCATATTCTAAGGCTGTTATTGGCAGACACAGGCAATGTGAAAAGGCTTTCAAGAATATTATTCATTTTGACTTATTTGATATAATCCTTCCACCTCAAGCTGTAGATTTGTAAATGTAACCCATTTATGGTAATGAGCATTAAATCCCCTTACAGTTATGTGTGCATACTCCATTTATTTTTGATTAAAATATCCCACATAATTTCTGCCTACTTCTTGACAAAATGGTAATTAAAGAATACAATTCCTTTTATAAAGGAAATTAATTCAGTCTATAGGTTTTGTGTATTGCCACAGAAACACACAAACGAGCTACCGCCACGTATTGGAGTGGACCTCAGCTGCGTGGTCTATATTATAGAAAGTTCATTCTATTTAACACAAAAATAGGGCAGGGAACTGAAAAAGCTGTGTTTTGTTTTCGTCTTGAAATATACTGTACATCCAGTCACATAGGGCATTTTTGTAATTTATTACATAGAGGAGATGTGGATTTTGGGCAATAAATATTTCCTAACACAAGAGGTGGCTGTGAAACTGGATCCAACAAAAAAAAAAGAGAGAGAGAGAGAAAAAATCACAGCCTCCTTTTCAATGTTGCTGCATGTTGCACACATCCTATAAATAATGTACTAACAAATATTGATTAATGTACCTCAAGAAGAACCACAAGGCCCAAAAGCCCCGATGTTTTGAGCTCTGCCTCTGACTGAATGTTTATGGCCTGAGGCGATGTGTGGTCCTTGCACTGTACTTTACTAATGGGGATTTCATTCTGGGCAATGAATTATGATTCTGCTTAGCTTCATTTCTTATTTAATTTGCAAATCTACCAACTGCAAATGCATCAGCATGTAAATGAATCCAGGCTACCATGGAATCAAACTTGAAAATGCATGTTTTTGTTGAGTCTCTGGCCAAAATAGACCCCTCTCATGTCAAAAGGTTGGTATGACTGATAGTTCTTGTTCCAGATATTCATGAAGGTCGTGCCTCGCAAGTGTCTTTGAGATGCGACAACATGGTGGATAATATCATGATCCAGAAACCTGCGAGTGCATTATAGTAAACATGACAGTATCTCCACTGTTTATGGTCACATATGCGTAAATCATGTGGAGTGAGGCATAAGCCGTATATTTTCCACAGCAGGCATTAAAAGTTGTGCACCATTAAAGTGGGAAAAAAGGGGTGATTTTGAGCCAAATGACTGGTAATAACCTCATGTCAATAGCAATGTCATGCATTAGTCATAGTTTATTATAGAGTGTGGTATTGGATTAGAAGGAATTAGACTGGCTGTGGTTTAATTGGTCCATTTTCTTGTCACCCGTGCTCTGCCCACATGTTGGAAGCTATCTGGATCTATTTACTGCCTAATTCTTAAATCCGACCTGTGCATCTTAGTGAATCACCTAGTTTACAGTGAATTAGGTCATGAGCACCCCCAGGCATTGATAATTATGGTGTGACATGCCCTGCACAGCAACACGCTGACCGTCACTTTTACTTTATAGGCCCAGCAACCAATATGCTATGACACTGTTGACATATCACACCAAATGAAGAAAAAAAAAGAAAAAAGGGGAAAAACACAGTGTTTTACAGTATTCTTCCAAAACGACTCAAGAGGCTCTGATGGCCAAATGGAAGAAGAGGTGAAAACACTCTGCAATAAAGGTGCTAGAATTTGCTCTAAGGAAAGTTTGATCACCGTTCTTAGACACCCAATATATCCTTTAGACACTGTAAAGGATTTTACACTGTGCCTCCCAAAGGCTTGGATGTTATCTGAAAAGTGAATTACATTAGACAGTGCTTAAGGTGGAAACAGTGCACCAACCACAGTTGTGATGAATGAATGGTGACAGTTGTCTCCAGCCCTGTGTGTTGCATGAACTTGTACTGAATTTCGTCTGACAACTGCAGTCAGACACTAATGCATCAATAACACATTATTACTTTCCTGTCTGGCACAATCAGCAATAACCTACATTTCTCAGGTGTATTTATTCAACAAATGAGAGAAAGAGAGAGAGAGAGTGGGTGTCTGCAGGATGTCATGTAGGTACGATAAATCCAAATAGCATGAAAACCAATCTTAAGAGTCACCTGTTTGTCTACTTGGCTTCTTGATCTTAAAAAGCACGAGTAAACGGCTAAAAACATAGAATTAATCCATGCAGTGTCTCTCTCAATATCATACTTAAACAGGAAGTACTACAGACATCAACTACACGATGAAGGCAACCCAGTTTCGGCTCCATGTACAGTCTTTATACAGCTGTTTGCCACAAATATGCTATACTCAGTCAGTTTCAGGACCATGGACAGGGCTTAGAGACATTAAAAGAGTATAATTTCAAAACGCATTCATCTTAATGTACCACTTTAGGACCATAGACAGAGATGAATTATATTAAGGACACTGCTGAATCTAATATCACTCATTCATTCACTCTGTCTATATATACCCTGTAGTCACTCAGAAGCCATCATTTGTGGCCGAATGTGCAATGCTTCACTATCCAGTTGACTATCCAAGAAAATATATAAATTTTTAAAAATGATGCGAGATAATGGATTTGATTAGGATTTGTTCAAATTCTGTGTTTAATTTAAAAGTAAAAACCAACAATGAATTTCAGTTTCCGTTTCGGTGCAGCAGACATTTTTTATTTTTCCTCAATATGTACTTGCTTTCAGCAACAGCAACATGGCTGCATATTATTGAGACCATAGCCACAAATCATGTACT
The DNA here is from genome assembly GCF_018398535.1 of Haplochromis burtoni. Taxonomy (NCBI): domain Eukaryota; kingdom Metazoa; phylum Chordata; class Actinopteri; order Cichliformes; family Cichlidae; genus Haplochromis; species Haplochromis burtoni. Next base: position 1,433,053 of record NW_024582516.1, on the reverse strand, counting down.
CTGTTTAGAAGACTTTCCATCATACACTGTGTCTATCTAAGAATTTCTTACTCTATATAGGGAGTGTGGTAAAACTGCTGTGCTGAGCTAAAAAAGCAGTATACAATCCATACTCTGTAACAAAGACCTGCTTTATTTTTTTAATATGGTTGGTGATGGTGTTGTGTGTTTGACAGTTGTCTTAGTCACAGTTCACGAGCATAGGCAGTCTAAACCAGGCTTTAGGCTACATAATGTATAAGATGACAAAATCATTGGAACGAGTACAGACACCATTGTTTTGCTTCAGTATTTCTTTTGTGCTTAAGTTTCAGCAACACACACAAACACACACACACACACACACACACACACACACGGCTTGGAAAAAGGCTCGTCTATCATTTCTTTGTCCAAGAAGCGTTCCCTTTCTTATTTTCAATCACACAACCAGGGGTGTGCAATACTGAATGCACAGTTAAGGCTCTGTGCCATACTATACTTTAGTTGCATGCATGATAAATTATACTTGCTATAATAAAGAAAAAAAAAAATCTTGTTCACACGTGTTTTACCCCAATTCTCCAAAACGTAGAAACATCTATTTATCTATAGTAGTGCACAGCTGAAGATAATAAATGCTTTAAATTGGCTTAATATCTACAACACTCAAAGTTCCAGCACCGTGGACGGGTCTTGGTGATATTACAGTTCAAGTATAATGCATTATTTTTGTTTGCCGGTCCCGGGTGTATTACATCGTGCTGAGCACCAGGGACACATCTGCTCTCGCCAATTTCAGCACCATGGTCAGCGCTGGTTTCCCGTTAACGGTGTGTTGTTCGGTGTGCTGCACTTTCACAGTTTAAGCACTGAGAACAGGGCTGCATGCTATTGCGATGCAGCTTTACGTTGACCCCCACCCCCCTCGCTGTAATAACACACACCCCTGTTCATTCTCCCCCAGTAAGAAAAACCGTGCTCTTTATCCCAGCCAGTGCTTGCAGTGAATGAAATGAAAGCATGCCTGGATCGTGACGTGGCGCTGACACCGCGTGAGCTCTGCATCTTTAAAACAGAAGGACAAAAAGCAGAAAAAAAGAAACCGAAAGAAAAACAGACAAGCTGCTCAGTCATAACTGTGGGATGATAAGGACTACCTCTTTTTACTTTTGGAGAGAGTCGAGCCGTTAGGAGAGCATTCAGCATCAGCTGTTCAACACTGGTCTCTCATTGCTGGAAGTCGGGGCTGAATCAGTCACATGACAGAACTGGAGGCAGAGATCTAGAGAAAAGGCACAGCATTTCGGCTAGCACCGCCATACTGTATTTTGAGCCATATCACATTTTTATTGCAACATTTTACTCCCGCTCGGTGAGTACATTTCCAATGGCTTTTTTGTAAGCATTTTTTGTCTTTTTAATTGCCCCCCCTTTTTTTGTTATTTTTCCTCCTTTTGCTGATGGTTGAATTGAGCATTGACATGGTGGTTTTGAGCGTTTTTCCACATCCAGGCTTCAAGTTTTTAGCATGCAGTTATTCTGATCGAGAGTGCCAAGAGGGTAAACGGGTGCGTTATCGGGATTGAGAAAGCCTTTACTTGCTTGCAGTTTTGTTTCGAGGGTCGAAACCAAGCAGGTTTTGTCAGTATTGAGATTTTTCGAACATTTATTGGTGGTTTTGAAACATTTTTAATTTTTTTCTCTTTTTTTTTCTTTTTTGTTTCTGTCGACTTTTGCTGTTGCTATGCTTTGGTTTGCATTTTGCAGTGTTGTTTGTTGCCTTCGAGTTTTGTGATTTTGATGTCTCGGTGAAATCACCACCGATCCGATCCTTGCTTTTACTTTGCTCCTCTTTTCTTTATGGAAAAAAAGAGGAGGAATCATTTTTAAAGCCCGATGACATTTTAACGTGCTACTTTTCTTGCAGCTGAGCTCACAGGTTTGTGGTTTTTGTTTTTGGTTTTTTGTGTTCCTCTCTTTTTCCGATTTCATTATACTTTTGCTGGTGGCAGTGTCAAGTATTTTTTGGATGTTATTTTTTTGACTAGATGATGCTGGGTGGACGAGGGGAGTTTTGATTCTTGGGGGAGTTCAATGCGTTCTTGTTTTCAACGAGGATGAACAGACATTTTCCCTCTTGCAGGTATATAACGTGAGCGGATGAGTGACACGCTTCTGTATTTACAATAAAGAATGAGGTGACAGAAATATGCACCTGTGGCTGACGTGTTATTTTGTAAGGGCTGTTCAAATTGTTGATTAGAAAAGGCATTCTTCATCAATGTTACCTGAAGGTTACCTGCTGTGATCGATCTGTACCTAATGCTTCATAAAATAAAATACAAAAAAAAATCTAATGTCGTGGTCAATAATTCAAGAACACGAATTGGAAATCACACGCAGTTCGTTCGAACAGTGTTTTCTTTGTCGTGAGTTCAACAATCTTCACGCCGTTCAAGCTGAAGACTAAATGTAAGTAGATACAGCCAAGGACGGATAGACTGCAAGAAATGCAAGTATCGAAAGTCTATCCATATATCGATTTGGAGGAGCGGAAATAACAAAATTCCTTTACTGCAGCAGACGCTTCTTTAAACTGCAGCTGGCTACCAACTTGAGGGAAATAATTAGGTTACATTTTCCATTGCAGTATGTCATGGGCAAATATCTTCCCACACTTAAGTGCCCCTCTTAGTCCTTCACAAACTCAAATCCGCTTTTTGTGGGCCTGGATGCATAAATACTTTTTTTTCTAATCTGATTTTGCAGGAAATGAACTAAAAGAGGACTTAGAGTGAAATAATCCTTTCAAGAGGCAGTTTAACCTCAGATTATTAGTGCTGCAGGAAATGCAAAAATAAAAGCGAAAACAGATATCATGGAGTCTTAGAAAAGAGCAAGGCTTGCAATCAGTTACTCGAATTATTTGCTCTGTGTGTGTGTGTGTGTGTGTGTGTGTGTGTGTGTGTGTGTGTGTGTGTGTGTGTGTGTGTGTGGGTTCATAGCCAAAAAGTCATGGTACTCAGCAGAAATCCACCATCTCTACTTGACTTACTCTTCACTTTTTCCCGGGCTGATCTAAATCATTTCTGCCTTTGGAGTTTCCATTTTTAAAGAAAGGAGTCAAGCTTGTGCATCAGATCTCATCAGTTTGCTCCATTTAACTCATATGTGTTCAGTTTAACAGAACAGAGGTTTCGTCGGCATAATACTGCAGGCCAATAAAACACAGGGGAGTGGACCATTAAGTCTGAGTGTAGACTGTTAAGTCCCGGTGTCATTAAACAGGCTTGCATAGTTGATCAGAATCCAAATAATTTAATGTGGTGAAATGAAACATTAATAACTACTGGATGAAAAACGCAGTTGGTAAACTAGGATTGTTAATAAGGCAAACTGACTAGAGCAATTAAGATGAAACATGTTGCAGAGAATTGAAAGGCTGTTATTAAGTATTGATTTCTCTGTCTTCAGTTAGATCTATGCAGACCATAAAGGAGATGTAGATAAAGAGCATGAGGAGATTTTAATGGGGTCCAATTTGCGAGCCAATTTAGAAACGGCTTTAAGAGTCTAGGAAGAGAGTAAGTGTTTGCTTGTAGACACATAGTAAATATATTATAGGCTATGGTGTTGGAGTAGGTGTGGATTTGCCACCGAGTCTGTCAGTGACTGAAAAAGAAGAATTACAATTGAATCCAACAATTAGATTCAGATACAAGTAATCAGTGTACCATCAGTTCTTGCACTGCAGCCACAATTTAATTACATTTTCCTTCAAAAATTTCTAAAAGTCACTGAACTCATTTAAGCCATGAGCACATTAAACTCTTACACCGAGTAATTCGGTGAAAGAATGACTTTAATTTTCAAGGCCTGTATTTTAGCCTGAAGCCAGGGCATTTCACATGTGTCTAGATAATATTTTCAGTAACTTCTTCAAGGTGTCACACTGTCCTCCAGTTTATCTATGCAGAATTACACACAAGTCCATTTTTAGCTGCATAAAATAGCTGTCTTTTGTAAACGTTCCAAAGAAATTGTCTTCATTATCTTCGGTGCACAAAGGTTTTAATCAGCCCACTCCCTCAAAATCAATCCATCTGTTGGCTTTCAAACCTCAAACCACAACATCACAAGACATCAACATGTCTTCACGCCCTGAGTTGAGAGTTGTTTCTGCCACACCGCCACAGTGTGAGCTCCACAGACATCTCTCCTGCTAAGCATTATGATAGTTTCTATTACGTCCTGCAGTGTTGTGTCTGCGCTCCAGGCAGGTTTTCTGTTATCTGGGCCAAGCCAGAACCGCACAGGAGTCTCACAGAGAAGTATGATAGCTCATGTGTGGTTATATCTCTGCTACCATGAATAAAACATCACGCAAGAGTCAGCTATGTGCACTAAGCATGTGCTTAACTAGAAGATGCATGAAAGTGAATGCAGGTTTGGTGGTGGTGGTGGTGGTGTGTGTGTGTGTGTATTTGCAGATATATGTTGCTTTAGTATCATCTTTCAAAAGAAGAAACAATAAGCAACATTAAAGGAGGACAAAACCTGAGCAGACTGAGACGTTTTATGTTTTGCCCTTTAAAGTGTTGAAAAGGGACCATGAAACAAGTTTTATCATTTTCAAGAAGCAGCAGTAGCTCTTTACTTAAATTATGTTTTTTTAACCATAAAGGCACTCATATAGTTTGACTTGCCACTGTCTGAAAATATGGCAGCTACAAAGCTGGTCTGAATTTTGCTCTCATCTTAACAATTTTTTTTGCCAGTCAGTGAAGCTCTCAATTAATCTCTGCATTGTTTTAATTGGATTTCCACATGTCATTACTCACATAGGAAAGAGTTTGGTTGCTGTTTTCCATCTTTATAAATCAATCTAGAAAATGAGCCTGACAGAAATAGTTATTGTCTTTCTGATAATTATTGTACTATAACAATAAATAATGATTTGCTCCATTCAAGTAGATACAAAAAATCCCGTTTCTCCTTCTTGACTAATAAGCATACGGCAAAGAGCACCACTCCTTACCGCATTGGTGTAATGTTATTTTGACAGAGTGATTAAGTGTGAGCAATACCTTAATTCTTCTTAGGCTTTACCACAAAGAAGAAAGGCCAGTTTTTATGTTACCTGAAAGAAAAAATGTCTGCAAGGCAAACTTGTGCAAGTCACAAGTTAGATTTTTTTTAGTAATCGCATGGTTGTAAAGGCAACTCGCAGAAGTGCATCCATATTATTATCAACTCAAAGCGTCTTTCATCTGCATTTTGGCAGCTAGTCAACCATATCAACATAACATGAAGTACCAAAGTAAAAAGAGTGTTTTACGATGTGTTTTATTTCTCTCAACGAGGCATTCGCTTCCTTCTCCCCTCCTTTTAACAGATAAACAGCTTACCTTTGCCATGACTCATTCTACTGAGACTACTGTTAAGTACTTTACTGTCCTTTTCTGAGCTGTTAATTTGATAAGTGAGGGGATCTTGCACTTCATAGTCTGGGCAATTAAACCCATATCTGAAGAATAGGGTCAGGCTGAATGACTTTCCAGTGTCTATTATGGGAACCATCTGAGTTACTGTGAATCACTGAAATCAGACTTCTGCACCGACATGCTGAGACCTGATTGTAACTTTAAAATTTCGTATGAAAGCAAAGTTTTGTTTTAGTTACATGTAACTGACATTCGGTCTTGAGAGCGTGCACTCTTTTAACTTGATGCTTATGAAGACAATGGGATCAGTCGCAAAACAGTGATATTTTTTTCCTTTGATTAAATACACGAAACTAGACCTAGACTGAGACTTGGGATGTGTTCTGGATTTGTAAAGCGAATTGAATTTTTCTATTTTTAGGGAGGAAATAAGTTTAGAGCTGTGGGATTAGGACAAACCTCACAAAAGGACATGGAGCTAAGATGGTGTAAAGGTCAGTGTTTGGAAGATCCAATCATGAGGAAAGTACAGTTTATACTGCTTTCCCAGCGCTGTCCAGTTGTTGATCCAGCCTACATGATAGCTTCCAGGTCACATGAGGTCAAGCTTAAAAATTCAGTACAATTTTCTAATTAGTATGTGTTAAATTCCATTCGGCAGGAGTATCACGTAGGAGCAAAACATTCAAAATTAGGCTTTAAATTAGATATGGATGAAGCATTGCTGCTTCTAATATACATAAGTATTATGTCTTTAGACGAAAATGTCACAGAGTTTCCTGCAGCAGCATCTTCTCCCCCACCCCCTCCTAATTAAACTGTAATTTCAGAAAATTGTTGGTCTCATTGTAGATACATAAGCCTGTTTCATCACACTTAACTTTTTGGCATTTTAATACATGTTTTTCACATCAGTGTGCCAAACATCATCATTAAAATTTAACCCTCAGGCAGAAGGATGACCGAGCCAAAGATGATTAGTCTGTGCTTCTTTTCTGGAAATAACGGAAGGTCTCAGTTTGGATACATATAGAATTATGGAAATGTGGCTGGAATATTTTGGCAGGACACGAAAAAAAAGAACAATACACATGACCTCAATCTGCACATACACAAATTTAGACATACATTTGTAAAGAAAGATCAGGAGAAGGAATCTGATACATAAAGTTTTACCTATTTTTTGGTCCTTTTAAGAGCAGGCAGTTTAAGAGGAGCAAGATTTTAGCTTCTATTTCTTGCTTGTGTGCATTTATTATACTTTCATTATGCAGAAATTCTTCTCTTCAGCCCTCCTGATAACCTTCTTCCCCTGATCGGGCTAGCCAATCCACATTAAGTTGAGTAGTATCAAACTAGAACAATGGCACAGGAAAAGACAAGCTGATCAAATATTTAGAAAATTTTCTTTACCTCTCTGAAACATTAAAAAAAACGCAGAAAACACTGCAGATTAAATAAACATAAGACTCTCCCAAAATGCCACTATAAAATATTAAAAGCAGCATTAAAAAGATAAACACAGAAATACCAGAGACTAAGGGCTCCCAGGTCAATTTATAGAGGTTAAAATCAAAATGCATAGTGAAATTCAAAGACTTGAGTTGCCATAGGCAACATCTAAGGCTCAACTAATTGATTTATCATTAGGATGCAAAAGCAAGTGCTTACTTGCAATCTAAAGATGACCTGGGCATGAAAATATTAAGCGTAGGAACATTATGCATGGGAAACATCTAATTGGGAAGAACTTTTTTTTCCCTACTGTATAAGCAGTGGAGCATTGCCCACGGCGATGAATTCAAAGAACTGCATAGTTTACTGGTAAGAGTGAATCTTGGAAAAGCTGTTTCAGTTAAGAGACGAGGTTATAAAGTTGACAACTTGATCCATGAGTTCTGGCATTTCTAAGTGACTGTGTGCTCTTTGATTCTGAGTGCGTGACAGAAAAATAAACAAATGAAAAGCAACAAAAAAAAAGAGGCAGAGGAGTGGTATGAACCCTTCCAAAGCAGGTGGCAGAGCCCTCCAGATGCTGCAGAGAAGCAACGATGCAGATAATGTCTTGCCTAGATTACCTCAGGGACTCCGATTACAGTGGAGAGTCCTCATCTGGGTCAGCTCCGAGCTGGTTCTGCAGGGATCAGCTGTTCTCGCTGTTGTCCTGCTGGCCTCAGCTGTCTCTCACCTGCTTGTGACCAGTCACGGATGTATTGGCAGTCTAAACACAACAGAGTCGACATACATGATACGTTGCACTGTGCCGTACCTACACTGTCACGACAGGCTTATTTGCACTGAATATTATTTTGATAAGGTCTGCATGAAACTTGATCTAATTGAATTAATCAATTCACTGTTGTCATCTCTGGGAACGTTCAATTGTAAGGGAAAGATTTTACCATAACAGTGTAATAGTAGTAGAATAATAATAATACTAGAATAGCTGGAAATAGGAGGGTGAAAAATCTCCCTCTTACAAAGAAGAAATCTCCAGGAGTGGGGATCTCAGGGACCAATTGGGGTAAGCAGAAAGTGAAGAGAGAAAAGAAGAGCATAGAGAGACAACAAAAAATGTAACGTATGCATGGATAAATTGGTGAACAGGCCTTCAGAGCACAATCCCTAGGGGCAAGCGGTCAGAGCTCTCCTGGGGCTAAAGTGTTGGTTTGAAGGAATTTTTCTTGGGATGTCAATCAAATAACTTTAAAGAGACTGAAAATGGACAAAAAATAATCGCAAATAACTGCAAAGAGGCATAAATCAACCATAAATAATCCAAAAAGACAGAAAGAAAATGCAAACCAACCTCAAAGAGACACAAAACAACCAAAGAGGAATAGAATTATAACAAAAAGACACAAACTGACCACGGAGACGCAAAACCACTACAAAGACAGACAAATTAACAGGAAAAAAACAACCACAAATAACTCAAAGCATTCTGCATTTCTTTCATTTTGGATGTCTTCATCTTATGTTTTGAGGCACTGGGGGCCTTTTCGCATGCCTCAGGGCACATTGACAAGGGAGGGAGGGAGTTCCAAACAGGAGTCAGAGGTTTCAAATCTTTGAAGTTTAGATCCAAATATAGAATAGACAGCGAAAAACTGTGATCACTTTATACAACAGGCACTAAAGTGTAGAGAAAAATAAAATGATCATAAAGTGATTATACTTTTTTTGTTGCTCTGACGACAAATCTTCATCTTTGCTTTTGCAGCTTGTTTTTTAAATTTGGTCAGATACATTCAAAACTCTTGCACAGGGCGTAGCACAGCTCATTCACTCAAACCATTTAATTTTTTTAATGTTTATCAAATTATTGGCTTATATATTCTAATATACTCATTTGTGTTTTTTGCAGACAATAATGAACAATGCATGTGTTTGAAAAAAAAAAAAGGAATCTGTAGTTTTACATAAGTTGCTAATAGACTCTACAACCATCATATGTAGTTCAAGATTTTCAATTTAGAAATATAAATTTAAGGCTAGATAATTTTTAAGTGAGGCAATAATGCAGATCTACACAAGAGATGAAAGTCAGTTTTGAAAAATGGGTTGCAAATGCTCATGTACGGTTTACCCTCCAAATGTATGTATGCACAAATGTGTGTATGCCCTCTATAAGAGAAAGAATGTACACGGGAATTCCAGATAGATATTTTCAAGGAGATATAAACTGAAAAAGAGAAAAGAAAGAGAGATATTCCAACATAGAGGCATCTTGACTCACATAGTCGTGGGGATCATGACCTCAATTTTCAGTGTGTGCCACTAGGAAAGCACAGGTGCACTCAAGAAGAGATGGCTAGCTAGCTAGCTAGCTATTGAGTTTGTGTACCCCTGAGGGCAAAAACATGTCCACCGAGCAAACCTTTTATGTTTCTCTCAACAAACGGTTCAGTCAGAGGTATCAGGGGGACTGCTGGTGATGGTGAAAATGTATGATTGCTCCACATTCAAAGTCTGATTCAGGCTGACAGATAATTCTTAACTGACAACAACACATGGACTGACTTGGGGCTTTTTACACGTAAGCACTCACATTGTTATTTAAATGATGTTAAGTTATGCAGAACTTTTACTAACTAGGAGAAACAAAAGGGAAAAAATGCAGAAATCAGCTTGGTTTCATTGCAAAGAATAGCTGTCATCGTGAGCCCCGCCCATGAGTGATAATCCCACGAGCACATGTCCCTGCAAATATGCATCCTGAACACAACTGCATCCTCTTCGGATTGAGGTTAACTAAAAAAAAAAAAAACTAAAAAAAAAAAAACACACACACAAACACATCTGTCTTCCTAAAATGTTGCCCTATTCACTGATGGGTTTATGATTAAAAATAGAACTGCTGTCATTTAATTCCCCACTTAGCCACAAAAACAAAAAAAGCAATCATCTCCTGAAACATTAATGGCCCGTTGACATCTTGCAGCGAGCCACAGTCTATCAGGTGGCGTGTGTAAATAAGGCTTCATTCTTCATATTGATTTTCCCCCCAGGTTTTGACATCAGAGGAAATCAAGAAGCACATTGCTGTATGTTCTCTGCAATAACAGCAGTTATTATAGCCATTACTTCCTTTTCCATCCATTTTCTCTAATATACACCCTGCGCCTACATCCATCAGTGTGCAAAGATGTGGTTTGGATATTTGTCTTGATGGAAAGGTAAATGAAATCTTCAGTCGAATAGCCTGCTCTGGCATTATTAGTGGATATAAATGTGCTTACTTACAAATTCCGCTGTTTCGTAAGAGTAACACGATTCTCTGGATTATATTTACGTCCCATTTGCTGCCCAGTTAGTGTTTTACTGCACAGGAAACGATAGCATATAGCAATGTGGAAAAACCAAAAGAGAACACTTAAAGCCCCATCAAGAGACTTTAAAGTGCATTTGCATGTCCTGTAAGCCAGTGCTTCTCAACCTTTAAAGCAAAGTCTACTTGTGACACATCATCCATCCCTAATCAGCAAGATGCTTTAAAAATAATGCCTTGATTATACTCGGTTGTGAATACAGACATGGACAGCTGAAGACAGGATAACAGAATAGTCATTCTTGTTATAGTTTTTTGAAGTCTCCTACCTGGGCCGCATGTGTAGTTGGTGCATTGTGATATAAATTCTTTGCAGACTGGTCCAAACAGTCAAAAAAGACAGGCAGGTATGTGGACTACTATTAAATTTACATTGCTGTGACCTGAGCGGACTCTAGTGGACACGGTTTAAGTCATTCAAAAATTGCTTTAATCAAAGTTGATGTTGTCTGAATAACAGATAATAAAGAAATCAGGGATTTTAAGATCTATTTATTTTTAATTTTTTGTTGGGCAAGTGTATTTTCTTGGTTTGGTGCCCTGGATGCAGGGCTACCAGCACTAAATTCAGAATAACTGTCATAAACTACAGATATGTTTCCTTTTTTTGTTCATAAGCATGGCCAGAAAACCCCACTCGTGAGGGCCTGTATAACATTTAAATTCTCTATAACACCGGGTCTGTCAGGGCTTGTCTGACAGACCCCATCGCCCCTGGCATTTTGCCCTGTACCAGCCCACCGCAATCGATAACATGCCACCCATGTTTGTGCTGCCCTGAATATGTATGCCGTCCAGGCCACCCTTTAAAAGCACTAAAGGTGTGTATTGAATAAGCGAAGACTAAGATTTAGATAAAGGAAACGTTTTTTGAAAGTGACTCTGCTAATACCTGTACAGTACTGAGAGAATTTTAAAAGAAGTAATGATCTGTCTGTAATAAACAGTTGATCAGATAATTGTTCTTTTCAGGTTGAAGTACAGTATGTTTCACTAACTCATAGCATTTCCTGCATGGGTAAGTTCTTAAAAAGCAGGAAAAAAAAATAAAGTGAATAAACTGTCAACATAAAAGTAAAAAAAAAAATGCGGGGGACTTGTTTGATAAATCCATAAAAAAGTGGTGCGATCATGTCAGAGAGGCGCAAAACAGTCACACTGACATGACAATGTATGTAAAGACAATGCACAAATAGTTGTTTAGGGAATAAATAAAGACAAGAATGTCTCAATTTTACTCCCCTATAATGTCCATCACTGCCACACAAAATCTTGCGTCCTAAGAGTTTTTTTTCCATATCCCAAAACATCACTGGGAACAGCAAGCTGCCAGCTGGCCCACTGCTAATGCTGATAAATGGTGGTTAACAAAATTGTGGCATCCTTTTTACACTAGCAAGTGCTTACTAATTGTCTTAGCCACTTTGCACAGTGTGTTAGCTAGCATACTCTGACATCCACACAAACACATTATGACCAGAAAACTACTTATTTGCAAAAGTGGCAAGCTAGCCAAATTGAAGTTGTGGAGAGAGTGCATATTTGGTTGTACTGTTATGTAATTAACACAACTTTGCAAAAACCAGCCACTTCGTTCACCAATAGAGTTTAAGCTTAAATTTTCTGACACTCCAGACAAGTATCACCCTGCTAATCATCCTAATCTCATCTCTCCTGACATACAGTGTTGTTGATCCAGGCAGACAGCCCATTACCTTCTGCTTTACTTAACCCCCTCTAAGTTCTCCGTTTCTCTGTCCTTCTAACTGTGTACAGCACCACTGCCAGCACCTCCCTAGTCTTATCCATTTTGGCACTCTGACGTTTTTGTTGACAGCTGTGTTGGCCCGAAAAGTCACGTTAGGCCCACTGGGGGAGTTCCAGTATGCCAGATGGCCAGTCAAGCACAGGTAAAAGGTGATAACAGAGAGTAAAAACAAGCCAGAATAATATTATGTCCTGTCCTTACTCCTCTGTCTTTCTTTTCTCTCTCCGCCTATCACAAATTGCAAATAGGTAAACTGTTTGACCGTATACTGGCTGTTCTAAGCTAGTAACAAACTGAATGTAGAATTATAGAAAAAAGAAAACAGCGTGTGCGTGACAAGTGGCTCGCTGCCACAACAGAAGCAGCGAGCAATGCAGATGCTTGCTGTTGAAAAATGGGTTAGGGTCTCAGGCCCTCAAACAGCAGGCTGCTTTTCTTAGTTTGTAATGCAGCCCTATCTTTTAGCATGGTTGTACTGTGGGAATACTGATCATTTAAATGGATAGCTTATCATCTTCTGAAATACTCTTGAAGTATGGGATGCAGACTTTGCTATTTTAGATTAAGATTATAAATTCAGCAGAATGCCGGCTCATTTCTCCATCAAATATAGGACCATGGTTCTCAGCTAGCTGCCAGTTAGCATTCTTTAGCATAGTTAGCATAAATACTAAAAATAGGTGATAAGAGTCACTCTAAAGCACTAACTAATTATATCGTTTGAGAACTAGGGGTTTACTGGGTGTTTTTAACTGGGCTAACTTGTGTTTATTCAGGGGTTAAAATGAGTGGGAGTTCCAGAACCTTTCAGTTGCTCAGTAATTAAACCTAATCCAAATTTTAATACATAATTTTATCAAGCAGCCTGGCTTTGCTTCCAGGTTAGGCCACAGAGAAATGAATATCACCCTTGGTCCTTTCCACATGTGCAGACGTCAGAAAAGTTGCCATGTTGTACTTCACTACCTACCGCTACAGTAAGCATAAACAAAGTTACCATTTCTGTGAATGGCAGATAATTTCAAACTCGACACACAAAACTGCATCTGTACAGTTTGGATTATTGTCTGTCTGCTAGCTAAGTGTCCAGTCACTGTATTTCCTAAGAGGGGGAAAATATGTGTGAACGATCTAAAATAGACAGAACATTAAAGGAAAATGAGAGATAATGACTACTCGGCAAGTGGCATTAGCTAGAGGGGGAAAACTTACATGTCATGTCCAAATAAATGTTACTTTATTATTAAAATATCAGATTCTGGATCTGCATGTAATAATTTGCTGAAGTTATTTGGTTATTTGTGAATTGTGTCTTTCACAACAAATTTAATTATATTTTTTGTTGGACTATTATACTAGTATGCAAATTCATGCTGAGCTAAGTAGCAGTATTATGGTGCAATCTACAGTGCTGCATTGTGTTGCACTCGTGAAATAGTTCATATAACATACAACAATCTGACTGAAGAGCAGTAAACCTCTAAAGCAGCAGCATCTGGTCAAAGCCTGTCCATAAAGAAAATGGGACATCAATTTATTTTGTGACTTATTTCTAAGAGAGTCATTTCCCTGCACTGCACCCAATCTCAGCGCACTCAAGTAGCCAAATTCCACTTTATCCCCTGGGTGTTGTGATTTTGTGCTAAGCTAAGCGAAGTGTATGTGACAGACAAACATCAGCGGCATCAATCCTTTTTCTATTTAATGCAAAAAGAAAAATAAGAAGCAAATGTTACCCCACAGAGATAACTCTTAATTTTAGAGTCCCCATGGAAGCGGGATTGCTTCTTGCAAAGTGGTGTTGAACATAGCCTGCTTGTAATTCAACTAAAATCTTTCAGATCATTTCAAGTCAAACCTTTCTCCCAAAAAAAATCCAGTGAACCGGCAAGTCAGATATTTACTTACTGGATGTTACATGACATGATTATTAGGAAGTCACAATATTAGCTGAAGACTAAAATGCCTTCTGCACTATCTTTCAATTTTACTCCAAAACTGACACAGCGGCTTTTCAAAATTTTTGTGACCAGATGGCTAGAAGAAAGAAACTAGAAGACTAGAAGAAACTAGAAACTAGAAGAAAGATTTTTTGTGTATTATTTTATTCCCCCCCCCCCCATCCTTTTAGACCCATGGGGAGCTAACTGCAAGGAAAATCAATTTCTGTCATTCTCCAGCGAGTCTGCAGATGACAGTGAATAAATTTGTCGGGGGTAGATGTAAAGTTGTTGCAAGCCACAGAAACTCGACAGCTCTGTAATGCAGGTAGTTGCAGCTCCTGCAAGACAAACTAGTTGAATGAAGTAGGACATCTGGATTTTGCATTATTTTTGCTATACTCTAAAGACACCTGTCAGTGACATCGTCAGGGAATACAAACATAATTAAGTAATCAAACAGACACATTACATATGTAAATTACATTAATTGCAGAAATGGGCTTAAAATATTCATTCAAATTAGCCCCATCATTTAGGCAGGGATCTCTTCCTGGTGAGTGTAATCATTGAACTAATTAGGTCAGTCAATGCAAGTTGAAACATTTCGAAAAGCAATTTCACTTTCCAATTAATTATAGGCTCAGAGATTGAAAGCAATATGGAAATCTGTGGAGCAATAGCAAGGATAGAAATAACCCTTCAGAAAATCATCATCATGAGACCAGACTTATAGAAACAGGCCGACAGACTGAGAAATTTCACTGTGCAGCTTGAGCTTGAACTGTTATTATTTTTCATGGTTTATGGGTCTGAATGTGTATTTGCCGAGATGACTTGTCTGTATGGATTTTGGAAGTATCTCAGCAAGACAATTCAGCGCTGTAGAGCTGAATAGCGTTAGATGAAAGTAGAACACTCATTCACCTTTCTAGTACAAAGCAAGCCACTTTGGAGAGTTCATAACCGGCTGCAGAGTGCGTGGCTTTTTCAGAAACACACAAAACAAATATCCACCCTGGTCTGAACAGTTCCATCCGGCAGTCTTATTTGTTTTGTTATGGCACTTTTATTTAATTCAGAAGCAACAATATAATTGCACTCTATTCTAATTCTTTTTATAGTCCTGAGTGAAACAGCATTCATGGCAGCCATAAACACGAGGATTGCAGGGAATTGTTCTCCAATCTGCTCCTACAAACAGGGAGTGCATGACGCCGTGGACAAAAAAATTGGTCCACCTACACATTACACCTACAGCAGCTGGCCAGCCATGGAGACCCAAAGGGTGATCTCCCATTGCACAGCTTTTGGGTTGATGTTAATGCCAGAGGAGTTTCGGAGCTCAGCAGTTATTGAGTCAGGAGAGATTGGCGAGTGTTACGCACCATGTGCCTCAGCACTCGGCAACTCCACTGTGTAACTTTACTGGGTCTGACACTTTGCGGCTGACTTGCTGTGGTTACTAAACACTTCCATTTTGCAAGAGTATCACTTACAGTTTACGGTGGGATGTCTAGAAGGGAAGACATTTTTTCAGCTGACTTGTTGGGAATTCTTTCACAGTCACCATGTCCTTAATTTTATACAACTGTGCCAATGAAACTGAAAAAATCCCAAATTCAAAGATTAAGAAGCGTGGAATGTTTTTGTCCAAGCCTCAGAACAATGAAGACAACACAAAAGGTGCATAAGCTGTGATTTCTTTAGTGGATAATTTGAGCGTTTAAAAATCCTCCCAATTAAAAGAATAAAAAACATTTACAACCTGATTTTAATATAAATATATATATATATATTATATATATATATTTTATATATATATATTTTATATATATATATATTATATATATATAATATATATATATATATATATATATATTATATATAGTATATATATATATATATATATATATGTAATACTACTATAATATATATATATGTATACATATATATATTATATATATATATATATATATATATAATATATATATATATATATTATATATATTATATATATATATTATATATATAATATATATATATATATATATATATATATATATATATATATATATTATATTATATATATATATATATATATATTAGTAGTAGTTTCCCCCTTAATAATTCCACCCAGTGACGTCTTTTACAACTCCTCTACTTGGATACAGGATTCAGTCGGTGTTGCCATGTTTGAGCAGTGTAAATGATGCTCTACAAAGGGAGTACGTTTTACTTCTTTTACTCAGAGAGGGTATGTTCATTATTGCTTAACCTTCATTAAGATACTAAAAAAGTGTTGTATAAAGGAAATGTTGCAAGTGTTAGTATGCCATAATGGAGCTGTAGTAACCCAGTGTTTCTTCTAGAGCTTTAAAAGTTTTCAGGTATTATTTACATTCTGTACAAGACTGGGCAGAAACCACAAGGTTATACTATTTAAATCCCAAACTACATTTGCTACATTGTATGGAGTTTTATTTTGAAATCCCCTCATTAGTCATCATTAGTGAGTCTTTTGCCTTGTAAAGGTAGCAATAGTGTCAATAAGCACATTGCCACGTGATTTTCTAAGCTGTGGTACAAAAATGTTTTCCATTTGTAGCATCAGCAGATGAGGATGCTAAACTTTTGCTTAAGACATGTTTGCATATGGCATGCAGCCTGTCTCTTTAAGGGTTGTATAATGATATAATATGAATATTTGACTTTTTAAGATCCTTTTTTGAAACAAATCACCTGGAAACTTTAATAATTTACGCTCCTGGAGCTAAAGATCAAGATACTTCTAACTAGTTACATTCATTTTAGCCAGCAAACATGACAACAGTTGAAGAGATGAAAAGCTGGCTTGTTTGCGTTTGTGTGAAATTGAATAACCATTGTTTCAAGAAATAAAATATAAAATATTTTTGAGTGACAAATCTTTCACTATTACCTGGTCCGATGCTGAATTGAAAAGGCTGGCTTGCAAATCAATAGCGAGCAAATTTCTTTCTCTTTTTTTCTTCAAGATAAAAATATTGACATATGACTTTTTGCTATTTTGTAAAAATATAAGCTACATAACTTAGCTTTTTACGAGTACCGCCCAAACTGTGTGCAGCTTGTTCTTGTACACCTAAAACAAGACAGATGATGAGACTACAGCATGTGATAGGACATGCCCTCGGAGGTCCCCTGCACCTCTTTTGCCCTTCGTTTCCTCACCTTTCCCATCACATTATCCTCAATCTTACTTTGCTCCTCCCCACAATGCTGCCTCCCTTCCCATCCTCAGAGATCTCACCAGAAGCCTCCAGAAAGACAGATGCTTTGTCCATTCATTCAGTAATTACATTCCACTGCCAGGTCTTGCAGGCTGATTATTTAGCTGTCTGTCTCATCTACTGCCAAGCCACTTCTCCCATGTAAGCTCCGATTCAGGACCCCAGGACAGCATCCGCAGATAAGGCTCACCCTGACTGTGTTAAACAATGAGAAGAGTTCAAAATGATTAGCCTGCCAGATTTTAGGTTTATTTTAGGTCCCATTTATGAAGGGGGAATGAATGTAATGAACATGCAACAAAACAAAATGTAACAAATCTAGACAGTAACATACAGTATGGGAGATGCTTTTGGTGAATCTAACCAATGAATCAGCTTAAACTGCGATACGAATGTAAACAGCAAATTAGTTCTCAGAGAAATGAGAACGACTGCCTTTGGGCTCGCCTATGTTTTTTTCTTGCTCCCTTTTATATTAGAGCATCACCAGCTGTTATGGCAGATGGGCAAGGTAGCAACCAATTTAACTCCATCCATTTCTATGCAAGCACAGAAGAAACAATCTGTCTCTGTCACTGACTGTCTCACTCGCTCTCTCCTCTAAGCTGCTTTTTTTTCTGAAGGGATCTAGCTTTATCGCTCTCATTTCGACATACAGATTTTTACCAGCATCAACTAAAAAACTGTGATGGGATAATATAAACTGTACGTGCTCATGATTAAATGAGTATTTGCAATACTTTTACTTTAATTTTATATGTAAGCAAAAACAATAGATGAGCTTCCCATTGTCCTTGCCAATTCCTGAGAAAAACTAGGAAAGGTTTTCCAAGAAGTAGGCTGACAAGTTCATGATACAAATATTTTCTTTTTTCAATCCCAAAGGCACAAACCCTCACCAGCCACTTTATTAGGTACACCACCTTCCTAATGGTGTGTTAGAACCTTTTGCCCTCAAAACCTTGTTAATTCTTTGTGGCATTAAATCAATAAAAGGTGCTGAAAACATTCCTCAGAGATTTTGGTCAGTATTGACATGGGAGAATCACACAGTTGCTTGTCATGCCAATGTCTCCCTTCAACCACATCACAAAATGCTCTATTGGATTGAGATCTGGTCACTGTATAAGATATTCAAGAAACCCAAGCTTTGTCACACACACACTATCCTACAGGAAGCAGCCAAGCGATGAATATATTGTGGTCAAAAAGCGATGGACATACTCAAGTAGCCTTTGGCACTTAAATGGTGCTTAGTTAGTATAAAGGACCTAAAGTGAGTCAAGAAAGTATCTCTTACACCTTTACACCATGCTGATGATGCTTTCATGTTGGATAGCAGGGATCATTTGGCCCAACCATCACAGCAGAGATTGAGACTCAACAGACCAAAGAATGTTTTTTTCCAGTCTTCTACTCTCTAATTTTGTTGAGCTTGTGGGAAATGTAGCCTTAGTTTCCTGCTGTTAGCTTATAGGAGTGGTATCTGGATAAGAGCTGCCCTTCTGCATACTGTACCTTGATTGTAACAAGCAGTTATTTGAGCTACTGTTGTTTCCTGGAAGCTTGAAGCAATTTGTCCTTTAAAATCAGCAAGACATTTTCATCCAGAGAATGGACACTGGATATTTTGTCTTTTTTAGACCACTCTCTGCAAACCCTATAGATGGGTGTGCGGCTTAGATCCTTGAGATGAAGTGTATGCAGCTGATGTGTGTAGAAACACACGCCAGGATGTGCTCCTACACTTACACTGGTCATTTTAATCATGGTACAATTACCATTGGTATTTTTTAGATTCAGCAGCAATCATAAGCAGATTTCTCCATACAACAATCGTTATTAGTTGAAGTGCTCTAAAATATAAAAACATAATTAAAAATTAACATAATCCTTTTTATTCAATACCCTTAATATATTCAGAATATTTTCTTGATTCTAATTTAATTTTTACTGGAGTCTTATTGGAAAATGCAGGGCTTTTTAGGTGAAAGAGAATGTTTTTACAGTGTGATACAGCGTTCGTTAGTTTACTTAAGCAAAGGCTCCGAACTATTCGTCCACTTTATTAAGTACACCTTCGTCCACTTTATTAGGTACAGTCTATTAACAAGCAGTGACACAAAGAGCAAAGAGGAGCAGTGAGGTTGAAAGATGCTATTAAAGCCATAACAAGAGTTAATGGCAGGGCAAAAAAAAAAAAAAATTGAAGGTAATGGTGCTGCGAGTCTCAAATTGTCCAGATCAATGTTTAAAGAGCACATGGTGCAATTAGTGAGTCTTTTGTGCTTCTAAAATCTTTTTTGCATATTCTATCAAAGAACGCATGGGCATTAAACACCCAATTGCCCAAGCAATAACTATAAAACAGCTGCACTACATCAGAAGGCTTGGGCATTAAATTGCATTGTTCTTTGCTTCTGCACTAATACAAGGATAGAAAAGCTGGCCAGAGATGAAAATTAAGCCCAGTAGTAGCAACACTCGTCTAAGTGGGGCATCTATTTGCTCTCAAAACCACCTGAACTATCAGTGTCACACAATCCACGAGACACTGTAAACATTCATCTGATCCATGCTGAAATAATTGCATCACATAATAATTCGTTCCCCAAATCCTCTGTTTGACAGCATGCCAAAGGTGGTGATTAAATTCAAATCTGAATACCGAGGAGGCCGTTGAAGTCCTCTATTCTCTTGTCATGTTCATGAAACCAGTCACCATAAGAAGATGGATAATTTGTGGCCTTAAAGCGATGCTTACAGCGAGTAATAATGCTTTCACAGAGTGACATACAAATGATAATGGATCAGTGTAAAAAGGAGAAGTCCATTTTAAAATTCACTCCAGTGTGCAGCTGAATGTTGCAATGATCGGATCAGCTTACAAGTTCCCCCAGATTAGTCATTTCTCTAAATTCCCTGAGTGGAGGTCAAGAGTGCAAAATTTATATGACACCCAGAGCCATAAGCAAGGTTAAAATAAAGCAGAATTCTACAGCAAGAGCCCAAAGTCTGCCAAGAAACATCCCACACACCATTAAAACACCACCATCCTAGACTACTGAAACAAGGCATTTGGCTTCTAACCTGTGCGGGCTTTAGCTGTCCAGATTGGTGTACCAGGTGTACCAGAGCACCACCACATCTCACATTTCTCGTCTGACAGATGTGAAGCCCAGTATGATCTTAAAGCCCATCTTCCTCAAAGCTGGAGGTGTTGTTCATTCTGAGAGACACAGTTGTAATAACTGGTATCTGTGGTACTTCTTACCTTCCTGTCAGCTCCAACCAGTATGGCCAGTCACCGCTGACCCTCACACCGGATGTTTTTTTGTTTTTTGTATCATTCCGAGCAAAGCAACAGGTTTAGAAACGTTCTAGCCACACTTAGCTGTATCTGCATAGATTTATAAATTACACTGCTGGTGCATTTCATGATTGGTGATGCATGCTTCAACACCTTACTGACTACAGCTTCTTACTA
>NW_024582516.1:1312435-1412309 GCF_018398535.1 Haplochromis burtoni | reverse complement strand
CACACACACACACACACACACACACACACACACACACACACACACACACACACACACACACACACACACACACACACACACAAAGAGAAAACACTCCAAATCCAACAAAGTTGTTTTAATCAATTCCAGTTCAGAGGCACTGTGGGACACCTCCAAGCTGTCAGCTGATGGAAAGCTGTTGATTATGGTTTTAATAAGGAGCAGAAAGTGTGACCATGAAGACTACAGTGGTGCAAACTGCAGTACAATACAACAGTTCTTACAATGTGTAATGGATAATATTTTTCCTTTGCTTTTTTCCACTCAAAGCAAAAGTGTAGCTCTTCTTTTAGACTTCATTTAAGGGGAGACTCGATAGATCTGTGATGAATGTCCAATTGTGTAGGTTTTTAGATCATTCATTTGTCATTCAGATGAATGTACTGCTTCAATTAGTGAATAAGAGCTGGAGATTGGATCTATTATCAGTGTTACACTTTTGTCTACTTCTTAGAGGTTTTTGAAGAAAAGAATAACTTGAGGAAAAATAAATTAACTTTCTTGCTGAATGTTTGATAAGACCGATATATGTTTGTCTTGTTTGTACCGTTTCACTCTGTACCACCAGATGTTATAACTTAACATAAACCAAAGAAGGACTTAGTTAGACTTACGCGATGTGTCATTCTCACAAATGGGACATAAATGCTGCCATTCTTTTGGTTACCTTTGGCACACAACTTTTCCTTGTTTCACCTTTATTGTTGAACCTTTTAAGAGCAAGACACAGGGAGGAAGGAGGGTATCATGAGTCATTAGTATGAGAGGAAGACCCTGGTTTATGTACCATTTTGCAGTGTTGTGTTTTCCACTTTATACTTTGTTTTGACTCACAGTTTATGCTTAGATGCTGAAAGTACTTGTTTAATATTTGAAAAACACTATATTTAGGTGATTAAGTTTTGAATGAGCTGCTCTGACTTCTGACTGTGCAGAAGTCTTGAGCTCCCCTCCACCATTTATTTATTTTTTGCTTCCAAGAAGCCAGACTGCCTTGCAATTTCAAACTATGTTCTTTGCACACTGGCTGTTTTTTTTCCTTGCACCTGATCATTTTCAGAGGAAGGCTTCTTTTTGAGTCGCTTAACACTAACCTATGAATGATTCATGCATAAAAAGATGTCAAAATCAATTCCATTCCATTTTAATTCTGTCCATTAAAAAAATGAGAAACTTGGACACTTGGTGAAAAAAGAGGGACGTGACCAAAGCCTCACCGGAAATGATCTCAGTGTGGCTACAAAGCCATTTTTAAGGATGGGAGGATGTCTGGAGGAGGACAGGGAAGAGGCCATGTCTAAAACATAGAGGTGGCTCTGTCATGGTTTGGGGCTGCGTTCCAGCCAGTGGTGTTGGAAATCTTCTTGATACTGATGGAATTATGAAAAGTAGGAAAGTACTATAAGTACCATGGAAAGCATCTGTCTGGCAACTGCTTCGGATTTCAGCATGACTATAAATGTAGCAAAAACATTCCTGGATAGTTAAAAAAAACAAAACAACAACAACAACAACAGCAACAACAAAACAGTGGAACACTATGAGTCATGGACTGGCCTCACCAGAGCCCTGTCCACCACATTATAGGAGCAGTGTGGAATCATCTTGACAGAGAATGGAACAAAGGACAGCTAACATCCAAAGAAGACTTGGATGTCCTTTAAGAAGCCTGGAGGACTATTCGTGAACACTACTTAAAGTACAGGAAAACTTGTTTACAAGGGTTCAGACTGTGTGGTCATACCAAATATTGACTTTCGAGCTCAATGAAAATGTATAGACTCAGTTTTTTTTTTCTTATACACTGTATTTCCATGTATGTTTTCACATTTCACTGTAGCTATTTCCCGTTTTCCTAGCAAAAGACTTAAAATAGTGCATTCCCATAAAACCACGTTTTATTTTACAAATAAAAAAATAACAGGAAGTTATTTAATAACCCTTTGAATTCTAAACTATCACATTAGTACTCCAATTTGATATTTTGGAAAAGAAAAATGTGAAAAGTCATTGATGTGTGCAAGGATGATTACTTTCACTGTTTGACAAGACTTGTGAGAAGTATTTTTTTTAAAAAGTTACATATTCTCAGAGGGCTAATTATGAGCTAAAGGTGCTTGTTGCTATATTTGATGATAGATGATAAGGTCTATTACAACACCTACAATATATTAGTTCCAGTGAGAAACCCTGACATATTACAGAGTTTTGTCTTGCTATGACAGTAATGCACTGAAGTGTAAAAAACAGTACTGCAAATGAGACAGTAAGGGGTAAAGGTTAAAAGAGGCAGCTTTGTCAAGATGAACTTTTTTGACCAGTTTTATTAAGATGTGACAATAAAAATCAGCTTGAAAGCCCTTAAATGAAGAGCTTTGAAAGTTGAAGACTCAAGGAATACTTCACTTCAACATGGAGGGTCATTATAGTTTCTGAGTGGTGTGCTACAACCCAGAGGAGTGAAATATAGCCAAGAGCAGGTCTAACATGTGCCAGAGGGGTTACTGGGATTGGCCTTTCCTTCTAGATATCCACGGCTGAACCTCTGTGGCTCCAAATATTAAATTAGATAGGTATTCTGACCTCTCTGCAAAATCATGTTTTCTCAGCTTTTAAGCCAGTAAATTAGCAGAGAAGAACACATTTTAAAATAAAAATGGTCAATATATTTAATAATTTTTCTGGGTTTTTTTGGTCTAAATCAGACAATCTGGACTGTGAAAGTATTGGTTTCCATTTATGTCTTGGCAAGCCTGGTAATGAGCCTATAAAATTAATTTTGTTTATCTTAATCACCTCATTCTTATAAAATCGAATGATTTTACCTCGGCTCATTTCTTATTTGATGCCGGTGCAACTACATTGTTTTATTATGTTTATTATTTTATTATTTATTATGTTTTGTTTCTCTTGCACCCAGTTCTGGTTTGTCAAGTCAATGAAATTGTAAGGGCTCTGTGTGCAGGCAGGTGGAGATGTGGATCCAAGTGCAGGACTCTCAGACGGAAATATAACTGAAAACCACAGCTTTATTGCTGGCACCAAAAAAACAGAAACCAAAACATGAAAACACTAACTGGAACACACAGGCAGGATCTGCAGGTACAACACGACACCGAGCATGGGAAAACACAGGGCTTATATACACAGGGTAGTAACGGGGGAATCGGCAACAGGAGGGAGACACAGCTGGGAGAGATCAGGGCTAATGAGACAGGGGGAACAAAGCTGCACACACTAACATAAGACAAAGACTTTCACAATAAAACAGGAAACATGAATCACAACTCAGAGACACGGACTCAACACAGAGAGACAGAAAATGCCACATGGAACTGAACTACACATGAAACCACAATTCCTAAAACATGGATAACAGAAACATGAAACTCTAATAATAATGATCACAACCACAACAAGAGAACAAGAAAACAATCCATGATGCAAAATTAAACCAAAACATAAACTTAAAATACTGGGTCCAATGGACCCAGAACCGTGACAGAAATTATCTGCTGTTTCTATCAGACCTGTTCGGTATTGACTCAAATTTTTAAATTACAGCATGCACTGCATTTAGCTTTAAACTACAGAAAAACTTATAGCTGCAGTTAAATAAAATGCAATGAAATGGTGACAGTTAGATGGTGTCAGAGGCATTTGGTGACAAGCATATCAATGGGTGTAAATTATAAAGGCTATATATAATATACAGGCTTTTGCACATTTTTTTCTTGCAGATTAAATTGAGAGATTGTGTCAGCAATTAACTGATTCATGACAATAACTATGCCAATTAACAAAGACAACATTTGATACAGGAAGTTGCTGTATGTCATTATTTATCAAATTATAAAAACTCTCTTTAGGAAAGGAAAATGTAAAAATGTGAGCTTTGGATCAGTATTCTCTCCCGGTGACAACACTATTCATGACAATTACAATAATGTAATTAGGAATTAAGACTTCAGTATCTGACTGATTACTGATAGACATATATTTGTAAAACTTTTCCCACTTAACATCTGTGTGCAACTGCCCAGTCCAATCTAAAATCCATCCTGCAAATGCACCACATAAAAACTCTCTTATAGAGCTTTTACATATGCAGTATCCAATGGCACGTCAATATAGACAAAATATGTGGTCCTTTTATGTTTACTGATGCATTTTTTTACCTTTCCGATAACAACTTGCAATTTTAAAATCCACCTTCGGTAGTATATTTCATTTCATTTCAAACTGTCTGCTTAGCCAGAAAAAAAAAAGTCCAAAAGGTTTTGAAGCAGTGCTGAATCGTGCTCTCTTATATGGTAAATCAACATTAAAAGCAACAGAAAATCTCAATGTAAACTCTCAAGATGGTTTTTCATGGCCTTGTTGTGCTTTCAAGTCTCGTCTGCCGCTTTGGATCGTTGCCAGTGTCATAGTAACGTGGCAGGATGTGTCATCGTCTCATCCAGGCAACACTTTTCAACAGAATATGTTAAGGGCTCCTTTTTTTCTGTGGGGCTGCTGGAGTGTGGCACAAACCATCAGGAGCCTGCTTATTTTTAGACAGTCCTCACGCTGATTGTATTGTGACTGATTTAATAAGTATCGAGAAATTTGAAGAAACTTTACTGGGTTAGAGACATCACTTTGGAAAGGTCAGCAGAAATTAGTGGAGTAGGAGGGAAACTTAACCTTTCCCTTGGGTTGACTGACAGAGAGACAGAAGTGGCTTGATTGCAGCCATTGTGTACTCTTGTGTTTGATGATAATTACATATCCTGTTGTTTGCTCGGATCCATAAATATTTCATGAGCTCCTGTCTTGGATTTCGAAAGACTAGAAGATTTCCACTATCCTATAGAGAAAAATGACTACAATAGTGATTCAAAAGGGTGTTACTAACTTATTATACAACACTAATGAATTCTCTCGGTGCTGATTTTTGTAGCTTTCTGTCCTGACACTTACCCATCTTTAAAAATTGTCTAAATGTTACTAAATTTTCATTACTGCACATACAGTTGATATTATGTCAAGTTCAATCTTTACAGTGTGTGGGAGATCATGCATTGCATATTTCTCATAAAAAGCTAAAGTTGAAGTGAATCTTTGCATAAAGGTTTAAAGACAGCACAAAGCTAATGAAGCATGGCTAGTTAATCATGTTGGTTTTTCAGTACAAAACAAAGATGTTTGATTAGAAATGATTAGTTGTATCAACAGCACCACATGCTGTATTTATTGCTATTATCAACAGCATGGTGCACTTACTTCCTGGAACACGCCTCGTTGCTTGGCAAGACTTAAGGAAAATCAAAGACAACCTTTATAGCACCAAATTCTCTGCAAGACCCCAACCTGTCAGTTTTATACTTTGGTCTGAATAGAGATTAGATAAATGAGCTCATTATAAGCTTTAGAGTTGCTAGCAGATTTGGACAAAGGCATCCTTGCTGTTTTCTCTTGTTTGTAATCTTTTAGTAAAAATTAATTAGCAAAAAAAAAATAATAAGAAAAAATATGAAAGCAACTTTAGCTTAATACACAAAAATGTATTTGTCCCAATCTTGTTTATTACATAAAGCTATTGTGTATGCATAGTTACATCTTAGGACCCTGAATGTTCATATCTATATGGGATATTATGATGTCATCATGTTGCCCAGCGGCCACCTACCGATGGTGCCGCAATAACCTTGCATTTAGACAACGGTACCAACTTATAAAGGCGTAGTATAATTTAATATATATGTAATATATTCATTTGTGATACAGATTTTTTGATATTTCCAGATTGTGATATTTACTATGAATATGAATATTTATTGAATATTTATTTACATAATTTCACACATTAACTTACAAAGTCAGGTTTACTGTATTCAGAGAATTCAGGAAAACTTTAATATAAAAGCAATGGGATGTTGCGTCATGTGAATGAGTCCACCGTAAAGAAATCACCATTTTTCCAGGATGCCATTATATCCATTTTGTTGAGGTGCATGTTACTGACATGTATACATAAATTATAACAACCATAATTAAAGTTACATTCTGAGATCCTCTTTTACTCTGAGGGTGCACATTCAAACAAACTCTTGCATTTTTTTTCTTATACACTTAACAGGGGTGGTAAGTGTCTGAATGATAAGTGTAGCAGTATATTTATTTTGTACAACAGATGGCTCACATATTCCCTTAATCATGCATAGAGCTAAATACATTTTCCTGCACAACCGCACAATGAGTCCCTTATTTATCTTTATTCATATAAACATTTACAACGTCTATATTTTCAGTTTTTTCACTCTTGGTAATGTGATTAAGTATATCTTTTTGCCAACAAAGCAACAAGCAGAGCAAACAATGCTACAGGATGAGCATGTACTTGTAAATTAAACAAGTAGCATGAGTGTATAATAACGCAAATAAACCTATGGGGTTTTAAAGATATACACTTAGTGCTATCAGTGGAAATGTCCACATGTAATTTCATAGTCATCAAGTGTTATATAATCTGATTATATGACATTATCATGTCATTCAACTGCATGCGTTTCCTCTGAACACAGGACAGATGTGGTACTTACAGAAACACAAAGCTGCGTACCAGCAGCAGTTTCTGTCTGCTTTGTGTTATTTTGAGAGAATTCTTTACGCCATCAAATAGAGATCTGTGTCTGCCATACACTGCATGGTAAACATGACCCAGCAGCACAAACCAGCACACTTCAGCACTCATATTGATTACCAGCATAAGTGTAAAGATTGCGGCATCTGGAGACACAGTTGGGTGTTGATGAATATATCCCCTTTGGACACAAGCAAGAAAATCCAGCCGAATTTCAAGAATCTCTTTTGTGATTCCCTACACAGAACAAATGAAGTGTTTCAAAACATCCCCGTGAAGAAAAGGTTTCATTTTAATCCATTTGATATAAATAACCCACTTTGGCATTTTGTTTGACACAAAAAACAATCATGTCATTAACTATGTGTTTGATTTAAGTGTGATAGTCCAAAACATCTGTTTCACAGTCAGACTCCTGCAGACGTGTGTAAAGTCATGGTAAAAAAGAAAGTACACCTCTTTTTAATTCTAATGTTTTATGTAAGAGAACATAACAAAAAAATAATCTATTCCTCTGCAGGACTTCAAATTAGGTAAATACAACCTCAGATGAATGACCAAATATCATATAATTTATTGTGTTGCTATTTATTTAATAAAAATTAAGCCAAAATATAAAAGCAGTATGTGAAACACCCTCCTTGCTTCTAGAGGAGTTAGCAGCAAGGCGCTTATAATCAAAATACACTGACTGATCATCAGCAAGTGTGAGCACCTCTACAAAAGCAGTTGTTTGGGGAGTTTGTTGGTCTGGGGCATTGATCGTGTGTTTTAATACAATGCAAAAGAGGAAAGACGTGCAGTTATCTCAGAGAAAGAGCTATTGCTATAAAGCAGTTTGGCCTTGATGTTACTTTTTTAGTTAGTGCAATGTTAAAATAAGTTGTTTAAAAGGAAAAAAAAATATTTATCAAGGCAATATGAGCAGAGAGTACAAATATGTTGAGGGAAAACAATGTTCACTAGCAGTCAAAACTAATGTGTATGTCTGCATTTTTATTTTGTTGAATATGACCAAAATTATAGAAGAAGTGCTGCCATGTGTTTGACCAAAGGCTTCAGTTAGCATGTCTGATGTAAAGTGAGAAGTGTCTCCTTATACAGTACTTGAAATTTAAAAAAAACAAACAAAAAACACATTTTTGCTAATATTTGTGGGTGTTTTCTTGTTTATTTGTTTGTTTTTTTGTACTATTTAAACACTAAAGTGGCCCTCCAACGAGACAACGGTGCTAGCAGTGGTCCACAGCTCATTTAAGTTTGACATCCCTGAGTTATATGTTAAAGTTTGTAACAGTAAACTGAAGACTGAACAGGCAGAGCCCTCTTCTCCTTTAGAAGAACATGGCAGTTTTGACTTAGCTTTATAAAGCTGGATGTGAACAAACCACATTACTGGAACCACGTCCTTTGGAGAGTTTAGAGCAAAGTGGAAATGTTTGGCCGTAATGCACAGCACAACATTTGGAGAAAACTAAACACAGCATATTACCACAAACATGTTATACCAATGAAAAAAAAAACAAAATTCATCCAAGTTCTTTTTTATGTTATCACTGCTGATAAGTGGCTCCAATAGTTATCAAATATATGCATTATTTCAGACATTGCTTCTGCATTTTGGCTTAGTTTTAGTTAAAAAACATGACAACAGAGTTTAATATGGCATGTGTTGTTGTTCATCTGAGGTTGTATTTACTTAATTTTAAGACTTGATAAGAACATTTTTAGTATGTCGTAATATATAAAACCTTAGATCTGACAGAGGGCGCATTGCCATGACTTCACCTTGACTACTCATACATATTGTCAGTGACTATCTTTTTTAAAATTCATATAGGATGAGTATTGGCATACATGGCTATACCATTTAAAAAATCTGGTTATTGTAAGAATTTACCTTGTATTGATCTTACATTACATAAGTGTTAAAGGCAACATTATGCTGGAGTAACACACTTTTCTGAATCCATAAAAATCTTTTCAGTGAAATGAATAGCCATTATGCTTATTTGCCCACTTTCATTTACAATACAAAGCCGCTGACATGAATACCATTTTACATCTGAACAAAGCGAGTCTTGATACTGAGGTGTTAACACGTTTGTGTGTTTTAACTTCTGGTCCTTTTTTATGCAAACCTTCCATTACAAGAGGCCTTTATGGGCAAACTCAATAGCTAAAATGAAAAACAGAAGCACATAAAAGTTTAAAATATCTGGGCTACAAACAAGGTCAACAGGGAAAAAAAACATATCCAAAATACAACGGGATAACACATCTGAAGCCACCCTTCCTTTATTTCTTTTCCCTAATTGGCTGCTGTGTTTTGAAACATATAAAGCTAAGTAAGGGGATTTGAAGAGTTCTCGAACCAAGCAACAAGGTATAACAATAAAGGCTGCATAATTTATCAACAGCCAGGCAGCGCTGCTTTTGTACTTAATATTGTGCAAGCAATTTGTCCCAGAGAGAAGTTAAATCTATTAGAACGGGACTCTGTGGAACCATTGGAAGAGTAAAAAAAAAAGCACATTACAATGAAAACAATTTAGAAAAATGCTTAAGAGTCCATACTGTATGTCAAGCCTGAGGGTGAATGGGAGCTGCAACTGTAGTCTGCTGCTTACAAATCTGTTACAACTCTCACAACTGCCATAAAATCAATACCCTGGCATTTGGCCAACACCTATGCTGCCCTAGTTTGAGGGAATAGGGTAAGACTTGGAAATGGGACCCCACATGCAGAAAATGAGCAAGTGTCCTTCACTGCATCTTGAACAAGCAGGAGTTATGGCCTCTTTAGGGAACTTCCCACCTGACATGAGATTATTTTTAACATTTATTTTGCTTGTCTATCCTCCATGCACCAACTAATTTCCCATCTGATATGATGCCACAGCAAATCTTTAAACTTCAAATGATTTTTATAAAAGGAAGGCAAGTCCAACACACCGTCAAGGTTTCTGATGAAATCTAACACTTATAACTTGCTTACCTTTTCTAATATGCTCACTGCCCTGTTTTGAGAGACCAGGCTATGACCTGGAAAGAGGCATCTCTTCTAGAGAGTGAGCAAGTCTCGTTCACTCCTTGTTAAGTTGGAAATATGACCTCTTTACAACTTCAACCTCTTCAGAGATTTTCCCACATGATAAGAAACTAAGCCATTTAGATGGAACTGTCCTACATAAGGACGTCCAGGGGATTGTTTCTATTTGTTTTACATCCTTTTTTCATTGATGCCTGACTCCATTCTACCATAGCCAAACCTGTGGACCTGTCAACATGAAAAAGTTAGTGTTTGATTGAGTAGCTTGCCAACAAATAAGCCTAAAAAACTCTGTTTTTCATTTTACTGCAACCATTTATATTTGTTAGGTAATTTGAGTAGTGGTAGTTTTGGTGTACAGTGGTGTGCAGTTAACATACTGGGCACATTTGTTACACATGCAAACATGTTTTGTCTTGTATATTAATTCACAACAAGCACAGAATAAATACTGCAAAGGAAGAAGCAAAATAGAAGCTCGAATAAAGGATGTGACGAATGTGATGTTTAATATTAATAATAAAAAAGCTGTGCAGTTGTCTGGTGGTAGGAAGGGCTTCGAACAGATAATAGATAAAGTAAAGCTGCAGGAGGAGGGTTGTTTTCAAGTTCTTGTGATTTTATGTGTGTGTTTGTGCCCACTACTGTTACTACTGGAGCTTTAAGCTATTAATTATGACTGCAGAAAGCTGCAGTGTGACCTAAGTGTCATCAGGTAAATTCTGTTTACCAGTGACTATTCATAACTCTGCAGTAATTGCTAATTTAGCAGCATAGGTTTTTTACTGCACTGTGAGAAAACGTGCCAGCAACTGAAATAAAAGCAGGCAAACGAAACCAATCATAGAGGAAGGGAAACGTTTTTGTTATGTTTGTAATCTTGTGCAAATAAAAGTGACATTTAAGTACTTTTCATCATATTCTCTTTCATTGCTTGTCTATTACACCTGAATGCTCTTTCATCAATGCGCTTCTGGGTGAGTCATTACTAGGAGAAAGTTATTACATGCCTTCTGCATATAAATGTCGCCTTTGTTATTATAATGCTCATAACCAAGATTTACCATTGCCAAGTGTGTTGAGGGGAAAAAACACTTACAGTTATTGCTTCATAACCCAAATTATTATTATCAGTGAAGACTGCTGACAACCAGGCAGGATAGCAGAATTGGTGCTCACACTTTGTTTTGGACGACAGTCGACATCTTTTAGGTGGTAATCTGAACTGACAGTGGCGTCAAAAGCAGCATAGCCATATTTACAGCAATGCACAGCTGTTTTTATAACTTTTATAACTTTTATAACCTTTTTTTTTTATTCATTCCCTAAGAGTCATTAGAAATGATTACAATTATTACATTTTGTTACAGGAAAGTTGCTGTTGTGAGTGGTTGACTTGAAAATATGTGACATGTAACTAACTTGGAAGACAGAGAATAAAACATATCTCAGGCCAGTTGTATTTTAAAATTAAGGGGTGCATAAATAATCAGTGGAGATTTTGTGTATCTTACTTGTAAAACCAAGAAAAGCAGTTCTAATATTTGCTTTCATAATATCACACCCATTCATCTCACTTCAAAGTAGCTTTTCTCTTCTTTGTGATTCAATAATTTTCTCACCAAAAATTAACTGAAGAACTCTCTGTAACATGGACTTAGAGAGGAGAGAACAGCAGACAGACACAACTAGTGGTTATCCAGCGAGCACAAGGGCATTTAGCAGCAAAAAGGACAGAAATGTCACTCAGCACTTGGATGAGGATAAAACAGGGATAAAAGGCTGCAAACATGTCTCCTAATGCATACAAATGGTGGGCCATTTCTGATGAGATTTTTAGCCTTGCTAATACGTTCAAAAAATTAATTCCATCTTTGGCTAAAAATATATTCAAGTACACTTTTAAACAGTCTTTCATCCTCATTCAATGAGCTTGCTAAAATGATTCCTTCCTTAAAATATTGCAATGCAGATTTTTAACTTCTATTTATTGAATTTCATATTTAAATTGTATATTATAATTTTCAGTGACCTAATAGTTGAGATTGTTGACAACGAGCTGTTTCTTTATACATAGCACCCATTGAGTGTAAATACTGATTTTATTTTTTGATGTCACTGATTTGGGAATCTATCGACTATCGTTTGATGATTCGTGGCGTGGCTTACTTTTTACCCACAGTGATAACAACTTTGGCATTTTAATGGCAATGATAGAAACTACCATACAACTTTAAGCTAGTGTAAGGGAAGTACAATAACAGTTGTCATGATAACTCAAATTAACGCTAGCAAGTTAAGATCAGCTGATTTTTTTTTCCATTAGCCACTAACATTATGTGTTGTGACTAATACATGTGGCTAATAAATGTTGCAACAAACATGGTCAAACGATGCAGCAACTTCTCATTTTTGCTTTCAGACAAAAACTACCATGGAATACAACCTTTATATACTGTATTTATATAGTGCAACTTCACAACAACAGTCATCAAGCATTGTAGGTAAACCTACTCAACTGTACGTTAATGCAGTCACATGGCGCTAGCTCAGTGCATTTAAGCATGCAAACATGGTCAAGAAGTTCAAATTTAGCATCAGAATGGGAAAGAGAAATTATTTTTGTGAATAGGAATATGACATGAATGTTGGTACCAAAAAAGCTGGTCTGTGGATTTCTGAAACTACTGATGGGATTTACCAATAAATGATCCAAAAACAGAGAAAATATCCAGTGAGTGGCAGTTCTCTAAATAAAAATTCCCCATTGATGTCAGAGGTGAGAGGAAA
Source organism: Haplochromis burtoni (assembly GCF_018398535.1). NCBI lineage: Eukaryota > Metazoa > Chordata > Actinopteri > Cichliformes > Cichlidae > Haplochromis > Haplochromis burtoni. Next base: position 1,399,803 of record NW_024582516.1, on the reverse strand, counting down.
ATGGCTGCTTTAAGCAGCAGTAACTGCAGCAGAAAAAAATGCTAGATGCTGCTCCTGTCAACAAAGAATAGGTAACTGAAGGCTGGAATTCCAAAGGGCAAGTTTGATGCACACAACATGAAAGCGTGTATCCATCTTGCTTCATATCAATGTTTGAAGTTGGCTGTCTTGGTGAGCATCATTTAAAATCCACAGACTACCTGAGGTTTTTTCTGATCATGCCTTTTCCATTTTCTTGAACATGTCAATGAGGTCACTCAAAAGACCTCTATAATTACAAGATCTCAATGCAATAGAGCACTTCTGGGATGTGTGGAATTGCACAAACCTACTACATCTGTATGTTGCTGTCATGTTAATATGGATCAAAATCTCAGAACAATGCTTTTTAGCACCTTTTTTGAATCTATGCCAGTTCTGAAGGCAAACAGGGTTCAACCAGTGAGTACATATCACTGTATAAGTTTTAAACCCTGCAATATTCAAGAAACAATTTAGTCTATGATTGCAAGGTTGCATTTTAGGAAACACTTCATACAATAAAAACACTTCTCAAACATAACTGGTTAAAACTTCTTGAATTATAACTACACAAACCTAAACCAGCTTTTGTTGTTAAAAATCTAGTCTTTTGCCTACACATTCTGCATGCTTATATGCAGATATCTTTACATAGAGATTATGCAGACACTAAAGATTCCAAGATTTTATCTTATTGGTAAAGAAGTGCTACTGAGTTTATTCTTTTTTCCCCTTACATTAAGTCCATTACAGATATGGACTTTACTGAGCTGCACTCACATGTGTTCAGTCCTTAATAAAGCTTTCCGGACAAATCAGTTGAAGAGTTAGACCATCATTCAGCCTGGGCTGAATAAAAAATCTCACATGGTCAGCAGATTATTTCGAGATTATTAAAAATTCTTGCCCACAGGCAAGTTTTCTAACAGTGACTTTTATGGAAACCAAACTGTATCTAAGCTAAAGCATGTAGCATGTTTGCCACATGCTACATTTTATGAAGCACACCAGTCAGTCGGTGGTGCAGTCAGAAAGAGAGGCAGAGAATGAAGGAGGGGTGCAGTGCAGTAGGTATCAGGGATTTAACTGGAGAAGGAGCAAAGGTGATTGAGAGAAAAACATCAGGTCTGTCAATGCTGTACTTGGCGCTCCACTGAGAAATGTGAGGCAGTAAACACTAAGCCGCCTGCAGCTCTGTCATACATGTTATTAGGTTAGCTAAGGAAACCCAGGCCTAATCCCCTTCAGCTCTGCAAGGCAAAGTAGGGAATTATCGCACGGTGATTATCACATGACAGTGTTTATAGTATTTCTAAAGTATATCGAGAACTTTGCAACCAGGGAAATAATAACAGCGTGTGATAAGTAGGAGTTTGATTTTTAGGGTGATTCACTTTATCCTGATTACAGGATTGTAAAAAACACTTCAGGTGGCAAAAAATGAAAGCACATTGGGAAACCTATTATTGTGTAATACTTGTTATTACTCTCCCACCACCACAAATTAACAGGATTCACTCTTCCATGAAAAAGCTGTTTATCTATGTGGTTTAAGCGCTCCGGGCTTGGTGTTGCGAGGCAAAAAAGGACCCCATCTGTCATCCATTTCCCCTCAATTCTTTGATCATTTTGTGACCTCTTCTGCCCTTTTGTAGCACAGCATTTTATTTGTATGACGATTCATCCGGCACTCTATCGGCAGTAATAATGCAATGTGACAGACATTGTTTAGGGCGTACGAGTTGTCTCTCACGGCAACAAACAAGTGACGAAAGGGATGATGTGATAAAGCATGAGAAGGTGACAGAGAGCACAATATCAAAGGTTTAGCAGTTTAATTCACCTTAACTTATGCAAGCGTTTTCTAAGTATTAAGTGTCAAATTTTCTTGGGTAAGAGTCCAACAACATTTTTCTCAGTGTGCACTGATTTCTGCTTTTGTTTTTTAATCCACTAATATATATATATATATATATATATATTTGCAGAAGTCATGTAAGTAACCTTTGCTCTGTCTGAATATGGCGATGGATTTCATTTTGACAGTGGGAAATATTTGTCCCATGGGCCGATGACAGTTGAAAAACAGCCCCAGTGGTGTTTCCATTTAAAGGTGGCCCATCTCCCTCAAAGCAACGTTCCCCTCATAAGAACTTATGCCATTTCAGCGTCTCAGTTCATGTATTGCTGCTAAGAGGATGTGAGCGTTCATCCACAGCTAGAATGTCATTATGTGGCCAGGCTTTTGCACAGTGCTTTAAGGCTTACATGTCATCCAGTGTGCTGCTAAAAGGATCTGAAGTCTTTCAGTCACTACAAGTGCTTCAAAGGCTGTTTTACATGTAATTATTTCTAACGGGAGTGATACTTTGCTTAGATATAAATAAATCCTTAGACGGGAGTTTTTAAACCTTTTAGTAACATCTGAGCCTTTTTTGTGACAGCAGTCACTCTGAGCGAGTAAAGGTGTCATTTTACCCCATGCATGACTGATGTCTTACTTTGAAAAGAACCCCTTCAAATACATATGGCATTGCTGCTTTTTGAAGCGAGCTACTAAGATGGTAGTTTTTTTAATGTCTATTTTTGTGTATTGTTTATTTTGTCTGATGCAAGTGAAGTTTCTCATGCTCGTCGGCATTGTGCATAAAGGCATATGGTGCATTTTATTTCATTAATGCAAGAGGAGAAGAAGTGTTGAGGGCAGCAGCCAGACTCCATAAGCCTCCTCTGCTACACAAAAGACAGAATATGCTGTCAAACTGTCAAAACTTATACTTCGAGGCCTGTGATCGTCTTGCTGTGTGAGGCTCTCCGTTGCTTTTATGTCTGCGGTGTTTGTGTACAAGTGTGTGACTGACTTTATGCACGTGTGTCTGTGTATGCCCATGTCCTCGTGTTTGCGTACTATTTGGGGGTACACACATTTGAGAAAGCATGCATGATTGTGTGTGCATATTCAATATGTCTCCCTCTCTTTGAAAGCCCTTACACTCTGATCCATTTTGCTGAAGTGTGTGGCTCTTACACTGCGCATCAGTAGACGTGATAAATGGAAATATGCCGGAGCAAGACGAGAAAAGAAACTGCTACACCTCATGAAGCATGATGACGGCTTCATTGCCCGGGGAGGCCCTTAAGGGTTCCCTTGGGCTCCAAGTAACAAATGTTTTAAAAATCTGCATCTGTGGCTTCAGTTACTGGCTGGGGTAATTGAGCTGTCTGTTTCAGAGTAGAAAGAATTAAAAGCAAATTACTACCTGCTGAAACTGTGTTTGCATTGGCCATTTGTAAGAGACATTAATCTCTAAGTAAGGTATCACTGCCTTTATCTTATTGTCTTTGCAGTTCTTCTTTATTCTCAATTGTTTAGATAGCCAGTGAACTCTTAAAGACTATAGCTGTCAGCAAACACTGAGACGGTTTTAATTGTGCTTTACTGTTATGGTACAAATGCAGTACAGGCTTGTGGGGGTGTGATGAAGTGTCTAATTACAGATGGAGAGGGTGGGAGCCAATTTCAGTGGCGACACCACATGCAGCCAGCCAATTAAATATAGATGTTGAAGATTCAGTTTTCTCAATACATATCATTTGCTTTCTGTTTTTGTTTATGTTTGCTTGTTTTTGCTTTTGTCTGTGTTTACATGAGTGTTCTCTTTTTTATTTTCTTCTGCCATACACTCCTTTGCATTGCATTTAAATTCATTACAGGCATTAGTGAGTCTATGAAATGCATCATGTCAGTTGTAGTAGAAATGTGGCTTTTTGGGGACTCCTGGATTATCTAGGTTCAGATTTAAATTCAGGATCTACTAAGTGTCCTTTGATTGAAGGTGGAGACGATGTCTTTCACAAGAGGCCTCTCACTAAATGAGGCTACTTTGATGTGCATATTTTAGAATGACTTTGCAAATCATCTTTGCAAAAATGCACAAAGGTCCACATTTCTCAGGGCAGTGTTCCTAGATTTTGCTTGGTTTATGGAAACCTAATGGTGAATATACAAACACGTGATTTTCTAAACTCATTGTGAATATGTCCTCTGTTTCTATGTGACGATCTTTGCATAACTTTGTTTGAAAGGATGATTGATGATAACTGCAATAAAGCATTGTATAGGAAAACAGCGTTAATGTTGCAGAGTGCATATTGCTCTGATGGAGAGCATTTTCATCAGAACTCACTGCACAGTGAGCTTCAATTTCCATGTATGAAACCCAAGTGGCAACCTCCAAGCCTTAAGTGGCCACTTCAGACGTTCTCCAAAAACAAGTCAGTCCCAGCAGACTCCCGTGTTAAAATGACTAAATTTACCACAGAAAAAATGTGTGTGTTCACAGCCGGCTACAAAACTAGCTAATTTACCCCTTCAGAAAACCTGCACGGAGCTGATTTTATATATAACTCATCTTTTTTTACTTTGGCAGGATTGCAACTTGCTGTGTAACTTGTGTGAGCTTTTGAAGCATTTCTTTTATAGAATTATTTGATAAATAATTTGGTGTGCTATGTGGTACAGACAACTTTAGAAGTCTAAACTCATCCTTAATAGTCTTTCTGATATTCATGTTCAAACATGGCCTCCAATTTCAAAGTGTGACAAAAGCATGCTGAAAGTGGGTCGATGCTTCATTTTCCAATATATATCTTGAAAAGTGTTTGATATATGAGGGTAAAATTTCACAGCAGTCATTATATATTTCCAAATTTTGGACAATGACGTTTTTAAGGAAATCAAAGGTGACTGAGCAGAAGGCCCACGCTGATTTGATATTAAATGACCCAAATGTTAACACTCCCACTTCAACATGTTGGTGACCTATGTGCTATGCAATGGGGCTTCACAAACCATTGTGTGACATGTTTGTGGCTACCTCTGTTTTTAATAAGCAGTCTGACAAAAACACATTTTTAATGTAATGTTACAAATCACAAACCCTTAAAAAGCTTTACAATCTACAGTATTAGTGAAAGAACTACCTCTCAGTTCACTAGCTTTTATACTGACTAATACTATTATGCAATGGTCATGGGGGGCTTACAGAAAAGTAGGCATGGATGTGACACCAACAAAAGACATATTTTGTCACAAAACGCACAAAACAGTGGCCTCTCATATGAGCAACTCATATGAACAGTTTGTTTTAAGGTGGGATGAGTCATCAAGACGTTATGGCATTTAACCATTTTTCTCATATTTACAGTCTTTTTATATGCACCAATTAGACACATGAGTGATTTTGTCTCGTCATTTGAAAGAAGCCTGCAAGGATGCAGTAATGAAATATTCTAGCTCTTACACCCAGGTTTTCTCTCCATTCTTCCATACTGTTACTGGCAATATTTCATTATTTTCACGATTCTGCCGCACAAAGACGAAATAGGAAGCCTGTGTGAGAATGAAGCAGTTGACACATGTGGTGTTAATTAGTAGGGGAATATTGATTTAACAGGTGCAGGTAGAGAGACTGTAGAAGTCCCTAATGAACATTTCCCTAAAGATGTGTCATTCAACAAGATTTTCATCCCAACTATTTCTTGAGATCTCTCTGACGCACAAGGTAGTAAAAAGATAACATAGATCTACTGTAAGCTCTCCAATGAACCTCTGGAATTACTAATAATTCCCTATTTTAGCTAAATGTCTGACTACGTTTGACTGATCTCAAGCAGCTGTAATTACCAAATGTCTGCAGCCAGAAGCTTTGTATTTCACACAGGCGAGGGACAGACTTTGTCTCAATTAGCTTCCGGCATTATCTCCTCTCCCTTTCTCTACACCTCACACCTCAGTGGCACTGACAAGGATGTTTGTACCTGCTATACACAGCGGCACTATCAGTTCAATCCTTGGCATGACTTTGAAGATTAGTCACCGAACCGTGAAGAAGCTTTTGAAGTGTTGGGGGGTTCTTTGAAGTTTGCGATACAAGTTTTTTTTTTCTTACTTTCTCGCTTTACCTTGTCAATGAGTTACACAAAGTTTCTGCTACCTTTGAACATTTAGCCTGGCAATGAGAGGATGGTGCCGGCGCAGGCATAAACATGACAACTATGAAGATTTGTATCATCAAAGTCCATCTGAGGAGTGTTTCAAACTGTCTTCAGTGTACATATCCTACAGGTCCCTTCATGCTGAACTGTCAGGGTTATTCTCACTGATTAGTATCTCCTTCTTTGGGAGACCACAGGAAATGGAACAATGTGACAACTTGCTCAGGCTGTATTTACTCATGTTCTCATTTCATGCATGTTAAAAGGTCCGATTTAACAAACAACTAGTTTAGCAAACTTTGGTTGTACCAATAGTTTTGAAATATTTATTCTTGCCATGCGGACAGTGATAAGTGACTAGAATAAACTTTGCATCCATTCTGCACTTGGCAGGCAGAGAGATTATGAATAAAAATGAAATTGACATTGGAAACAGTGAAGACATAAAACCTGCCCGTTGAAGCTTGATGAACACATAAAGGAAAAACATGGCCAAATTTTCTTGGCCCAGTCCCCACGTCTAGGCTGAATGTCTCTGGCTGCTTACCTCAATACGAAACTAGTGAATTTCCGGTGATTTGATTGATTGTGTTGCTTGCGGTGTGAACGTACAGTTGAGCCAGCTGCACTTCACAGCCGATGGAGAGCAGGACTTTGCCTCTCAGTGCCTCCAAACCATCACACTCTGTTTACCGCCAGCAGAAATATGTAAACAAATCCAAGGCAGGGCAACAGCCAAGCATCTTCTTTATGCAACAGTTTCAGCACCAGGCGGTGCTATAGGGAAAGGCAGATGATACCAGAAAGGACCTGACACATCGGTCATAGCTAGATTGCAGATGGCTGACCAGCAGCTCTGTAGCACCACCGGAGAAGAGGCGATGCCAAATATATCTTCCTTATCACCCTTTGGAGTTTGGCTCAAGAACAGAGGACACTGTATATTCAAATGCAAGGCCAACAATGAGAGCAAAGTGCATAAAAGGTGAAAAATTTGCTTATTCTGATGACATTATACAGATAATATCCCTTCCTTTCTGCATAGTAATTCTGTAAATGAAACCCATGAATTTTAAGGTCATTTAAATTCTACTGAGCTGTTGCCAAGCCTTTGAAGCTCAGAAATTGCCTGTCATCCTCTTACAATACCGACTATTGAGCTTGTGCAGTGCATAGGGACGCCTATAAATAAGAAATATCCTTCTGCAAACTGTTAATTGTAGCAAGTCAAGAACAAGATTCAGTGAACTACTCTCTTTCAGACAAAACATACTGCTTTATGGCTACATGACTGCAGTACTAAAACCCAGGCTGCACTTTGTATTTTCATTACAGTCAAACCAAACACCTTTAAAAACTTAAGATTAATTCTGCTAATGAAGAGTTGGGACGTTGTTTTACTTCTCCTGCAGAGTAGATGTTAACAAATGCTAATTTGCCCCATTAAAAATTTGTCCCAGCTGCAGCGACAACCTGGAGAGCTAATGATGACACATCCAGATTTAATGAGGGAAACAGAATGGTCATCGGGCCAAATAGGTTAGATCCACCAAATCAAAGAGTAGCTTTACAATATTTGAGCATTTTTACACTCTCTGGGTTAATGTCAGTTGGAATTTTATTAGCTTACCCTTATGAATGTTAATGCAGTATAGCAATAGTTAAAATGCAGTTCCACATAAAAAGATAATTAGCAAAGCACAACCAACACAATAGTCGTTAAATGCCAATGTGTCTTCTCTACAGTAATTCCAAAGGAAGTGCTAAAGTGAAATGCAGATTTGAGCAGATTCCACGGTTTCTCTGTCAGCCCTTTCAGTACCCGTTAGTGTAAACCAGAAACAATCGTCTTTCTTGAATTAACATTGGATAATATCGTGGTTGCCTGCAGTGGTGAATTCACAGAGGAGTATCTCCAGAGCCTGCAGTTTCCCGCAGCTCTGCTGATTTTTATGTCATCCTCCAGTTGCAGGTTTTATGAGCCACAGCTTTATTGTTTTGGTTCACTTTCACATCTCTCATAGGAGACAGCGTTCTCATTTGAAAAATCTACTGTACAATACCTGTTCATATCAACAGCAAACATGCAAAGTTTGAGACAACAAAGAGACGCATATTTCATTTGGTAAAGGAAAAAGTAGGAAATGTAAAAGGACAATACATATTGTACCCATTTTTCCCCAAAGCTGTGTGTACGGACAACTGTTTGTCTGAATTTCTTAAAGTTGATAATCAATTTAATTCAGCTCATTTCCATGTTTGTCCAAAAGTGGACAAAAGTCAGAGAACAGTTGGTGTTCACAGTGCTGAGTGTGGTTGGATATATGAAACTGTCTTCTCTATTTTTTTTTAGAGTAGGTGAATTTATTGTAATGATAATAACTGCTATAGTTCCACATGGCATGAATATTGGTCGTTGCATCACACGGTGGTACCCTAAATGATGATGCCCAGAGGATATAGGGATCCAGCCCATATTAAGTAAAGTGTGGCATTGCTAATATCCTCATTTTTTTAATCAGTAAATGCAACTAGTGCAAATATTTCCTGAGTTTAAATGCCACTTTATTAAAATCACTCAGAGCAGAAAGTTTATTTAAGCTTATTTTAATGTTTGCTCCCTGCTTAACGTACTTAAGTGTACTTACGTACTGCACTGCTGTCTTTCTATTTCTGTTATGTAAAGCTTAACACTCCACTGCACCTAACAGATAGAAATTTCCATTCACAAGCACATCAGACTTGATGAATTCCTCTGGTTTGCAAACAATAATGTATGTATGTATATGCAAGTAGTTAGTTCCACCTGTGATTGATTTCTTTTGTTATTTTGCTTCTTGTACTAAAGTGAATGATTTCGGCTCTTTCCCACCCCTTCTGAAACGTCTTGATTTTTGATGTTATTGTTCTGCTTGCCCATTTTGAGGAGGTGGAAACATCCAACTGCACTGTGGATAGAAAGCTTTTAGATATCCCGTGGAGCTATGTTCCATAGTGGAGAGGAAGCTTTCAAAACAATCATGCAGAGTGGGTTTTATATCACCCCGATGCTATTCTTACCAATCAGATTGGATTAAGAGCAGACAGAGATTGATCTATGCTGCGCTCGAGAGCTCACTGTGTTTGACCAGATTAGTTTTAACTCTGTGCAGCTGTATACTACCATGGAAAGAAATGAAATCTTGTCAGTGCAATTGAGGTGTTCCCCTGTCAGTCACAAACAGCAGACTCCCCCTGGATAATAAGAAATTCCTCTTGTATATCATCCAATGTTTGCTATGCCCCGGCACACGGGAGTTTTTCCCATCACATTTTACCCATCACTCTCATGCAGGTGAATGAGAGCCAACTGAGAAATGACTCCATTTGCATGTTAGCTAATTGTATCGTTCCTTCAGGCTTTCTAATAGTCAATGAATTTTCTGAGAACAGAGTTCAGGGGAATAAAAATGGTTGGCGCTGCGACGCATATAGCCACTATTTGTAGTGAAATGAGGTTTGCTGCAGGTAAGAGGAAAAGGGGCCCAATGTGAAGGGTTGTGGTATTGAAGTTAGACAAGATGTATGAGGTACATAGTATTTCTTCCAAGGCTATAACCACCCAAGAAAGAAAGAAATGCTCAAGCATAAACTGAACAAAAAAGTAATAAAAATTAGTAAGCACAGTCTGCTTTTTTTTTTTTAAATAGCATGCTGTGCCACATAAATTACACACAGGAATATTGTATCATTACTGTCATTGCTTGTACTTAAAACTCATTTCACAAGTAAAAGCACACTAGAGGAAAAGTTCAGTAATTATTAAACACGGGTTGCATAACAGACGTCATTATTGATGAAATTTTGTCCATGAGCAGAGAGCTAATGGATGCACTTCATCCATTAGAATGGGGTTCAATTAAGAGCTGTGATTTTTAGGCCATGTCTTGGGACTATAACGCCTATTTAACGTATTAGGAGGCGGTGAACGTGAGTAAAACAACAACGATCCTTTTAGCTCTGCTTTGGTCTCCACCACCTTCTCAGTGTCATGACAAACAGGTTTTGTCTCTGCGTTTTAAGCTTAATATTCTTTATTATTTAGATTCAGGAAATTGTTTATTCTTTCTTGTTATTAGTTCAAGCTTAATTTTGAGTCCTGCTTTTCTGTACCTTCAGGGATTTTCAGTTTCTTTTGAATTCTGCAACTCAATGCAACAATGTTACATTTCCTGGTTGCTTTATCTTTATGTTCCCAGTTTCGTCTTCTGGGATCCCTAGCCTTCAGCTCTCTGTCACTGGAAACCTAGCTCCTCTTTGTGTCTATAGTTTGTTATTTGTGTCTTGCTGTTCACATTTTGTTAGTGTCATACTGTGTTTCTGACCGTCTTCCCCAACTGCACCACCTGAAAGAGGTTCATCTTTTTTGTCTGAAATTGACATGACATTGAGGGGAAAATCTGGTTGATGGGGTTAAGACAAGGCTACAGTAGTGTTTTGTTTTTTTTACATCATCCTCCAATTTTAGTTAAAAAGCTAAGGGCAGCTTTGAAGATGAGATTATAATGATTATAATGATTTAGCAGCCTCTGAAAACAGTAATTAAATATTTAAAACCATAAATCCCATTCATGGTTTAGGTTAGCAGTCAAAAACATCTCTTACCTTAAGAGATGTTGCTCTCTTACCCCATGCAATTAACTGCTCAGAGAACAAAAAACAATGACTTGTGATAGTCATAAACAGTGAGGTTGTGTAAATGTCCCATTGAACAAAATTTATCTCTCATTTATAGCACTTCAAACACCCTTTGCCAGCAAAATTAGAATGGCTCCTCCTCCTCCTCCTTTTTATAGGTCCACTTTGCAGTGGTGTAGCAGAGTTGAAGCTGAGGCCGGCACTGTGTACCTTGACTCATAAAGCCAAAGGGCAGCAGCTGATTGAAAATGTGGAGAGAATTAGTTTTATGGCTTCCTATCTTGAAGACTGGAGTCCTTTTTTTTAGATGCAAATAGAATAGTGGAAAGTGCTGTACAGCATTAAATGTGTTTACGGCCTTTATTCTGTTAATATTAAATTTAATTTCCGTAACTGTTCCTTCACCTTTAAATCAGGCGAAATGTTGGGAGTGCTGTTTCTCTTTGGATCACAATCGTTTCAGCCTCTGACCACACTTCACAAAAGTGCACATATTTATGGCTGGCTGCACGACTGAGATACTCTGCGGACTATAATACAAATAGAGCTGTTGATTTACAAATAGGATTTTTTTTTCACAGTTGTTGCTGTTGCTTTCACGGGCAGAAAGACACATTTTAAGTCAAGATATAAATGGAAGAAATCTTTGAAGCAATTATTCTAACTTTGCGGTACACGCTGGCAACGCTTTTGGAAAAGGTGTATCGGGTTACCTTTCTCTGTTCTGTTTCAGCGAGCAGCTTCTTCGGCCTTTCCTCAGCCCGTCGAGCTGCCTAGGCAACAATCAGAGCAGAGAGGCTGAGGCATCGTGAAGAGAAATGTACAGTGGTGGAGTGGTAGGAAATTACAAAAGGAATCAATTCAATGAGTTCCCTCCATGAAAAAAAATGTCTATAAATCAGGCAGAGCCAGAGCCAAACAACAACCTTTTAAGAGCCTGTCTACCGAGGCACAATGCATTACAGAGCAAGAGAGAGCTCAGTAATATGGCTACTTCTGCACGAAACCCTTTCTTTTTTCACTCAACCGCTAACCCAACACAGCAGTGCTGTCAACTACATAACCTTGATGCTTTTTCTACTGACCTTATTTGTATGTCTTTATCATTGCCATGATATTGGGCTTCTCTTACAAAACATATTAGAGGCAAAGCATGCTGCGCTTTTCTGTAATGCCAGAACATCAAAGTGTTTTTTTCCCCAAAGGAGACGTCCACCTTTTGAAAAATGTGGCACTTATTCTGACACGACCACGCCGGCATGAAAGTGAAAATGAAGACTTATCTGTCTTCACCTCTTAACTGTCAAAAGGCAGTACAGTTGAAGCTGTAATCATTTTTAAAGAGTGGGCTTTGAACACCAGGTCGTTACTTTTCCTCTAAAAGCAGTTTGCAGAGCACGTTTCTGTGTTTTTTTTGATAACAAATATCAGGTCCTCTAAAACAATTCTTTTTCCAATTACATTCCTGGTTGAATATCACTTCCTGCGCTGTTTTCCCATGTTTCTCCCTGTGACGCTATCACCTCAGAGGACAAGAAGCTTAATGGAGGTTGTAAATATACTAAAAGGCAAGGTCAGCAGGAAAACCACTGATGGAATAAATTAGTGTCCCATTCTAAAGAAAACAACAGAGAAGACAACATGAAATATAACAGTAAGAAGGGGTAAAGTGGTCCGAAGGCCAGTATCCACTCCTGATTTATTAAACTAGAGAGGCAACCTAACCCTTCTCCACTGATGTGTCATGTTCCCTGTGACCTGTCCATGAACATCCATATGGCAGGAGTGTCAGACTGGGGTTTTGAACTAGCATTAGGTGGTCACTGTGGTGCTCGTTTGAGTTAAGACATGCATATCTGTGTGCCTGCACCACATCAATTTTCAGTGTCTGCCACTGATAAATGACAAGGCCACTTGAGGGCTGGTGAGCAGAAGTTTTTCCCACATGTGGCAACGTGCAGAAACAGCACATCCATGCAACACTATAAACCCGAGCTGCTGTGCAACCACAGTAGGTGCAAATAGTCAAAGAAATAACATGAGACGTTAGGTGATATAACACATAAAACATGTGTTGCCAAGTGAAAGAGTAGCGGTAGTGTGTGTTGCCTGATCCCAGACTCAGGTGTAATGGATGCATGACACAGAATATTTCCTCTGTAAATCGCACGGCTGTTCCACTTTACTGGTTGACTGGGCAGCTTTCTTCTTTATCTACTGTGGGTTCAGTGTGTGAATTGCATCCTTTTCAGAATTATTCTCCTGCCACATACAGCCAATTGCCGAACAAAGTTATTATGGGACAGCACATCACAATAAAACTACACTGTGTAATTGTGCAGAGATTGACGCTACGCAGTGGGCAATCAAAGCTGCCGCGCCGTAGGAGTCTACAGCCGTTTGCATTGGAAATTATGTTTGGTAAAGGGAAAGAGACTGCCAGTCAGAAATGTGTACGTGTGTGCGCTTGTGTGTTCGTGCACGATATTCCAAGAACATCAGCGTTACCTTGGTTACTAATCCTATTTACTGAGGATTGGATCCATTATTCAGGTTCTTCGTCTCAAAGCTGAATAGTTGTTATCACAGTGTGTCAGGGACAGAGACTCAGAGCAGGCAAATATTAAATATGCAGTGTTTTCTTCACAATATTTCACAGTATTTAATGGACTAACTGTAATCCATTTTGGAACATAAACTGTAATGAAAACCAGGATTTTTCCAGCTATAAAAAAACAAAACGACATGCTTGCAGTGAAAAGAAAATCAAAGGAAAAACTGGTGGAAAAATTTGGGGGGATCAATTTACCTATCTGCTGTTTGATAACCGTAATTAAACATACAACAATGATCGCTCAATAGTGCATCCTTTCATTGGGTAGGCATAATTGCCCCGATGCTGCGACCAATCATCTTTCGTGAAAACTAACATTCAAGCCGTGAAAAGGTCATTTAGGAATAATTGCAGAGGAGGCCTACAAAAGCTGAGGCTAATGTACGTTGATAACTTGACAGCACAGAAAAGTCTGAATAAAACTGTAACACGAATTACAGCCCACGCTTTATGTGATCAGTGAAATGGCACACAAAGCATTAGGGATGCAACAATATGGGTATTGAGATAGCAAAGCTTTTTCACTGACAGCTACTGTATTTGGTTTCTCACAAAGCGGAGAGAACTGCTGTGACATTCACATATTGTTGCTTCTTCTTATGCTCCTCACAATCATCCAGTGGTAGCATTTCAACCATGAAAAATGTGGCTTAGGTAAGCAGTTGACTGGCCAGTGACATTGTACTTTACATACAGAGAAGGAAACCTTCAACAACAACAACAACAACAGTCTTTTCAACAAAAAGGTGCATTAAAAAAGTAGAAACCAACTAGGAAAAAGGGTAAAAGTTTAAAAGTTTAGTAAGTTTTAAGAAAATGATATGTTGCTATCAAACAAGTCATTTAGGTTTATCATTTACTAAAAACTAGCTATAATTTGAATTTAATATGATAACATTGGTACATATAATAACACACAGCATTGGACCCGTGCCACAACAACAGTAAGGCCAATCTCACTCCCTTCTTGGTGTCATTTAACCAAAACCACAATTTTTGTTTATAGATGATCTATATAGTATTTATTAACCATTTGCAGAGCTTAGAAACATCAATCCAGCTCCACCTGTCAGAATGAATGTGGAATGGGTAAAGATCATGTATTCAGACTGATTCAGGCCCGGCTCCAATTCCTATCCTGTCATCTCCCGGCGCTCTCTGCCCTGATCCGCTCAGAGTGGCTTATTTTGTCCAACACAACCTGTGTTCCTCATTCAAAATTGCTCATCCTTCCAAAATTACACCGAAAGATCTAAAATCTAATTAAACAACATGTAGATAGTTCTGTAAAAGTCGACATGGTTGCCTTTACTTCACATTTATGAAAGAATTGGAAAGTTGCCCTACTTTTTTGAGTTAAACGTGAAGTACTTATAGTCACTTAACTCTAAATATTAACAGAGGCCGTCATTCATCAGTTACAGAACAATTATTATTAAAAGATGTGTAAGCATCAAATAATGGTGCAATTTCATTAACAGCAAAAGCTTTATTTTTATTAAAAATGAATTTTCCATTCATTAACTACGGTTAATATAAAGTATTACTGGAAAAAAGTAATTATCCTGCGTTTCATGGAGCTCCAGTGTGTAATATGAGTAAATAAATGTCAAATGATTCAAGTTAAATTGAAGTAATTTTAAGTGTATGTAAAATATCTGTTTCAAAATCTCCTTTCCAGAAGTTTGACTTTTACTTCATCTTTTTTTCTATCTAGTTATATTTCATGTCACATTTCATGACAGTGGATTTGTCACCAGCCAATCACATGCCCCCAGCTGGGTCAGTAAAACATCCATTCACAGCAATGCTGTCAGTTGCTGGAGGAACCACAGAGAGACTCTGTGTGTGTGTTTTACTCTTTAAAGTAGTTGTCTGACTGAGAAACAACTTTAAAAAACCACGATGCCATGTTAGCCAAGGTCACAAACCAGCACACCGAGCTGGCTGGGTAAGTAAGTAAGAAGCACATGTATGTGATGAAGAAGCAATGATCATCATACAGAATTGGCTAAATTTAGTGTTGTTGCAGCTCAAGAAAGGTCAGTTGTTAAACCGTTATATTTTTTCTTTCCTTTTTTTTAAACTTGCAGTGTTTTTGATTTCTCTAAGCAGCAGTTAGGTAACTGGTGACAACTCTGCAATCATGAAATGACTTCTTTAAGAGTATTATTGGATATTTTACTGATTCTGAATTAGTTCCTGAAGTTCTTCGAAAACGGTTCCATCTATAATTGTGCTTATTTATTTGACTATCTGTGTCATTATGTTATGTTAAAAAAATAATATTAAACACTTCCTTTGGAGCAGAATTAGCTGGAGTTGGCCTGCCCGTCCTCTAAAGCTTTCCCCCTCCCCTCCCCCTCTGTCTGTGTCCCAGGAGGGCAACTGGAGGAGAATGACTGGTAAAACTCAGACCAGCAACGTGACCAACAAGAATGACCCTCGTTCCCTCAACTCCAGAGTCTTTATTGGCAACCTCAACACAGCCATCGTCAAGAAGACCGACATAGAGGTCATCTTCGCCAAGTATGGCAAGATAGTGGGTTGCTCTGTGCACAAGGGTTACGCCTTTGTACAATACATGAACGAAAGGAACGCCCGAGCAGCAGTGGCGGGGGAAAACGCCCGTATCATTGCTGGACAGCCTCTTGGTGAGTCTTTGCTTTGTTTTTGTTTTGTTCTTTTCCTCTTTGCTCTCAGGTATCTATCATTTGATATGCAGATTTTATTAGTATGAAAGCCCAGTGAAATATAGCCTATACTGTACTTCACGAACACTTTCCTCTTGAAATACAGAGGCTTGATCTTTGCTGGAGGAATGGATTGTCTCTCTCGGGAACAAAAACTGCCTTAGGCATCTTTCAGGCTTTTAGTTTAGAGCCTCTCTTGGCTCCTAAATGCTGAAATGTCTGTGTTTGTTGTCATGCTGTTTTTGAGAAAATCCCTGCTGAATCATTTAACTGATCCACTAGTGGATGTAAGCACAGTTTGATTTTAACATTTACTAAACATCAACTTGCAGAAAGTGTGTCAAAGTTCTTGTGACATACTATTTAGAGCGGAATGGAATTTATTATGTGGCATGGGATGCACCTCCAATATGCTGTGCAAGCACTGCTACTCTACTGTGCGTGCACTTTTTGTGTTTTATGTTGTTGTTGTTGTTGTTTGTGGATCGTGAGTGGGAAAACTTTTCATATTTGGAATTGTTTTGTTCCTGGCTGGCAGGCAAAATGTTTAAGCAATTTAAAAGACGTGAGTCAAAAGTTAACTTTTTATACAAATGGAAACAAATTAGAAAAATACCGAAGAATCATTGTTATACGGTTTTGTGTGTCTTCACTCCAGAAGCAAACAAAGCTACAATTTAAGTTTCAGTGTTGAATTAAGTTTTGTCTCTGAAGGGCATTGTCTGGGGCCTTATCTTGTTAAAACATCTTTGCGAAGCCTAGGGGTGAATTGCAAAGATACAGCGGAGCACATTCCTAGACACTACTGCTATCAAACATAATTTTAAAATGATCATGACCAGATAATGCTGTGCATGCAGGCAGGCGAGCAAGAGACCTTTTGATTAAATTCTCTGCAGCAAGTTTAGTGTTTCAACTAGGGAGCCTGGGCTCTGCAGTGAGTGCAATGTGCAGGTTTTACTGAGTGTTAGTCATAATGCAATAACAGTAAAAAGAAATTAAACCTTCTTTCAGTGCTAAGGACCAAATTAACCATTTGGTCCTTAGCACATCTTAAAATTAACTAAATGCAATCTCAGATGAATTCCAAAACATGGTATATTACACTTTGTCATTATTTATATAACAAAAGTCAAACCAAATGCAGAAGCAGTTTGCAGAAAGCAAAATACATTCTTACAGCTTCTGTAAGAGACTTTAAGAGACTAAGTAGCAGTCAGGTGCTGCTAATCAATGCACTTGATAATTACATCAGGAAGTGTGAGCACCTTATAAATGCAGACATTTTAGTGGTTTGCAGGTCTGGAGCATTCCAGTGTGGGTTAAAACATTACCAAGGAGGAAAGACACCAGAAACGATCTTAAAGAAAGAATCGTTGGTGCCAGTCTGGTAAGGGAAGTGTTGCAGGACAATTTCCAAACAATTAGAAATGCTTCATTCTGCAGTGAGAAAGAATACTCACATGTGGAAAACATACCAATTACCAATCTTCCAGTGAATGTACCACCCCAAGGTCAGACTGTGCAGTCCTCAGACTGCTCAATGAGCTACATCTCAGGCTCTACAGGCCTCACTTAGCATGTTAAATGCTGAAGTTTATGACAGCACAATTAGTGAAAGATGGAGAAAGTATAGCTCATTTCAGGGCTGCCAGGAGAAAGCCTGTCCTACTCTTGTGTCTAGAAAGAAATTAGCAGCATGGTTTGAAAAGTTGCAGCTGAATCAACTTTCTTGATGAATATCTTTTGGACAAAGTGGTGTTTGCCAAACATGATGCTGTCCATTATGGCCAAACACCAAATACTGCATTTCAGCACAAACACATCATACTAAGTGTTAAGCACAGTAATGGAGAGGTGATGATTCAGCTTGTTTTATATACCAAAGTAATCTAGAGTCAAATGTGAGGCCATCTAACCAACAGCCAAAGTTTGTACAAAATTGGGACAAATTAACAGGACAATGATCTCTCTCCTTCACTCAGACTCAGTGCATTGTACAGCTAATAACAATGAACTAAAAATGACTGGACAGGTATGGCGTGGTTGGAAGGGTTTCCAAGAGAAAGCCTCTTCTCTGTAAAATGAGATATTTGTCATTTAGGCTCTTATTTCATTGCAAAGAAACACGAGGCTCCCTACGGAAAGATTGAAGAGGTACAATAATAACTGAACCCATAAAAGAACATAGATACAAAGCCAAGACATGGACATAATAGTGGATAATAAGGTAGACCTACATGATCACTTTGGTTACCTTGCAGTTTTGTGTCTTTATGATGTTGTATCATAAAGACACAAAACTTTTGGTTCCACCATGATTTTTCTGTGACTATGGAGTAAAGAAGGACACAGCTTGATTGTCAGCTTGGACTTGAAAGTGATCTTTTTGAAAAGGGAACATTTAATGAAAGAAAATGCAGAGCTCATTTAAAAGTTGTCTGTTCTGCATCAACCAGACAAGTTATTGATCTGCCTCCTTTCGACACAGCTTATATCTACCAAAACACCAATAGTCTGACACCGGTAGTCTGACTTGACTCTCACACCCTCCTATAAAAGTCTACTCATGTGGTTCTTTCAGCTGCTTTTCTCTTGTTAAGATGTTGAGCTGTTCATGAAAGTGTTTCCTCTTTGCCAATTATTGGATATTTCCCCTGCACGCTTAACAAATGAGATGTTCCTCCTGAAAACTGATTGTGTGATTGGAGCTTTCTAAAACAAATAATAAGAAGAAGAAGAAGAAGATTTTTTTTTTGAATTATACTATTTCTCTATCAAGATAAAACATCAGTATCAAGCACTGATGATCTCTCGTTGACTGGTTAATGTGAGCTAATGTGTTTTTGCTCTTGAGGATGTGCATTAGTTTGATATTTATTGTTATGGATGTTACAATCAGTGAATTAGCAGGAAAAAAAACTGTTATTAAAACCATTCACGAGAAGGTTGATCAGCCGACGGAGCCAAAACCATATGTGAGCAATCCACCGAAGGCCTAATAAGAGTTAAACTGATTCATTCGTGACTTTAATGCTAGACAGGTGACTCTTTTTCATGTGTGATTGCTTGTTTTTGGTTGAGAAAACAATAATAACTAAAAGTATTTTCATTACTACAGAGTTCATTTCACACGAAGCAAGACAATCCAGCCTTCACTGCTATCACTCAGTCTGCAAGTCATGTGGCGTAAGTAAGACTGGAAGATAGATCTTTAATTGACAATTTAGACCACCCTTCTTCCCATCCTGCCAAGCTGATGCTTTTTATATTAACATGGCAGAGAAATGAATCAGCCCCGTAATGATTTTGTGATGAAGGATGACCTCCCCAAAGCATCCGGCTTCCTGTGCAAAAACATTTCATTAAAGGGTTATTACCTGCAAGTTGATTGCACGTCAGCTTCACAGGTACGCTAACATTGCTCTGTTACTAAAGGACCGGCATTCATGTGTGTTGCTGTTTGAGCCACTGTTGACAATGTCTGTTGTTATCATTGACCGCCCGCGCAAGACGAATCAACAAATCTTTGTGTGGGGGGAGAGGAATGTTTGAAAAAGCACAGTTTTGAAGTGGGAAAAGAGGTCAGTGGAATAATCACATCATACTTCGACTGCACAGCTCCACTTCAGTTGTGCAGACCCAAGGTGATGACTAATCTGCGCGCTCGCTGATACACAAGTGTCAGAGGTCATAGCCTGCTGCCACCACTGCAGATGAGACTGTTACTGTATATGTGCTATATGTTTGTGTGTGTGTGTGTGTGTATGTTGTGTGTGTGTGTGTGTGTGTGTGTGTGTGTGTGTGTGTGTGTGTGTGTGTGTGTGTGTGTGTAGCTAAAAAACCGCAGATGAGCAAATGCAAAAATTCTAAAATTGCAAAGCTGGCAGCACCGTCCTCCCCTCGCCTGCAGAATGAAAAATGGATGCTCCATTACTCTATCAAATATGAGTAGGAGTTCGTGAGATCGTAGCTAGGATTCTGAGCACAGCAATCATTACCAAATAATAGTACGTGTGATGCTATTTTGAGTGGAGCGCTGTATCTCTGTGCAATTCGCAGATACAAGCTTGAAGAAATTTCTCGTTTTGCACGAGCGCAGATGTTTAATATAGCATCACATCAGACACGAAGACGCTTTCCTCTGTTCCTCTGTTGGTGAAACATTGAAAAAAAAAAAGCCCCAGTACATACTAGACAGTAAAGAAACCTCCCTTGCCACAGTGTTGGCAGTATTTAAAGCAAGGATTCTTGATTTGTGGATATCAAACATGCAATGGTGGAGCTCTAATGCCAAAATCAAAAGTAGAAAATATACAGTGCTGTGAAAAAGTGTGCGTTTCCTTCCTGATTTCCTATTCTTTGACATATTTATCATTTACCCTATTTGAAAGTAAGTGACCACCCCCAAATCATGATTTTCCACACCCAGCCTTGATTACTGCCAGACTTGTTAAATCAAGAGACCACTTAAACAGAACCTGTCTGACAAAGTAAAGCAGGCTTTAATATCACAAAAAGCCACACATCATGCCACAATCTAAAGAAACAGCTGAGAAAGAAAGTCAATGAGATCTATCGGTTTGGAAAAGGTTGCAAAGACACTTCTACGGCTTTGGGACTCCGGTGAACCACAGTGAGAGCCATTATCCACACAAGGAAAAAACTTGAAACGGGGGTGAACGTGTCCTGGTTCAACAGTTTTTTTAAAAAACAAAACAGTGTTGGAGTGGTCTGTACATAATCAGGACTTAAATCTGATTGAGATGCTTTGGCATGACCTTAAACAGGCCGTACGTGCTGAAAAACTCTCCAGTGTGGCTGAATTAAAAATTCCTCCACACTGAGTTGAAAGATTTATTGCCAATTATCACAAATGGTTGATTGCGGTTCTTATTGCCAAGGGTGGCGCAACCAGTTATTATGTTTAGGAGGCAATCACTTTTTCACACAGGTAGGTTTGAATGATAAAAGAACAATAAATAAAATCACCATTTAAAAATACAGTTTTGTATTTACTCGGTTTATCTTTTGTCTAAAATCTGTCTAAAATGTGTTTGATCATCTGAAACATTAAAGAGTGATAAATGAAAAATATGCAAAAAAGAAAAAAGAAAAAAAGAAAAGAAAGACATTGTTTTTCAATTTATATATATCACAGTATCCTTGATTTGTTTTGCTTTGTGTGTCTCTCTCCATGGAGCTGAAACAATTAAACCTCGCAGTTTTTACCAAGCCAGTTGCTAGCTGTGCCTTTCTTCTTCCTGGCGCTGGCAATGGTAGTGTGCTGGAACTTTAACTGAATGCAAATGAGAATGAAGAGACTAAACAAAGCAATAAATTTGTTATCAAAGACTCAGTAGCACTCAAAACAACTGCGGGAAACTTGTCAGTATTAGCAGCTCCTTTTACAAAAACACATTTCATCTGTTGAATGCATAACAGAAATGCTGAACTCGGAACACTTTTTCACTCATTTTTCTGAAAGATGCAAACTATTCTCCGCGATGACAATAAAATCCCTCGTAGGACAATCGCTCAAGTATTTAGAGTTATCTGAGGTCAGCTGCTCTACATGTACTGTAAAGTACAAATGTCTCTTCCTTTCACTTCTGGTGCCTTCCCTGCCCTCTGGCTAAAAGTTGACTGGAAGAATTTCTTGTGGCTCAGTGACATGATGATTGCTGGCATCCATGAACCTCAAATGCATCTGAGCAGTTGCCTTCCTCACCCATTGAGAGGTATCAGCTCTATCTGTATGGCCTCCCTCTTCTCTAGGCTCAGGGGGCTGCCATGGAGACGACGAACGACAGATTTTTTTCAGCATCCCCGGAGCCTCCACATCGTTGCTGTGCCGAGTTTTAATACGGCACGCTGAAAATAACCCTTACGCTACCTTAACATTAAGTGGAAGGACTCGCAAGGAGTTAACATCAAACTTGGGTCTTTGAAACTTTTCAGAGATTTCATAAAAAAGCTGATTATATAAAACTCCTTTGAAGTATTCGCATCAAATGTTTGCGATGCATATCACACTTGCCCTTTATGTGGTAAGCTGAATATCTATCATTTCTTGTTTTTCTCATCTACAGAGGTGGTTGTTTCAACCGTGTCCTGACGTGGCACGGTGAGCTTAAGTGCGTGCCTGGAAGCAGCAGACGTGTGTGATTGGCAGGTGGTGATTGAAGCCCTGATGGAAAAAGGGCAATGAAAGAATAACATCCTATATTTTTCTAAGCAAGGCCATGTATGAAGATACAAGCTGCTGTGTGAGCTGGGAGCGGAGGAGTGGAGGAGAGAGAGGTAGATAGCAGAGAGAGGGCAGGCTAACAACATCTCTGGAGAGCCTGCCTGGTAGCGAGTACACCTGATAATCTTTCTTCTGTTGACTCCTGTTTTAAGTAGCTTGACCCTCCCTGAAGAGATTCGCATTCCACCTGGAAGTTTCATGTTGAAGGTCCATCCCATTACAATATTAATGACCAAAGTGAAGGATAATGTTTGATGGATCACCAATCATACCGCCTCCAAATGGCATTGGCAAGAGTTAGGCACATAAATAATAAAGTGATTTAGATGCAAAATCCATCCTAAGCGGATTACAAAAGC
Source organism: Haplochromis burtoni (assembly GCF_018398535.1). Classification (NCBI taxonomy): domain Eukaryota; kingdom Metazoa; phylum Chordata; class Actinopteri; order Cichliformes; family Cichlidae; genus Haplochromis; species Haplochromis burtoni. The sequence goes on along the minus strand of NW_024582516.1, from coordinate 1,377,192 downwards.
AGTGGCACGGCAATCAATCGTCATTTTGGGCCAACATGATGCATAGCAAGCAGCACCGGACACAGAGAGTAAACTACAGCAGGGAGAAGAGTGAGGAGGGACAGGTAGAAGGAGAACATGCAGGGAGTAGTGCTTACAGTGGCTACAGATACACTTACTAGAGCTGTACGTTGCTTTTTTCTGGGTTTATTTTTATACTTAGAGATTAATAGACAAATACAGGTGACGTTATTTTATTTTTGATTATTAGGAGTTCGTCTACAGGGGACTTCTTTTAAAGGCATTTTACAATGTATTATTTTAATCAAGGGGCGAGACTGCTGTGAGATCAGAACAGGACACTGGTGGCCAGTTGAAAGCTCCTGACATTAATGATAAAAAGCATCAAAACTGCCTTTAAGTTAGAATCTGTTATGTGAGTGTAGCTATGAGACACATGCAGAAACAGACCAATTAAAATCCAACATGAGGCAGAAGAGCATAACAGCAACATTTGAAATATTGGCATTACATCAAATACTATGTTTTTCACAATCAATTTTACAATGCTCTCCTTCATTATGCTTGACAGAGTGCAGCGGCTAAAGTTTTAGTAGTGTTACATTCCACAGAGTAAAAACTATGGAAACATGAGATTGAATTGAATTAAGAATATACCAGGCTAAATTCAAACACACTGCCATTGAATTTTGCATTATAATGCAACTGTAGTGAGACTGCATTATTTACAGGGACACAGCATTAAATGTAAGAACATAAGTAGCCTAGGTAGTGTTTTCCCTGGAAGCTGTAAGTGAAAAGTAAAACTAAACTCGCTTCAAGCTAAAAGCCAAGGAGGCCTCCACATGATAAAATTTGATGATAAACATGTTTTTTTTTTACCTGGGATATTGTATCTACTGTAGGGCTGAGTTTTTTAACCAGTCGCTTAAAGCATTTCTACCATCTAGCACATCAGTGATTTCCTGCAACATGGAATGCAACTAGCGATTGCTCCAGCCATACTCAGGTGAGTCATTTGTTTATTTTGGGGTTGCACATCAACAACTGCTCGTATCTCCTCTTTGCGAGCCCTTCGTGGCCTTGTTGCACTCAATGATATATTTTCGCTTCAAGTGGTGAAACAAGTTTGTTGCTTCCACCTTTAGCAGGAGTAGTTTCCTTGTATATTTTGGAGAGTACTGTGCTCTGAGTACCTCCCTTTATCCCTTTATAGGTATTAAATCGTCATTGGAGACTGACATGCATCTGTTGTTCACATATCTCGGGGTTTGTCTCATTGTCCTGCATACTTGCTGTAGCATGATGTGATGCTTTGAAATGGCAAAGCCCTAACAGACAGCAGAAGGATTTAACTTCATATCCATTTTATTTATTTACTTTTAGAGCTCTTTTGCATTGATGTTACTGGTGCAGCCACGATGAAATTAATCTAGAACCGTGAACTAGCATGAATTTGGCTCACTTTTCCTTAGCCTTATTTGTATGTTGTGTTTAATGTTAATTAGCAAACTCTACTGTGTGTTGTGTTAATAAAAAAATAAACATGCTTAAAACCCACCCACCCCCCCCCCCCCCCCCCCCCCCCCCCCCCCCCCCCCCCCCCCCCACCCCCCCCCCCCCCCCCCCCCAAAAAAAAATTAGCAATTGTAAACATTAGCATGTTAGCATTTTCACTGTTAGCATTTAAGGCCATCCATGCAAGATCTAGCATGGTTAATGTTGCTTTTTTTATTTACACTTTAGCACTCACTTATCACACAGCTCATGCTTTAAAACTGATTTAATACAGTCTACACTAATCTCATGCAGTTCACCTAAATTGGATTTGTTAGATTATTGCTCATCTGTAAGCAGCCTATTCAGTATTTGGTGTCTGTCCTCCAGCATTGAAATAGCTTTTCTCTTCACTCATTGTCTAACAGAGAGATGGCATACTACAAAACAAAAATGGGGGGGGGGGGGGGAAGGAAATTTAATTAACACACAAAAGTAAAACTGATTAATTTAAAACATTTCAACACTTTTACACAAAATGCATGTGACCCCTTCATTGCGCTGCATATTACAGGCTTACCACTGTAAGTGAAAATCCAGGAGGGATTTCTTTTTCCTTTAATATCTATCCAAACCAATCCTGTATGTTATCCACCTGGCTGCTGTAATTCTTTCCATCATTCACTATTAGCATTCAGGAGGCTCAGTCTTGCTTTGAAATTTGCATAGATAATTCCAGCTATGTCTACAATAACTGCACAGTTCACTAACTTTATTTTGAGAGCCAGGTTTAGAAGCATGAACAGTCATGAGTGAGAGGCCCTTTGGGTATTGCAGTATGCAACGAGATGGGCCAATTTCTCCTGATCCACTGGACTGAGTCTTGCCAAATCAAACCCCATAAGGCATTTCCTGTATCCTTCATCTCCTTATGTTTGCTTCTGAGGCTGTAAGAATATTCAGTTCATGTGCATGTGTTAATATGTGAGTTATGTATGTACTTGCAGATAGAAGCCATTCATCTGTGCTTCTTTCAGTAAAATGTTTGAATTTGAATATACCCATTTAACAGACATTGCAATATCAATGTAAAATCCATTTCTATCTCTTTCCTCTCGTAGCCCCTCTTGTAGCCCCTCTCTGCCTTTCTTTTTGGTATTTTTCCTTGTCCTTGTATGTGATTAGAATGCACCGCCGTCATCTGTCTCCTCTCTCATTAATCACGCACTGAGAGACTGGACCGGACATTGAATGCGCAGTTAGGCTGACCCAACGCTTGACAAAATACCAGGTACAAAGCGCACGGGCTCACATTCATACATTCATGTGAAATCAACAGCCTGGCCAGGCTGGGGGTTTATCCAAGCTGGAATGCAGTCAAAGTATAAGAAATTTAAAGTTTGTAATCGTGCACCTAATAGGCTTCTAATAAAGCCACCCAAGAAACGAGGAAATCGCATTTCCCCCAGCTGCCAGGATCTCTTTCTATCTATTTGTTTGTCCCCCCTTCTCCATCCCTTTCCCTCGTTCATACAGACTGACAAATGCTTTAGTGGGGCATGAGCCACAGTGTGGACAAAGTGAGATGGATTACTGTGTGGATTTTGGCAGAGGAAACTGCAGCTAATTCTCTGATTAGAAATCTGGGTTCAGAAGGCAGAGAAACACTGAGCTGTGAATCAGAGTGAGAGAATGGGGCTCAGTGGGCTTCAGCAAGCTGTGAGTGAGAATTTGTGTGTGGGAAAGTGTGTGTGTGGTCCAGGCACTTATTGACATATGTACAGGTTAGAAACCAGGCTAGTTTTAACACTTCTGCTTTGACTATTGTGGTCGTATAAATTTTATTGTTAATATGGGCAAAATTATTAATTTTTACTTTTGAAGTTTCATTTTTCTTCACCAGAGATCAGCGAACCAGCTCAGATATATGTATATATATATATATATATATATATATATATATATATATCTGAGCTGGTTCGCTGATCTCTGGTGAAGAAAAATGAAACTTCTTCCAGTGGTGGTGTGCTGACAAGTTTGGGGTTTGGGTTTTCATTCTACACCCCATTTGTTAAAGTGCTCTTTAGCAAAACAAAGAGAACTGCTACCTCAGCACAAGTAGAACGCCCACAATCAAAAATGCAGTATGTGCTCAGCTATTCGCTAATTGCAAAACTGGCAAATATAACAAAAATCCTATTTTTAAAAAAGAAGATTAAAGAAAAATTAGAAATGACATTAAAGAAACTGCTGATCCACTAGGGTTTTCTAGCACAACCACCTCTGGGGTTTACAGAGAAGGGTCCAAAAAAGAGAAAATATCCGGTGAGCGGCAGTTCTCTGGGTGAAAATACCTTGTTGATGCCAGAGGTAAAGGGATAAAGGCTGGACTGTTTTGAGCTGATAGGAAGGGAGCAGTAACAAAATTAACCACTCATTACAACCAAAGTATGCAGAAGAGCATCTCTGAAAGCACAGCACATCGAATCTTGAAGCAAAAGCTTTGGCTTAGGCTACAGTAACAGAAGACCACACTGGTTGTAGTGTGGTCCTACTTCAATATGGACCAAAAGCACTGTGCAAAAGCATGAAGAATTCTGTCCAAAGTGCTGACTAATTTAAATACATGTAAATTTTCCATCCAATTTTGTCATAGGGAGTCATATGATTGTTGGGTTTTTCTCTGTATGTATTATTGTAGGGTCTACCTCACAATATGAAGCAACTAGAGGCGACTGTTGTTGTGATTTAACGCTGTATAAATAAAATTGAATTGAAACTGAAATGAAATTTAATGATTGGTATACATTCAGTTTATATCAAGCATATTTTCCTTAATGAATAATTATTGGAAAAGCTAAACCATTGATTTTATATATTTACATTGCATTTCTCTCAAAATTACTGCTTCATGTTTATTAAGGGTTAAAGTTAACAGAATATTGGTATTCTGTATTTATTTTTTTATATATTAAGCATTTTTATGGTGATTACAAACAAAATGAGACATATGAATAAAAATGCATCACATTAATTCAGCTTTGTTGTTAGAGAAATCTACCACTTAAGAAGAAGACTGACAATAAGAGAGCAAGTGTCAACAAAGCACAAGCGTTGGAGAAACACTCCAGTGACCACTGGTCACGAGAGGCTCTGAAGTATACCCCCGATGTTGACATGAGTCAGTAGAAGGCACGTCAGTGTACATTTCTATCTTAATATCTTCCAGCTGACCAACCAGCCACCTTAGATTGTGACTCTCTATATCATCCTTCCGCTGGCTGGGGTTCTTTTAAGCATGTGTACTTTAAAAAAAATAGCTGATAGCAGTTAGTAAATAAACCTCTGTGAGTTAATTCTGTTCCTTACTCCACAGAAGAGTGAAGAACAGGATTAACTTCAAGCCTAACAAGCATCCTGGATGCTTTCATTAATATTGCATCCATCTGCAGAGAACAAGAGAGAGAAGACAGCAAGGGGGAGTAGCTTTGGACCGAAGAAGAAAAAAAGCACTGTCGGGTAATTGTTTCCTATGCGTAATCAAAAATGCCCGTGTGCTGTTGAATTTGGGTTCACATTTAGGGCATGCCGATGCAGACAGGATGGTCATGAATGAACGAGTCATTGGCTGAAACTGAGTGCTGGAATTTCACGTAAGAACATAACGTAATAAAATGCAATTTTATAGGATTAGATGACATGTTTAGAAGAAACGTACTAATGTAAAGAGTCTTGACTTTACCCAGATAGCTACAGGAGTTTTAGCCATGTGCAATAAAAGCTGTGTTGTATGTGGGATTAGTGTTCTTACAGATGCTCTTTTTGCAAAAGCTGAGAGATAATACCTCAATAAGGCAAGTGCGTCCTTGCAGCAGGTCTTGCTGACAGAGACCACTGCAGTGCAACCTTTCCACAGAGCATCAGCTAAACAGACGGCTTCCCATAACAGATGTGACACAGACCCCAGGAATGGAAAATCTGCCCTTTAACACTTCATAATAATTGATCCAGTCAGTCATGTCTGTTTCTTAATTCATGCCTTAATTGTCAATGTGCACCTCGGGCGGAATGACAAAAGAGTAATCCAGGCGACAAAAAGGTGACGTATTGTGTGAGTAATGGTTCACGACTTGTGATTATACATGCAGTGATAATTACTGCGACCCCGGAGGGTTTCTGTGGTCCTGTGCTCACAGGACTCTGCAGCATGACCCCGCTGACTCCCCCTGCTTAGTGCATGAATTAAAAATCACACTGACAGACTTCCTGGGGACTTCGCCCCCTGAATGAAGATGGACAGTATAAACAAAATAACATTAAAAAACAGCCCAGAACCTCACCCCGAGCAATATCTTGCTCTCTCATGTGTTTACTTCTCCTCTCACATTTCCTTATTTGACTTAGCATTCATTCTCCCTCCATCTCCTCGCTCTCTCGCCCTTCCTTATTCCTTCATCCTAATTACACTGCAAAGCTGAGGGCCCGTGACTCATGGCATCCAGTTGTTAGCGTGGAATTCTTGCTCACAGCTGGAGGACGGGACCCAGCCTTGGGCTCCACTGTCCAGTAAAGGTCACACCGAGCATGATGGCGGTTAACTACGTCAAGTTTACAGCACTCAAAGCATCGCATCGGCTGCAGCCAGGAGTAACCTCTGACACCATCCAGCCACAGTTTACAGTCAGACCGTAACCACCCAAGGTACTCGGAGCCATTGTTCAGAGCAGTGGTGCTTAACAAAATCGGCCACTTGGCCTTCTCAGACCTGAACCCTGTGCTATTTTAAGGGGCACAGCTCGAAGGATTATTGTGCAACTGAGAGAGCTTGGATTTGTTCCCAGCAAAAAATTCATTCACAAACATTTGTCTAATTCAATATACAGTGATCAACCAAAACATCTGGTACTTCCGTCTGGTATTTTTGAACCCCCCCCCCCCCTCTTTTTGGTGCACAGCCTTACTTATCTTTAAGCTTTAACGTCTTTTCTCCAGCTCAGCTTCTTTTCCTTTATCGGTGCGTCCTCCTTTGTGACTGGTATGGATTTAATTAAGGAAATCAGTACGGGATAATGACTTCTACCTGAACTGACCTCTTTGTTAAAAGTGTCCTGAATATTTTGCATAATCACTGTAGATTGGATTAAGACGCTGAACGGCTTCCTCGCTCACTGAAACTCATTTCGGATAAGGGGTTCAGCTCCTGGAACCAAAGACATACTCATTAATAGTTGCACACTGCTCTGAGCTTACAGGATGACCAAACGTCTCTTCCATCTGTTGAGGGGGCGGAAGCATAACACCGAGATGTTTGCGCTGTGTCTCCAAGGAAAAATTGACAAACGCTTTATACACGCGATGGGGGGCAGGGCTGTTTTCAATAGATAGCAGCTGGTTTGAAGAGCAATCCTGACCTTGACTACTCCTTGTAGCTTGTTTACACATCCTTATTAGCCTGTAGCCTTGGTGGAAATGCAAGAAGTGGTGAAGTTACAAAGATAATGACTGCATGAAAGCAGGGACAGTTTTTAAAACTGAAAGGATATGATTATGCAGTGAATGTTCATGGGCAGGTTAGAATTCATATGTAATGCATGATCAGAGCATAATTTTAAGAATGACTAAAAAGCAGCAGCTCTCATGTGCAAACTTCATGTAAAATCAAGTGTCTTTGTTTTCCCATTCAAGTATGCAAACATATTTAAGTGGGCCTTGTCACAGATGGGTTTTGGACTTGAGCTGTAAAGTGTGTCACTGTTTCCTCTGTAGCCTACCTGTGTGACAGAATTATTAATGAGCTGTGTCTGTATTTATGCACCTCATCTAACAGGGGAAGATGGGCTGCTTTCATTACTTTGAGTTGTGGGAGCCATCCTGTCAAATGAAATTTGAGCGCTGGCCAAGATGAGCGCTTGTTATAAGAAAAAGGGGAAATTCATCAAGTGTTAATTTGGTTTGAAATGATGGGTCAGGACAGCGTCAGCCTCATCTCCTTGTATGTCGAGTACATGAAGAACATGGAATCAGGAGTATCTGTCTAAAAAGGCAAGTTGTCAGTCTGTGGTCACTGAGCACCACACTGTGGAACTCGGCGGTTATTACCGTTTGGGACTGGCATCCTTATTTATAAAGATGCAATCTCGTCTCACACATTGATCTACAGTGTCAACTTTTCTGTATGTTTAAGGTTTTATGTCATTATTATTTTAAATGTCATTATAATCAGAGGATTTTTTAAATGGGTCTTCAAAATTTCACTGCACTCCTGTGGCGTTGTCAGATCAGCCTGACACTGAGTCAAACATCTGCGCACGTGAAGCGTATATAGTGATAAGCCACAACATTATCTGGCCTCTCGTATCCTACCGCTGGAAATCGGGCTAAGCCGTCACACGAAGGCAGTGGATAGGTCCACTTGTAGAAGAGTAAGAAAGGTAAAACTAAAATATTTTTTAAAACAACAACAAGAAAGTAATCACATAGGAGGAGATGCGCATTAAAAGCACTGTGAATATGTGTGCTTTTTAAGCACTTTAGTCAATCGGACTGTAAAAGATAGTAATAAATTTAGTGTGCTTGAATGCTAACTAAGTCAACTAAGTAACTAAGATATTATATAAAATTAATGTTTAGATGTGTTTAAGACTGTATAGCTTTTAATCTTTCAGCCGCACCTCCAGTGGTGTTTAGAGGTCTCAGAAAGGTGTAGAATAAAAATAAAAACAGAATAAAAACAGAGGCTTAACCTACTTGCAATTTAAAAATAGGGTCAAGAAATACAAATAGGTTCCCTAATTTTAAATGTAGAATCATAAAATCTAAGCATGAATATTATTTCCTAATATTCATCAGGGAAAGACAAAGAAGCATTTTTAAAACTTCCTAATATCTATGTACAGGGGTCCAAGAGATCTTCTAGGAATGGCATTTGAGTCACTGGTCAGTGGGTGTTGATTTTGTACCTGTTGATCTCTAATAGAGAATATAATTTGCTCTGGAGCAGGTTGGGTCTTCAGCTTGAGTTACCATGAACCACATTTATAATACTGCAAACCCAGAGTTAAACCTGGAGTTTCTACAATTCCACTTTGTAGTACAGGCCTTTGTAAGCTCCAACGTGGCAAGGGCTGTCCCCAAAGAGCAGCAGTCTCCTCCAGCAGCATGACACACTCTGCAAAGGACAGGCTTCAGAGCCCAAAGTAGGAAAGGTGTTGACCTTAAAACCTCCCAGATCCAATCAAATTGAATCCACAAAAGCCTGACATCCCAACCCACAGGATTTGCTGCCAGTGTCCCGTGCCAAATGCCACAGGACAGCCCCATAGGGACCATGTCCATTACCAAAAGGTCAGAACTGAGTTGGTGGCACCAGCGAGACCAGCAAAATAGTTCGGATGTTTCAGTGTGGATAGTCATTGTAAGTATACAAATACCGAGGCATGTTTTTGTTGTATGTGTCTGTGTCAATGACAAAAAACCTAAACCATATATGTAGCCTCTTTTATGTATGTAGGCTACATCATTTATACAATAAATCACCTTTTTGGTATTTATTAGCAGCTATTAATATTTAGGCTAAAACTATTGTTGCACTGTATTGAAGGAGTCATAAAGATTAATAATGCATATCTGCTCACAGATTTGCTATCATTTGAAATGCTTACTTTGTTATTTCAATTACCAAGATAATTTCAAGTTCATTATTATAGTTATGAATTGCATTTTTAGCGTACTTTATAGTTTTTACAAGGGCTGCAGTAATGACTACTTTGTATGAGTAGCTTTTCTTGTACTTATAATCAGTTTTTCTTACTGAGCATTTTGAGAAATTAGATTTTTGCTGCCTTTCTTTGCATAATTCAGACTTAAGACTTTGTTTTTTGTTGCCCACTGGGGAAAATAAAACAGAAACAACAAAGAAAACCATTTTATTTGCCTCAGAAATTAAATTTTGAATTAATAGGTAAAAAAAAAAAAAAAAAAGGTAATCATGCCAGGCAGTCTTAACTTCAGGTCACAATTGCTGTTGTTGTCACAGTTAGACACAGAAACAAACCAAGTCACAGCACCTGTGAGTACAGGTGAACTGTACTCACAGTTTGAGTCTCATTTAAACAAGCGTAAGAGTAAGAATGACTAAATAGAGTGCACCTGTGTGTAATCTAATGTCAGTACAAATACAGCTGCCCTGTGACGGCCTCAGAGGTTGTCTAAGAGAATATTGGGAGCAACAACACCATGAAGTTCAAAAAACACAGCAGACAGTTCAGCGATAAAGTTATTGAGAAATTTAAAGCAGGCTTAGGCTGCAAAAAGATTTCCCAAGCCTTGAACATCCCACGGAGCAATCATTCAGAAATGGAAGGAGTATGGCACAACTGTAAACCTACCAAGTCAAGGCCGTCCACCTAAACTCACAGGCCGAGCTGGACAAGTTGCAGAGATCTACAGCTCAGGTGGGGGAATCTGTCCATAGGACAACTATTAGTCGTGCACTGCACAAAGTTGGCCTTTATGGAAGAGCAGCAAGAAGAAAGCATGGTCAGAGTTGATGGGAAGATGGATGGAGCCAAATACAGGGCAATATTGGAAGAAAACCTCTTGGAGTCTGCAAAAGACTTGAGACTGGGGCGGAGCTTCACCTTCCAGCAGGACAACGACCCTAAACATAAAGCCAGGGCAACAATGCAATGGTTTCAAACAAAACATATCCATGTGTTAGAATGGCCCAGTCAAAGTCCAGATCTAAATCCAATCAAGAATCTGTGGCAAGATCTGAAAACTGCTGTTCACAAATGCTGTCCATCTAATCTGACTGAGCTGGAGCTGTTTTACAAAGAAGAATTTCCGTTCCACTTCTCACGTGTGCACCACTTTGTGTTGGTCTTTCACGTGGAATTCCAATAAAACTGATTCATGTTTGTGGCTCTAATGTGACAAAATGTGGAAAAGGTCAAGGGGGCCGAATACTTTTGCAAGCCAGTGTGTGTGTGTGTGTGTGTGTGTGTGTATGTGTGTATATATATATATATATGTCTATATATATGACTGACATTGTGTATTTGAGATGTTCTGCAGTTCTATCAGGGCATTAAACTACTGAGATGTTCTCATAAATTACTGTTTTATGTCATTGGATATATTTTTATTTTCACTGTATTCAATGTTATCACTTTGATTCCATTTTTTTTATGTATTTCTTCATTTATTTATTAACACCCGCGGAAGTTTGTGAATATGCAGTCATGTGTCACCCCATGTTTCGGTAGCTTGTAGAATCACCTTTAGCAGCAAAAACTGAAGTAACTGTTTCCTCTATGACTTTATCAGTGTCTTGTATTATTCTGGAGGAATTTTGGTCATCTGTTCTTTACATTGTTGCTTCAGTTCATCAAGGCTGGCAGGCATTTGTTTATATACAGCATTTCAATAAAGAAATCAATTGACTGTGGCACTGTAGATTTGCAGCTTTGCTTTGGATCCCTTTTCACCGCATGACCCAGTTTAGGCCAAACGAGCAGTTGGACAGATGGCTTCCTATTTGACTCTAGAATACTTGAGTATACAAAGGAGTTGATGGTCAGCTCAATGGCTGCAAAGCAAGTCCAAATCAACACCCCTGTACAATGACAATAACAAGTTATTCTACTGTATTCAGTTGGTTTGAGGTATTTGTGCTGATATGCTTTGTTTGGTTTTCTCCAAATGTGACACTGTGCATTGTGACCAAACATCTCCACTCTGGTCTTGTTTGTCCAAAGGACATTGTTCCAGAAGTTTTGTGGTTTGTTCAGATGCAAACCTAAGCTTTAGCGAGAAACAACTGTTCCAAACAAACCAGGCTTGTTCAGGCTTTTTCTTCTTCTACTGTCATAAACTTCAACTTTTAACATGCTTCAGTTTGCAGTTTCTCTGAGCGTTGCATGGTTTGTTCTTAGGTTGAATTTGTTGGAAAGCCCACTCCTGAGGAAATTGTAGCATTGTGTTTACACACACCTGAATGCCTCAGACCAGCAAACTGCCAAAATGTCTGGTTTTATAGATGTGCTCACACTTGCTGATGATTGGTTAATCCACTGCATTTGAATAGCAGCACCTGGCCAGTCTGGTTTTTGTTGTTGTGTCGTGGTAGCAGTTCATCTGCTTGTACAGTAAAAATGTTTTGACAAGTGCTGTATGGGTAATTTTTTCCAATAACAGATCTGTGACAGTATTTTATTAGCAGCGACAATGGATGTGTTAACAAGAGCATTTACAGTTAGTCTTCTGAAAAGTTACGTTCCAGACGTAGCACACCTTCATACTTTCAGTTTCAGTTTGAGTCTACAAGTCCTAGAGCTCTTCTGAAGTGTACTTGTGAAGGTCTTTTACTAAAAAGCAAACCTGACAATCTGCCATTTATCATCCTTGGGACATTAATCACTCTATTCTTTACGAGCGCCACTTTCCAACTCATGTCAAAGAATTTACAGCCTTGTTAATCTCAGCTGCAGTAGGTAGAATAAGAAATGAAGTGAAATTAACCTCCTTCTACCCGCTTTGCCCAAAATAATTCTGTAGGCAATGGTTCAGACAGTTTTGGCTCCATTACATCCAGGAGACATTATTGTCTTTGTATTGGATTTTTCTAACCCTCTCCACCCTGTGGGGTTTGCATTATCTCCACTGACTGGGTGAATATCTGTGGCGCTGATAGCGTCAGAGCCGAATTAGATTTGGCAGTCTTTAATGCTTGTATGAATACCAATTGCAACTAGTTCAACATTTGAATACTTCTTAATGTGATTCTTTGCACTCTGCTGACCCTGACAGATGGAGAGAGAGAGAGAGCAGGAAGCAGGAAAAAAGAGACTTAACCGAGCGAGTGAGCGAGGGAGTGAGAATAAAAGCGAAGGGATCATGCAGATTAGAGCCTAAATAAAAGCCAAATGAGGTCTTACTTGAGAAGATGTAGGCTAGATAGATGTAAATCACGTGAATAGATTGATCTATGTATGATTAAATGAAGGTAGATGAGAGCATGGGTGGAACAGTTTTGCTCTATAAAAGCCTCAACTTAGCAAATAATTTAATAAAACAGGGTGTTTAAATGTGCTTCTGTTGATGACTTAAAAGATTTACTCACACTTAATCAAGTATTAGAATCAAATTCTTTGCAAATGAAATTAAGAAAAAATGTTTGTTGTACAAAAACTGTTTGGTTTCTTCTTTATTATTTTTAGTTATTAGTTACTGTCACCAAATGCAAGATTTCTTGGATATTTGTTGTTGGTTTTGGCTTGAATATTTTCTCGTCTTACATTATTTGAATTTTCTTGAATTGATTGTATTATTCTGCCATACAGTGTTTGTATTAACTTTGGCTTGTGGTTTCCTGGGATAAAATCCAAACTCTGCATAATCCTTAATACAATAGGAAATAAAAGAATGGATGACTCGTATTTGTTCATTGTTTTAGCAATGTCATAATATTTAGCTCAGAATGGATTTTCAAATGTCATTATGTGCAAACAAAGACTATTATCACTAGTAAACTGAAAGAGCAAAATATCAGGTGAAAATCTGGTCCAAGGCATGCTGGGATAGTGTCCAGCACCCAGCCTGCTGTTACCCAGATTAAGAAAAAATCAAAAGTGAGCACATAAATGAATAAATTGTATTTTTAATCCAAGAAAGGCACCAATACTGAAAGCTACAGTACAGTGCAAAAGTTTTAAGCTTCAATTTTCTCCAAAACCACTGGCTGAAATGCAGCCGAAACCATGACAGCGCCGCCTCTATGCTTTACAGATGGCTGTAGACACTGCTATTCCTCTCTGCTCGACTTTTTTGAACTAACAATTTCAAATTTGGATGAATCGCTCTATGTGACCCGTTGCCACTGATTTTCAGTATTTGGCATACCTCAGCATTTTCTCCCAGTAGATGTTATAATTCTTTATTTAAAAGGGACAGTGCAGTTTAACATAGTCCAAGTATAAAACGTGAAACTGATGTACTGCACAGAAGTTTATAGCTATTGCTAATTTCCAACTATTGTCCCTTGTTGGCCTTACATTCACAATACACAGAGTTAAAACATACATTTTCATGAAACCAAAATACACCATGAGTACTGCTACAATTAACAGACAATTTAAAAACAAACAAAAAGATTAATTAAAATGACTACAGCTCTGATTTCCCTTTAACCTTCAATGTAAAGAAACTAATATCTATAATCAGTCAGATTTCAGTTGGAAGTGTGTTCCACAGATGGCGAGCCTTTATGGAAAACACTGATTGTCCAAATTTAGATCTGCGATATGATATTTTGCAGTTGCCATTCACCATACTCCTAGTAATGCGATTACTATCTTGTCTTTGGATGTAGGTGTCAGGGTTCCTGGGTCGGTGACCCAGTGTTTTCAGTTTTGTTCACGTTCAGTTTATTTTGCCACTTCCATGTTCTCACTTCCTGCTTTTCCTGTGTCAGCTCGTCTCGTGTCATTAGCCAGATTATGTTCAGCTGTGTACTCACCGGTCTCTCATTATCATCCTCATCAGTCTGTGTATTTAAGCCCTCTGTTTCTACTCGTTCACTGTCGTGTCATTGATGTTATGTTGTCGTTTCCGCCTGCGTTCAGCCATTCAGCCAGTCCTTCAGTCCTTCAGTCATTCGTCCAGCCAGCCATTTTCTACCTCTGTTCTGTTCATCCACTCCTTATAATAAACCTTCACCAGTCTTCACCTACCTGCGAGTCCTGCATTTGGGTTCCTTCTTCCTCGCCTCCACACAATGCCTGACAGTAGGACTCTCTGGGATCAGTCTATTAATACACTTGTAGACTCGTTTAAAAAAACACAAATGATTAATACTCTTCAAACTAAGTAAATTATATTTCTTTAAAATGTGACAATGATGCAGTCGAACAGATTTTTTATCCATTATTTTCAAAGATTGATTATATAAGGATATCACATGCTGAATTGTAGATGGTGCTGCTTGAGTCCAATGTGTCATACAATATGAAAAATGAGAAAATATCATGAAATGCATGAATAACTGAGCTGTTGAAGTGGGTATGTGATGCCAAATTAACTTAAAGCAATTTAGATTAACCTTAACTGTCGTTGATGGATCAGCTGAAGGGCCAGATGCATTACTCAGGTCCTTTGTCAGATCTTTGCCTAATGTTTACCTCTTTCTTATGACACAACTTTTGGTTTTGGTCTAACACTTGTCCTTCACAGTTTCCTCAAACACACTGTACACCATGCAGAGCTATGCCACGTTTTTGTCTACATAGCTCCTTGGAAATCACTTTGTTGGAGCAAAGAACACTATTTTATGCCTGTCACACTGTTTTTATAGATCCAACTGAGAAGAGCAAAATAATGTGTTTTTCTGACAGGCTGCTAGTAGCATAGGTCCTAAAGATACCATTTAAAATTGTTTCTTGGTGACGTTGTCTGTTATGTGTAGACACAACGCAGGTTCATGCGTTCTTTTATGCTTGAGTGATTCATAGGTAAATGTTAAGTGACTTAATGAGCATAAAAAAAATTAAAATAGAAAACATTGGGGTGTTTTTTAATATTAGGTATAAAGCAGCCAACACCCAAAGACAAACTTTGAAAGTCCTTCAGAAAACCTGGAAAATTGATTTGGCTCCTTGAAAGCAAAATATAAAGAAATGAAGGGTGGCTCTTGACTTTTGCAGTCTTGTCTTTCCCCTAATAAAGAATAAACTATATCATACTGTTCAAATGATTTGGGTCAGTAATATTGTACAAATATAGATTTCTGTTTACTTAGACTGAAATTATAGGAAAGCAGAATTTGGCCATGGTGTGTGCCCATTAACACTGAGCGCCTAAGGACATGTTACTGAAGGCAGGTTTATTTGCATGTACCATAACCAAAAATGATACACGCTCATATTTACAAAATCATCACGATTGTGTGATCATTACTTTCATTACCAGATAAAAGCTGCCTGTTGATAACACTGGTCTGATACTCAGCTAAAGAATTTCCACAAAAATCCACACACAGTACAGAAACATATATGTCATTTCTATTTTTAACATGGAAATCTGTTTTTCCTTCAAATCTCTTTGTGAGAAGCAGCCATCGCTGTTATGCTGTGTATTCTCCACTAGAGGGTGCAATTTTCCTTCTCAGGTTTGGGTTACAATCAGCACTTGAACTGGAGGGATGCTCTCGTTTAGTTGAGACATTTTGTTCTTGTTTCTGCTTCTAAAGATATAACACAATAGGTAGTATAGGATCCTGTTTCCTTATACAGTGAGTTTTAAAGTATATCTCACTGCAAATAATCCTCCCAGTATAAATCCCCTTTGAGTATGTTGGCCCTTTGAGTAAAAGGAGGTTAATCTGCATGCCTAAACTTGGAGAAGGAAAGTTAGGATGTGTTGAAATGTATATAAAAGCACTGCTAACAATGCAGAAATATAGCAGTCCTTTTTTTAATTGTAAATTTTCATTTTCATCTCTCCTGCCTTTTTTCGGGGGGTTTTGTCTGAGGGGTTTGTCGATCTGGACTGAATCCAAACAAGTGAGGTGTTCAAGCCATGTAAACACACTGTTAGCACAAAGAGATAATTTCTCGTCACAGACTGCTAGGCAGTTGCAGCAGTTGACACACTAGATACGTTTGCAATTACTCAGTAGTGCCAAAAGCAGTAGCTGTCTAATGAGCTAAGAGAGGTTGTAAGTCACAGGCCAATGAGATGTGATGGCTTGAGCAGATTTGTATCCATCATGTAGACAATATCCCCCCTGGGCATCCTCCATCTCAGCCATAAATGAGGGTCATTTGTTAACAGGCGGTGTGCTTCAAATGCCAGCGGAGATTGTCTCAGAATCCAGAGCACTTTAGATTAGGTTGATGCATGTACATATTCTACTGAGCTCTTTGTGTCTTAAAAAGGGTAATGATGTGCTAAGTGCTATGAAGACTTTATGAGTTTCCTGCAAACGGGGTATATTCGTCTTCTTTAGGAAATCACCCAATTTCAGTTGCTGGTAATTGCATTTATCTTTCCCTTATATACAGAAATGTTATTAAATTAGTTTAACTGGATTTAAACTGCACTAAGGTGCAATATTGCTAACAGCGCTGCAGCTTAATATTTAAAAAGACAGATAGTCCCTATGAAAGGTTTGGCAGCTCTCTGGTCCTGTGTACAGATGTGTATATAATAAAGTTGTGTCCTTTTTCAGATAAAAAGTGTAATCCAGTTGCCTTGAATGGTGTTTTCTTTCTTCTTCTTCTTCTTCTTCTTTGGCTTATTTAAACATGCAGCAAATAGGCTGCAAGGTGAACATCGTTTTTAAAAAGCTGGGGCAATATTCACTCTCCTAGTCCTTTTCAGTTGACCCTGAAATAAATATCTCATTCAGCCAGTTAATGCTCAGCTATATCCAGTTAAAAATGACCCTACAATTAAATTCAACTTGGTGGCTGAAAAACCGAAACAGTTAGAAAGACAATGAAAAAAATATAAAAGGCAACAGAAAGGACAGAAGCAGAAGATTTTATCTGAACTCCTTTCAGAAATACATTAGTTCCTTTGTTAATACATTATAAATCGGCGGCTTTGCGAACTTTATAGAAATCTTAGGCATTTTGTTTAAACCTTCTAAGGTCTTCAACTTGTTGAGCTTGCTATTCAAACTTTAGTTACTAAACAGGTGCAGAGTGCTGCAGTTTTGACGTATTCAACATAAAACTTCAAACATCAAATGTGAATGCTCATGACTGCTCTAAAAAGGGGAATGCTGCTGTTTTCACCACTCACAAGGTTGCTGAAGTGTGCTTGACAAAGACGCATTTAATTAAAAAAAAATAAGGTATTTTGTAAAACAAAAAAACTAAAGAAAAGCATTAAATGTGGAATTTAGCCTTGCCCAGATATTTATCCTTCCTAAAGCTCGATGAAAAGACCTTGAGTCAAGTCGGAGTGCATTTCTAGTGCTTGCCTTGTGTATTTAAAAAAATCTCATTTTATTACCCATTTGATTAGCCGAGTTTTCAGTTTTGTACTCTTGTTGTATTAATCCATCATGGACAGCAGATGTCCCCGCTGCCCTATCTGGTTCTCTCATCACTAGCTGCAGTTGAATGGAAATGGTTTATAATCTTTTTTTTTTTTTAAACATTTTACCATAAAAAAGGTTCACAGGGCTGAAGGTTTCCCAACAAATGACTTTGACCTACAGCTCAGTGTGAACCACTAATCACAGCCTGTATTGATTTATTTGATTTGCCCATTTTCACAAGATCTACTTTGAGGGTCTTCATCATTTCTAGGTTTCAAAGTGAAAATATAAAGAAGACCATTTGTCACCGGGGGCATGTTAGGGCAGCAGCAGTTTCAGAGTGGAGCAATATTGATTGAATTTCTGTTTCTTCCATGATCTTAGTTTTCAGAGTGATTTCTTTTTTGCTCTCTCTCACTGAACAATTCAGCCAAAAACGAGGGGGCACGTAGTGCTTTTTTACCCCACACAACAATAAAGTAATATATTGGAATAAATCACACAAAATCAACATCCATCCTGCTTCCTTCCCCTTGTCTCCTTAGCAACACAATCCCCTTTGCAAGTAAGATGAGATGCACCTTTTTCAAGCTTGCCTAGAGGCTGTGGAGGGAGTGTATTATTATTTTTATGCCAGTGTCAGTAAATGCACATGTGTAAGATAACTATCAGATTGAATATTACTTGTTGTGCTAAATCAAAAAGGATGTACCATGGCAACATTGTGCCCTTTGAATGAATGACAATCCAGTTATTTCCAGCATACGGACAAACCTGAAGCATTTTAAAGGCTCATAAGTTTGAGTAATGCCAGCAATGTGGACATCAATGTGAGTCTGTTACTTAGCCGGGTTAACGCCATAAGCTGATGAACTCAAGAAGGCACATAAATGTACCTATCTCAGCAGATAAATAACATGTGACGGCAGTCTAATCCCATGAATTAAGAAAAATGAATAAGCAAAGCTGCAAATATCCTCGATTCTCTCAACACAAATGTTAGACCTATACATCTACACAAAGCTAGCTGTTTACATGGCAGCTGTGTTACTTTAGTATTCTTCTGTACAGAAAAAAGACATGGTCTTCCCTAACTAGGCATCTTCAAATCCTGGAGCCATTCCCCTGATGCTCGCTGCACTGCCTTTTGAACTTCAAGTATTGGCAACACATAACAAACTCAAATCTGACGTCCTGAAGCTTTCCAAGTGTTCGACTACAGTTAGGACAAAGTGGTTACACTTGCTAAGCTACATCTGCTGGATGGATTGTGGCAGAACAGACAAGCTGGTATTCAGCAAACTGGCAAAGGGACAAGGTCACGAGGACGCCCCAAAAAGTTTGACCAATAATGGTATAAATAGTAGCAGATCACAGTACTTCAGTCTGGTTAAAGGTCCATGGAAACATTACTTCTTGGCTCCCTTTATCTAAAACCTAAATAAGCACTTTGCTGATTAGTTTATGGCTTCACTGACTTTTTTAGTACAACATTTTACTACTTTTGTAAATGATGGTCTCAGTTAAAGTGAAAAAGAGTACAGATGAATATACCGTTGATATGTTTTGGTTTCAAAACATCAGGATAGCAGTGGTGAACAAAGTCTTCATAGCAGCATTTAACTAACAGGGAGACGTCCTGGTAGCTACGTACATACACAGTCCTTAGGTCCGCTTTTGGTCCTGACTAAAGTGGATTGCTATGAACATTTGTACAGGCACTTATGGCCCAGCACAATATCAGTTCCTAATCAGCAGGTTTTCCCTGCATAGTGCCAATAGGAAAATTGTCTGGACATCTGTCAAATGGCTTACCATGAAATCGCCTCAGGGGAAATGTCCAGGACCTACAGTAGTGCCATCATGATGTCAAATCCAAAACGGAAGTGTTAAGCATACAGCCACTGCTAAAATATAATTTACCACATGGCCACAGTGCCCAAGTAGCTTCACCCCTACAGTTTTGCTAACATGACAGTTTTGATGAATCCTCCTCTATGGTGACAATAAGGAGGCTAGTTTGACACAATATCTGAAATATTCCCATCTCCAAATCTTTCAGTAATACATAGATAGCTTGAAAGAAACAAAAAAAACCCCAAACAAACATTAGAAAAAAAAGCTTAATATACTGGCAACAAATTATGTTCACATCTTCACAAAGAATTTATATATTAGTGTGGTATCTCTGTAGAACAGTTAATCTGAAAGCCCACCTGGAAACCTATCTTATTAAATCAGGTCTGCTACGTTCAGTCTTATCTTGGAAACTTTTGGAAAACTTACCAAAAATGTTAAAAATGTTCCCCCTAAGGAGGACACTTTCATTATTAAGGGATAATTAATAATGCTTTTAATTTTACATGCCTTTTGCCACAATATTTAAACTGGGTACCCAATATTTTGTACTGTGGGATCTCTTAAACCAGCTCTGCTCCAATGAGCAATGGACATAGTGTTGTTTGTGGGGGTTACCACCCACTGAGATTGTTATCAGTTTTAGTGGGATGCCTTGTCTTGCTGGTGAGGTTGCCGCTGTTGTCTTGGTGATCTGGCACGTCCCAGAATATCGTTCACACGAAATCAGCAGAACATTGCATTTTAAGGAGATACGCAGTGTTTTTCCCATTTGTTAGTGTTTTAATGTTATCTTATTGGCTGAACAGAGCAACGAAAAATACAGCTTGTATTACGTATATGTATGTATTATGTATGATGCCAAATTTGAATTTTAAATGACTAAACAATAAACGATTTTATTTTTGTGACTCAAAAATCTAGTCAAAATACCGAAGACTCGGCACAACTGGAAGATTTACTTGCGTATTTAGTGAATCTAAAGGTTGCATTTTATTCTATAGCCATATAAACTAAAGGAGTTTATCATAATCTGTCTTCCCGGCTGTTTTCTCCTAATTTACTTTGTTTGACCGGCTCTGATGTCTGTATGGGGGAGAGTGCACTGTAGCCCGCTCCCCCCCTCCCGTCTCTAAGCATGGTATGGTCCTCGCTCTAGAAGTGCCTCCAATTCTCCGTCTGAAGGGCTAATTTATTTCCAGTCAGAAAGTATCGCAGCACGCTGAAGTCTTACGCCCTCTGCCTCTCAAGTATCTGAAAGAGCGCAAAGCTGGACCGGTACATAATGACCATGTACAAGGGGAAGCGTCGCAATCATCGATGTAAGTTTACACAGATCGTTCGGGCTTCGTGATACACCGAGGACATTTTCTTTATGCTGATGTCGCTCTGTGCTTGGCATAAAAATACAAGTTGCAAATACTAAGCCGTGACTCGCGCATGCCAAGATGCAACCCGATCGCTTTAAAGCGAGCGCAGGGCCTTTTTTAAGTAGTTGAAATATGCGTGAAATGTAATCGTACATAGAAAATTTCAGATTTGTCAGCAAGCAATTATCGGCTCTGTAATATTGCATTCTGTTGTTGATCCTGTGATGATGAAGTGTTAAATCAAGTCACCTGCTGAGCCCTGGCTGCTTCTTTCAAAACCATCTTTGCACCTGCTCTGCTGCTCTGTCTGTTGAAATACAGCCTATTAATTCTGCTGAAGTTTGCTCACACTGCCAAGAAATGTGTTATCAAGGATATGAGCTTCGGCGGTTCATTTCACATACAGTTATAATTATATACCAGTGAGTTATTGCAGTTGCAACAAACACCATTTGTGTTCCAGAGTGCACAAATTCATGTGAATTTTGTCTTGCTGGTGTTTTGCATATTAACACGCAGATTTCTGTTGTGCGCACGCAGTATGATCTCCGTTCATTTCTGCATCCGTGAGGTGAGAAAAGAAAATATTTGAGCTCATTCACAGTATGATGTCTAAACTCACTGAGTAATTTTGCTTCGGAATCAAGCTCTACTTATGGGCAAACAATTTACAAATGGAAAACTGTCTGGGTAATTAGGGGGTTGTCTTCTCTTCTCTTAGTCTTTTTTTATTTCAAGCAACAATGTCATTCATTATCCAGTGTGAGTTTTTTTAATTACCTCAATTTGCTGCTTTTCTGTATCTCCGTGGGTCTCTGTGGGTCAGGGGAAAAGAAACATCCTGATTAGAGGATTAGACTGAATGGTTATCTGAGGAAATAATCAGCAGATTAAATAATAATTAGCGGCTGTTATTATGCTGTAACAGAATAATAGAGTTGGTATTATACATCCTGAAGCGAGGCTCTCCGAGCTGTGTGCGCACTCATACTCTGCCACAGAGCAATGCTGCCTCAGTCAAGAAACTGGAAAGATGACTTAACAAGTAATTAAGTACAAGGTGGCAAACCAGTGGTTCACTAATTACCAGTTGGCACTTCTTGACACAAGTGCACACAGTCAGTTATACCGTGATCCCCCCCCCCCCCCCCCCCCCCCCTTCCTTGTCTCCTAGACATCTGTGGAGTGCGATAAAGGTTTTAAAGTGCTGCTTTGTGGCTGGTGTGCACTGTATAGAAAGACCACGTTATGCTCTTTTTTTTTTCCCTCTTCAACAGAGAAAATGGAAATGTATATTGTGCAGTGGCTGGAAATAGATCTCGCTGTATAACTTTCTAGATTTGCAGCTTGCATGTAGACAGTGTGGGAGGGAAGCCAAATTTGGACACAGAGCACAAAGGCGTAAGTGTCAAGAGACAGAACACGCAAAGAAACCCAGGTGCACAAAGAGCAGGAGACAGTTAAGAAAAAAAAGACAGCGAGTCTATAAGTGGGCTCATATTGTTGAAGAGCTTGTTTAAGGGCTCCGGACTGTATCTGCCAGCTATTAGGCCAGGGAGTCCGTGAGAGACTGCCAGCGGCTGTGGACTTACAGGATGGATTTTTTTTTGTGCTGCTATATTTGAGTTTAGTCTTTGGAAAATTCAGACAGAAGAAAAAGATGTTCTTATATGAGAAAAATGAGTTTTCTCAGGGAAAGGTAGTCCAGTATCCTTCCTTTTTTTGTTCAGTACCTGCAGCCTTATCAGACCTTTCTGCAGAAATGGGAACTCCAAAAACTGCAAATTCACACGCTCAGTGTGCTGAGCCGTGATCACTTGCAAGCACTAGTGGCTGAGAGAGATGATCAAAAAAATATACTGGAGGGCTGCTTTAACTTATTGATGCAGATGTGACTGTAAAAAGGATGTTGTGCATTTTTGTTATGATTTTTTTCTTCTAAAAAGCAACATATACCACAGATTCAGCAACAATGCAAGAGCAACTGGCACATAGCTGTGAAGTCGTGCAGATTTTGGAATGTGTTAGCTTGAAATTATAGCAGTTTATTATTTATTTATTGGCGTCAGCAGCTTTAAATTTGAAAATATAAAAGCTTTAAAAACAGGGATTTGTGTATTGATCATTTTATTAAAAAGACATCGTCCCTTTCTTTATCAAAAAGGGATCTCTGTGTCTGCGGTGTTGCCTATTGTCATTAATTTGATTAGGAATAGAAAGCATCTCAGGCCCTTTTTTGTGAGTGTGGGCAACAGCAGGGGTATTTGAGTTGGAGTCCATAAATATTTAAGGTCTTGCAGGCCAGGAATCTTTGGAGATCAAATGGGGTTTGAGCCCTCTAAACCTCGGGGATTTTTTTTCCGTGCGCTTGTATGTATTAAACATTTATTTTTGTACTATACGCCCCATAAAAGTAGTGGGAAACTTTGATATGTGATACATGGAAATGAATATTGATAAATACAAAAGCAAACTTCTTCTAGACTTTCCTCTCCTCCTTTTTTTTTATGTCTGGACTTGAGATGTTCTTGTGTTTGTTGCGATTTTTGAACATGACTCAAGGCTGAAGCGTACGACCAAGAAATGTGTTTTCATGTGCTCCAGATGTTACTCTGTTCCTTTATGCGTGTGCCGTGCTGCTGATGCTGAGGAGGAGGAGGGGGGACGAGTGAGGCAGGCTGTTACATCTTCTGTCAGATGTCCTCCATGTATCTCAAACCATGTGTCAAGGATAGCAGTTTTTTTTTCTACTTGTGCGTGTCAAGAGTTTGTGTGTGAGAGGGTCTTTTTTTTCCTGCCTTCCAGACTAGACTTCTTTTCAGTTTATCTCCATTTTACCCAGAATTTCAGCTTGCGTGTCCATGGGAAGGAATACAAATCATGCACAACACAATCCTTGGTGGGGCTGTTAAGCATCCACTGCTCTGCTTCTCTTGAATAAATCACAAGCAATTACAGAATATAATCCGTTCCAGATACTTTATTTGCTGCCTTGGATGCAAGTTTAAAAATTCACCAGCTGTGCCTCCACACCTTTCTTTATATATAGGAACCGCATCACACGGCGCTGTGCTGGAGATGTGATTTTATCTGTCAGAAAGGACCTAATGAGTCTCCTCTGTGGCTGATGAAATAATGTGACAGAGATGTCAAAAGATGTCACCCCCCCGCCACACACACACACACACATACCCCAACCCCCCACCCCCGAGCCCTCATCTCTCTCACCAGCAGCACCACGCCTGTTTAGTGGAGGAAAGGCTGTTTGGACTGTTGCCAGGAAAAGCACCAATCAGTGTCACACAAAGACAAGCACGAGACATGTGCAAGAGTGCTGATGTACAGAGAAAACACCAACATTCACAAGAAAATCCTACTAATTATTGTCTATACCTAATAGGCTCTGGAGGGTGGGGGGGGGTGCTGCCAAATGCCTCTATTTTTCTTAGTGTGAAGAAAACGACTTAGAAAAACACACTTTGATGAATGGTGTTTAATGAAGGGGCACTGTTAGTTTTCATTACTTTGTGTTATAAAGCACTGCAAAGAAAATTTAAGCCACCCCTCATTTCTTTATATTTTGCCTATGAGGGGACTGTTTGTAACTTTTTAAAGTGGTGTTTAACAGTAATTCTTCAGGCTTTCTGAAGGTCTTCCAGAGTTTAGTCCCATCCTTGCACATGACCTTTTTCAGATGAATGTTTTTTCTTTATTTGTTAAGCCATTTAACACTGACCTATTAAGGATTCCGGCATAAGAAAAAGACTCTTGGCTCAAGGGGTGAACCAGTGTCGTGTCCACAAGTAACACCAAATTAGCAAAGATGCAGTTTTAAAGTGTAACTTTAGGCCTGTTGCAGAAAACACGTGATTTGGTCTCACTTCTTTACTTGAAACTGCAAAAAATGGCAAAGATAAAAGTTTGAAAGGCATAAAATATTATTATTGCACCAACATTTAATTCCTGAGAGTTATTAGTAGAAAACCTGGCATCGTGTGAAGTGTGTCCTTCAAAAACACTTGAGGAAACAAGTAAAGGATGAAGGAAGAAGTGGCAGATGAACAACATCTAAAAGTCATGTTCTTAAGAAATAGGGGAAAAAATCCAGCAAAGACCTGACACAGGACCTCTGACATCCATCTGATCCTTCAGTTGATCCATTTACTGTTCACTGAAGCCTCATCAGAAATGCTGGCTGTCAAGAAACCACTCTTAACAAAAGGAAACAGGGAGAAAAGGGTGAGGTGCGCCAAAGTGCATACGAAAATCAGTGGCAACAGGTCTTAGAGAACGATGAATCTCAATTTGCAATATTTGGTTTAAATCACCAAATCTGTATGTATGAAGAAGGACGTACGATGAGTGTCTACAGCTACCTGTAAACCATGGTGGAGACTTCGTCATGGTTTGGAGCTACATTTCACAAAGTGATGTTGGGAATCCTGTCAAGATTAATGGAATTATGAACGCAAAAAAGTACCTTCAGATTTTTGATCCACCGTGCAATACAATCTGGAAAACATCTCATGGAGAACAACTTCATTCTTCTGAATGTTTTTTTTTCTATATCTCATTTTCCTGTAAAATTGTAACAAATGAGGGATGGCTAAAGACTTTTGCACAGTGCTGTACATATACTGTTACAATAGTGGATGTTTATTCAAAACATGGGCAAAGTTTCAATCAATGAGATCAGTAAATGTGCCGGTAACTCTGAATGAAAATAGCCTCTTAAACGTCGTTGCAAGGGCAACCAATCACAATAACTAGCAATTAGCTGAAAGGCTGCACCAAGGTCCAGCATAACAAAAGATTTTGAATCATGCAAAGCTACAGTAGTAGATGTCAGCGAATAATGTGCAGCTAGAAATGAGTTTCTCCCTGTTCAGGTCTATCGCATGCTACCTGCACAACGCATGTGCAAGTGCCTTTTTACCTTAAAGGTTTATAGTGGTCTTTACATTCTTTTGCCTCTCATCCACCCACTCGTGCTAGCACAAGAGCTGTTCAGCTGATGTATTGTAGTGAAACCCAGCAAGCAGAAGAAGAAGAATAAAAGAGCCAGAAAAAAATGATGGAGGAGAAAGTGTGCACAGTAGGTCCCATTTAATACTGGATCAAATGTACAGTGACAGCTATGACTCCAGCCTGTATGTACCAGTGTGACGAATGTCGAAATTAATGTCTGTCAAGTGTCATTGCAAATGCTCTGAAGTAATTAGAGGACTCTCTCTCTGTCATCCATTGGCAGGAAGCGCTTGTAGTACCTATGCAGGGATGAGCAACATGGGTTTTGAAAATTACATCATATTTTCACGCCTGTAGGCCAGCAATGAGCCTGTCAAATTTCCCCAAATCAGTAATTCACTTTATTTCTTGGTTAAAAATGAAATATGAATGTCGTACTGGGAATTTGAAAGCAGCACCTCAAAGATTTCTGTTCTAGATTTAACACTAAAGAGCTAAAAGTCCCTATTTTTAGTCGCAGGGAAAGTCAGTGGCGATGTCCCGATTATTAACAGCTGTCGTGAATGTTGCTCAAAAGAAATACTTGTTCTGCTGTGAATATCAGCTTGGTGTTTGTTTTCATGCCTCGCTTTTCATCTCTAAGCTCCCTCGCTGTGCCATGTTCATGTATCCAGCAGCCTGGATCGTCCGCTTTTTGAAGTGTATCATTGTTGACTTGCATGAGACAGCTCACTAGGTTTACAGGTCACACAGAGGGATGTGATCTCAAACCAATGCCACGCCGTTATCTGTTCTGGGGGTGCCTCAAGGGGCTGGGGATTATGAGCTGATCTCCTCGGACTTTGGTCCATGCAGCAGCAGACACGGGCGGCGAGGCGGTGAAGCAGGCTGGAAGTCACACATGAGAGTTTACAGGAGAACAGACGCCTGCATTTGTAATGGGATGTCCACAAAAATCCTCTAACCAGTCATGATCAAATGAGCGTTTTGTGAATGGCAGCATGTATTATAAAAGGTAGAGGATGGAATGATTCCTGTTTGGATCTGTACTCACAAAATTCAAAGAAATGTAATCTGACCTAGGGCTGTTCGATATAACGATATACATCGGATGACGATATAAAAACGTCTATCGTTTCATTTTACGCTATCGTTTGTTTCGTGGTGTCGCAAAATAAACTGTTTACGGCAATATTTTTTCATCGTTTTGATGGTCACTGTAGTGGCTATATTAATTTCTTAAAGTTCTCTCTTTCTCTTATATTTAATATAACCACACTACGGACGGACAAGTGCCTGTTTTTATGCGTTTTGGTTAGCAACAATGACGGTAACACCATCACGTGTTCCACATAAACCTTTCACAATAAAGCTCAAGATCCTGTTGAGACTTTTCAAAATAAACTGAATGAAAAGTAAAAAAAGTAAAAAAAAAACGTAAAAAAGAGCCGCCAGCTGCTAAAAAATAAACCTTAGACTCAAACGTTAGAACGGGCTTTTCCCCGCAGCACGCCGTGTAATAAATACTCACAAAGAAAACGGTGGCCGTTAAAACCTATGTCTAAAAATGTATAGTTTCATGCATCTGTTAAAACACTCAACTTCAGGTACATGAGGCGCAGCTTGAAACACTTCCCGCAAATCGAGCTGCCCGAGATTCACAGAATTTACAGAAAATGTTACATTTTTGCGATTTATATCGTTATCGGACGATAGAATTCTTATATCAGGATATGAGATTTTGGTCATATCGCACAGCCCTAATCTGCAACAAAATAAGGGAGTGATTTTATGACTTGCTGGGTCATAAAGTGAAGTAGAAACCTGGACAAAATTTTCACATTTTTTCTAATGAATTTCTAACAGTTTAATAATTTCTTACTTAAGTGTGGCTAAACAGAGGCATCACTAGAAATTTAATAACCAGCACTGATAGCAATAGAATCTCGATACCTAATGTGATGCTACAATTAAAAATAAAGAGAGAAAAAATTAGGATGTGAACTGAAATGTTTTAGCCCACTAATGCTACTACTAGATATAACATTATTAAATTAGGTGAAGAAGCCATTCTTAAGGAAGTGAAACAGGGAGAAAAGGCTGAGGTATAGTTATTTTATTTTAATTTGTTAGTCATTTTTATTTTTTACATTACATTATTACATTAAGTTACATTACGTTAGCTTAAGCATTCATAGAGTTATTCACTGCAAACATTTTAGCCCGTGGTGCAGATTTGATTTGACGATAGCAGTAGTCTTCCATACCCAATTCTTTCTGCCGTTCTTATCGACGAGTCAGGGCGCAGCTATCGCGGCAGTGACACTATTCGCCATCTTCCATGTATAGTTTTTTCTTGAGCTTGTAGGCATTCTTCTTAAGCATGTAAGGATAGATGAGCACGTGCATAGGCATGCACTGCCCCCATCAATCAATTCTGGACGAACTGCAGCCTCGGTGCATGCACTGTCAGAGGTACTGATGGCACTAAAGAAAATATTTAGTAAGTAACATTTTCTGAATTTTAGATTCAAAAGCAAAATTAAGCTCTGATTACCTCTCTGGGGCTAAATATGTACAATGAAGCCATTTATCAGGCAAGCAATCCACTTTAAACTTTAATGCAGTATGAATTTTAGCTTCTTTAGAGAATAAAATTTGTCTACTGGGAGAAAGACGGATTTCATCACTTTGCCCCTGTGATGAAGCTAGTGTCACATTAAAAGTTGTGAAGGAGCAATGGAAACTCAATTTCGCACTTTCCAATTCTTGCCATACATTTAAAAATTGCAAATTGAGATCCAGTCAGCAAGTTTTAACGCATGCTTGAAGGGGGGCAACTAATGAAACTTAAATCCTCTTTTGGTATGTGTGAATTACTATATTTAAATTACACGTGATAATTTATAAGAGTACAGTTTGCCAAATGCCAAATTCAAACAGAAAAATGTAGAGTCACATCACCTCACCTTGACCCTGGCTTCATGGTTCTCCTGAAGAGCCCTACTCAGTGTTTGATCTTCAAAGGTTCCTAGAACAGCACCTTTGATATGCAGATTGTCCCTCAGTCTCCTCTCTACTCTTTTTTCCATGTAATTAGACAACACTACTGCCTGCTGTGTCTTTCTTTCTCCTGAGAGGTGTCTGTAAACATGTTTGTTTGTTTTTTAAATTTTTATTTGCAGTTCTTAAAAGCTTCCCTGCCTAGAAAAAAAGGTAAAGGGTTATTTCCGTTTGAGGGGACGGCAGCATCTTGTGACCTTGATTGATGGATCCACGGGCAGCACAGAAAAATAAGAATGCGGCTAATATGTGAGAACTACAGTAAGATAAAGATATATGAGGTCTGTGTCTGAAAGGAGCTGCTAGACCTTTGTGAAAATCAAAGACTGTCAGGGCACATTGTTCATCTACTGCAGTGACAAATTTGACTGTAATTCACTCTGAAATTTTCTGGAAATCTTGTACCTGTAATGTGGCCTGTGTCAGTTCTTTCGACTTTGCTCGTCTGAAAAACGTCCTTGGAGTATTTGTAGATTTATTATGCCTGCAACTGACAGGACCTCACCTACTGGTTACGGAGACACAGATTTGGTACTCAGTACAGCCCTTTTATATCTCAGCCCTCCTGCCTTCCTTTCCTTTGAGTTAGACTCACTGAATAGTGAAGTTGGACCAAAGACAGCTAGATGTAATCTGCTGCAAACATGAATTTCCCACATCCCCACCGATTCCTTTTGCTCGTCCATCACCTGCTAAATTCAGCTCCCTCATTTTTGCCATTGTCTTTGTTTCTGTCTCTCCTGCCGAGACACAATTTGCATGATTAGTTACTTTGTTCAATTAATTGAGTCATTGGGGAGATAGGCGCCAGAGTTTCTTAATCCGTGAGAAGATGATCGGCAGCTCCTTCCGTGTCCTGCTCTCTCTTTTTTTTTTTCTTTCTCGCCTCTGCCTTTAATTTTTATCTCATCAAATAGACAGTTGCCGTTGCAAGAAGAGGAAAGTGAAATATAATAACTCACAAATGAGGGGGAAAAAAAGGCCAGATGTGATGTAGAACCATCAGCCCTGGCATGCGGGGAATTTTATCATCAGTTTTTTTTTTTGGGAAAGTCCACATTTCTCATTTCTTGTAGGTCCTTGCTGCTATGCGCGCATTGTATTCAGCCTGTGTTACACATCTGCGCTGTAACTCAAAGGGGACAGCAAAGGGTTTTTTTGGTAATGAGAAGGAAAAAAGGCTTTTTTGTCCCTCAATGGCAGCAGGATGCTGGGTCAGAGAGAGCTCTACAATTTTAGCAAAACTGATTTGATCCTTGCAACAGAGCATAGTGACAAAGCACAATGATTTATATTTCGTGGCTTCTGCATAATCCTACAGATTTATGTTGTGGGCTTCGGTTTCTGTTTACTTCAACTTGGAGAAGTCACATTACTTCCATTAGTTTAACATAGTCTTCATCTCTAAATGCTACACTGCCCAGAACACAGGGTAATCTCTTATTCACTATAATTTAATGCAAGTATTAGTTGTGCTGTTGTCACCAAATTGGCATCAGACATGAAGACTTTGAGCAAATTGCAGCCAGTTTTTACACCCATTAAATGTAGTTCTAAGACAATATTTGCAGAACTTGAACATTGTGTTTTTTAAAAAATCTTCAAAGACTGAACATTTGCATCAGACTCATATCTACTTTTTGGTGCTAATTGGGAAGTGATAGCATGCAGTGTGACTGAGATGGTAACTGAGCATGTAATCATTGTCATTGTGAGCCTGGCATTACCATTTAGCTCGAACATTAATCCCAAAATGCAACAGTACTGCTGTAATCTCTTAGTTTTCTTTCTTTGCTTTTGTTTGCAAAGCTCTTTTTTTGGGCATTTTTAATAGAATGCTACTTGGGAGATGCATTTCATTTCCTCTGTTCTTCACTCTTCACACTTTGCTTGTACCAGCCATTGCTCAGGTAGAATTTAATGACAAATGAAGCCTTGGAGCATCGTTAATGCAGAAAGCCGACTTAATTTTGAATGCCTGATTTACAGCTGTAGTGACAGTATCTGAAGGTTCTTATGGGTAATGGCACCAGTTGTTAGGCCAAAAATACGGGCTCTTTATCAGGATGCTCTCTTGAAATTATATCTTGTCAAAAAAACAAAATAATAAGCAGCTTTACTTGAACAGCTACTAAATAGGATGTTTGCGAATCTCTGAATCTCTGCCTGTTTATTTTCAGTCTTTGTATGGAAGAGTACACATGTAATGACTGCTTCATCAATTGTTGTTTTCTCAATTATAGCTTCTGTGCCGCACCACAGCAGGCGTCCAAACAGGTCATTTGCAGCTACGGAAACCGACAAAATCAGCTGTGTTTTGGTTGTTGGGTTTTCTCTTAGTGCTGAAAGGACATTTTGCCCAAGCACAAGGTAGTTTGACATGCAAATTACCACTTTGTTGCTGTGTTTGTATGTGCGCGCTTTAAAAGGCATGACTCACTTCAAGTGTATTTTGGTCAAAGGAGCTTGTGCCATATTTCTGCTCTCATTAAGGCTGTAAGCTTAATGAGTAGCTGGAATGCAGGTTTATCTTAATTAGCACTGATCACACTGATGGATGTGACTAATCATATATGTAGACAATAGTAGTTACCCCCCATGTTTTAAAGAAAAACCTGTACCAAATGAGTTGTTGAAGGCTGGAGGGCTGAATCGTCACCATACCGATAGCACACAGAGACGGCTGATGAGAGCAGTACATCGCAAAAAGGCAGTTTTCAGGAATCTGCCAATCTTCCAGCACTCTTCCCACAGTAATACAGAAAGGTTCTTTGGCTCACTAAGACAGACTCTTGTCTCTGCCTCTCCAAGACCTTGTGTTGACCCCTGCTACCCATGCCTGTTAGCTCTCCTCTTCCTGAAGCCTGAGGCTATTAGCTGGTTTTCTCCTCCCTAAGATCGAGAAAGGAGAAAAAACGGTACACTGTCTCATTTTTTACGACGCAACAGAAAGCTAGAGAGGCAGAGAGATTAAAGTCTGATTTGCTGGCTTCAACAGGACGAGCAGATTTTCGTCTGTTCCAGTAGTACATTCATATTCTTCTCCTTATGTTTTTTGGGTCTTGTCAGTTTTCGCAGGAGTGCTTTCTCATTCCCAGTCATTCCTGTACAATATGCTGCCATATGGCTTAGTTTATAGCTGTGATTTATTCAGCGCCTTGACTTCCATTGCTCTGCGCTTATTCATCCCTTGCTAATGAAAGAAGGGGAAGAAATAAGACTTGTGAAGCTTTCGTTGGCGGCACAGGTGTCAAATAGAAAGGGCCCCACAGGTGATGCTCAGCACTGAAATGTCTCATAATGAGCTTCCTCGCAGTGCGCAGAGACACAGGAAGAAATATGGGCTGTGAGAGAAAGTGACGGATGGCGAGGTGGGTTAGATATCATCTTGTGCGAGTTCGTGTGGAAGGAAAGGGAAGGTGATAGAGGGAGGGAAAGCGAGGGGGATGGGAACAGACGAACAGACACATTGAGTGATAGGGTGAGACCGAGGGCGGAACAGGAGGCATGAGCAAGAGTAGTCTGAGGGAGACAGAGATGTAAGGCAGCAAATGAGACCAATAAAACACATGGGCATGTTCCTTCAGGGAGTCACGGATCCTTGTTTTCTTGACAGAGGAACACAAGTCTGTCTTCGGCGATTACTTATGCTTCGTGCCTCTGTCTTTCCATTGCAGTTTACATCCAGAGCCCTGTTTTCCCCCCCAATTCCTAGTCAGTAAAATTGTAGCATTAAATTGTTATTCATACCTGGGTTATGCTTGTTTTAGTATCTACAGACAGACAGGCACGCGCCGTCTCTTAGAGATATAGAATTGGAGGCTAGCTTAAATATATCTACAATTAATTTCAGCACTGAAAGACTGAAATTGCATTATGTGTACATTTGCACAGCTGCAAGGTCAGACCCTTTTTTTTAAATTGTTGCCCAGGCTGAGCAGACCTTCTTTATAAGTCTTTCAGCACCACGGAGAGCTCCACCTCCAACCATGGATGACCAAGCTGCAGACTGAGCAAGTGAGCAACCCGAAACTAAGGAAAAGAGAAGAACAGAAAAAAAGCACTGAGCATCTCATTCATACTAAAGTGACTTTTTAGTCCTACACAAACTCAAAGTGTTCTGCTAAAAGTGGATGATCTTGGCTCATGGATTGCAATCAGTTCCCTTCAAGTCCACTTCCCACATACAGAAGTGACGATGCAAACATGAAAATATGTCATTTTGCCTGCTTATAGGATCCCAACCGAAGCTTGAAACAGTGCTACAGCATTCTTACAAGATGCCAAAACAAATTCTGTCCTTAAAGCATTATTATATTTGAATAATCAAGATCTTTAATAAATTAGTGCAACTGGGCAACTGTGGCTAACAAGCAAGTTGTCAAACAAACGGAACGTCAAAGGTTTGTCATGTCTCAGATTTCCAGATCACTACAGAAATGTGGACACTAAGCTTAATTTCTTAGGAAATACATCAATAAAAATGTCTGGCATTTTTTCCATGTCTTCCTCCCCTCACCCTAACTGGTCACAGTGTCTGCCCCTCCCTGAGCCTGGTTCTGCTGGAGGTTTCTTCCTGTTAAAAGGGAGCTTTTCCTTCCTACTGTTATCAAAGTGCTTGCTCATAGAAGTTCATATTATTGTTGGGATTTTCTCTGTCCTTCAGTGCACAGATTTGTTATACAATTTATAATTCAGCCTCTAAATTATTGCATTATTTATCAGTTTACACATAAAGAATTTCTCTTTACTTACCTAGTACTGATACTGCAAATAAAAACCCCAAAGTGGAAACTCATTGCAATAAACCCAAATACCATTGTTATCACAGACATCCATGTGAGAAAACCTGTGATCACTGAAATGCATTTGAGTGCACCAGTAATTTTTTTATTTGCCCCACTGCATAACCGCAGTTATAAAATGAGCTGTGAATTGTCCACGAATGAAGGAATTGGCAGAGAAATTGAAGAATTGTTTTAATTCGTAAAGATTAAATTACAAAAAACACATGATGATTAAACAAAATAACTAAAAGTCGATTAAAACACAGCTGCAGCAGTACAAGGGCCTACAAATAACCTTTGAACTACTAATCAGGCGTCATCCTAGAATCTAGATGTGAAACACAGACAGGCAAGAGGAAACTTGGCACAAGGGTTATCAGTGAGAATCAGAGTTACTGTGACAGTTTGAAAAGCAGAAAGGACATTGCATAACATAAACCATACTGGACAGCATCCAAGAAAAAAAATCCCTGGCTTGTTCTTTGGCACAAAACTATAAGATTAAACTTCAATTAAAGATTAAAGCCTGATAAATATTCAGAATCTCTGCTTTAGTCAGATCGGACTAAGATGAATTTCTGAGTCTCAGATGAGGTAGAACATGTTTGACGTAAATCTGGCCAAAGACTACTGCAGTGAATTCATAACCCTGATAGGCACAGAGGTGGGAGTGTGACCATACGGAGAACCATAAGGACAGAAGGTGCTTCTGAGATGGCATTTCCACATTGCACCATGAATGCCTGTGGATGTACCAAAGGTCTGGCTAACAAAATGACTTGGCAGAAGACAAATGCTCTAACATAATAACCATCCAAAAACACAATGCCAAAACTACACCAGAGTTCACAATGAAGAAAAAAAGTGCGAAAAAAAGGGGAAAAAAAGAAATAAACACATTTAAGGTATTTATAGTAGAAAAATACAACCTTCCAGCAAAAAGGAGCTGAAATTGTCTGAAATGTACAAGGTTGAGTTTATTGTCAAAAAACAAATGTGAACATTTCAAGTATTTGAAAAAATGAAACATATAAATGCTGGCAGAAGAAGGTGTATGGATCTTTGTTGAACTGCAGTGTTTAACACTGATATAATAATTCTGAGCCATTAACTGTTAACTCTACATATGAACAAATGCTTCAGTATTATTCAGTAAGTCAATAACATATCCCTAAGATGAAGAACAGATGGGATGTATGAAGATTTAGTTGGTTGCTATTTTCTTGAAAGAAGGTCCTGAACTTGATGAGATCCTAAAGAACATGGTTCTCTCACCGATACAGGTAGGTTTAATACTGGGAGAGTCATTGTCAGAATAACCGATTGTTGTGTTAATGAAACACCTGAATAGATGTACAAGTGTTTATATCTATTCCCAAACACGTCTTCAAATGCCATGTTTTGGTTCCACAAACAGTTCATATTAAAAAGATGTTAAATTCACTAAAAAATGTATTACATTCCAAAAGGTTGATTATAACAATGGTATTTATCCATGAAAAGAGCCTTAAAATGTTGAATCAAAGAGTGTGCAGTTTTTGTGTTAGTTAACAGTTGAGGTTTGAAAATGTGGTTTTGATTGCTCCACTGGACTCTGCTTGAACCACACATGTACTGACAGCTTCAGTCGAAATAGGCTAAGGCTCTTTTAGCCTCCAGCAGTGGCGATACCTGTCAGGGACTGAATAGCATGGATTTGACTGTACTGCATATAAACCATACTGAATCAAAAATAATGGCTCACAAAAACAGAGCTGTCAGAGATTTTTTTTTTTTATCACTTCAGGTTTTAGATGCCAATTATATTTAGTTGGGCTGTTGTGGGCTAATTAAAGGTTTGGACCTGATCTCTTTGTAAGTCAACCTTTCAGGTTGATGAGCAAAAGTGTAATTATCTCCAAAGGTTACCATCATGGTCAATCCTTGCATACTCTGTCAAGTATGCACACTCACACACACACTCACACTCATTTGGTCATGCAGCTTTCTGTAAAAAGTCTGTGTTTTAGCATGTCTAAGTAGGCAGCATACAAACAGACCAGGCTTTAATCCTATTTCTCATGAGAGCAGCCTCTGGGAGAAGGAGGCAAGAGTTTGCCAGCAGCTTATTTTCACCCCAGTGCAATTCCACTCCTGGGGATTGGGGTGCTTCCACTTGTTTGGTGTTGGGAAGAAGGGGGGCAGAGCAGATGCATAAATTATTTAGGCAAATGTGTGTTGCTGGAGGGGACAAAGTGATAGTGAGAACACGGCCGCATGCAAAAAACAACAATTTGTCAGAAAGTGCCTTTAAAGTGATCTATGTACCTACAAGGCACTTAGCCAAGGCTCTTCACAATGGGGTGTGGGTTTATCCTCTCAAGGGCGTTTGCTGATTGGTGCATTGTTCTCAGTCGTAAACTTGTTGTGTCCTGCCAGTTAGGAAATGGCCTTTCTAATGCGTTGCTACTGCTGAGCATGCTGATGCTCATGAACAGTTGTGTGATATCAAGGACAATATTAAAAAAAGCACTTGATGGGATTTTTTGTTCCGCCTTTGGTTAGACTATGGAAATTTTTTTCACTTTTCGCCTCAAGTGATCTATTTGCTTCACCCTCCTTTATGTTTTTTTTATTCATTTTTAGAAGAATAATAACCTCAGAGTGGGATGAGATTCTGGAAAGCTACTTTTTATACTAGACCTCACATGAAAGTGTTACGTTAAGGTGTTGTAGCCTCCCTCACCTCAGAAATATCACCTCATATCTGCATCCATAAAGTTCCTGGACTGTTTTCCTCATTTTTCCGGTGTTTTACTTTGACCAACTGGCTCGTCTCCCAGAAGCCACTCAGACTTCACAAAATATGAGGACCTTGCAGCACCCTTGGCAATGCACAGATAGTGATATGGAAATGTCTGCATCACTGACTGGCTGGATCACAAAACCTCTACGCCTGATAGTAAAAAGAATTTTTTACGGAAAGCACGAACAGCCGGCTATAAATCAAAGCCCTCCTAACTTTCTGCTTTTGTTTTAGTTCTTCTTTTAATGTTTACTTATTTTTATTGTTTGTATGTTTTCAAGGATTTTCTTGTGCCTTGCAACGACAATTTTGTTTTGTAATCTTTCCAGTGCACGGCAGCAAGGTCTCCAGTCTTGCCTTTAGAAAATTGGCTCTCGCAGTGCACCTCGAATTTAGTGAGTCTACTCGACGGTACTGCAGCTTTTTTTAAATGTCGCATGAAAAGTTCAGTTTTGCAGCGGAAACAGCACAAAGCTTCCAAAGAGCTTAAATTGATTTTTTAAATCTCTGTATTATGAAGTACTTTTATGCTCCCTTGTGCTCAGCCATGGCTTTGAACTGTGTGCCACCATCACAAGCCGTTGCTCGATGTGAGGATGTTTGAAGAAAGGAAGTTATTTCACTTTCATGGGCACAGTTTTTGGCTTTTAAATTAGGTTACACCGCAGCGTAGGAAACACCGACACTGAATGAATTTTTGTGATATCCCGTATACTGCATGATAATATTCAGAAGCGAATATTGATTTATTCATACAGAGCGTAAGATAACCTCCTTTTCAACAGTTATGAGCAGATAGCAAAACAGTATCTGACACAGTATAATTAAGTTGCCAGCAAGTATAAGCACAAAATTAAAGGTTTTCATATAAGATAGTATCCCACCGAATACAGATACAGACATAATGGAGTAGTTGCTTTCTTAGGAGAGAAAGAAATCACACTTCTACCATTTGTGCTGTAATCTGGCCTTATGTCCTCTATGTTTTCATAGCTGGGCTTGCCACATAGAGACAGACTACAATTAAGTCTGGTCCACACCTGAGGGGAAGCAATACACAGCATTGCACTGACTTTGTGTTGTATGAAGGTGCCTGTTCATCTTTTCTGTCTGCAAGCAACAAACTGAAAAGTGCCTGAGATTTGCAGTGTAGTGGAATGCACTACCAAGAGGGTAAACAATCCAGAACTAAGTTTTTATGAACTGCTGAAACCACACAAACTTTTCTGGAGATTGGCGTATGGGGGGAAAATGTGGACTCCTGTCAGTCAGTATTCTTACTTGTGCTGCAAGCTATTGTCAAGTCAAATACACCAATGCAAGTTTTAAGCTATTATATTGTTGTAAGTTAGGCTAAAGCATCTTATCTGTATTATATTGTGATTTTGATAAAGTCAGAAAGCTGTGAGCCACGCAGTTATTTTTTGCTGTTGCTTTAGCTATAGCACAAAGCACAAAGCTCACTTTAGCACATAGCTAACTAGACATGTAGTGCTAAAGTAATCCCCTGACAGAATAAAACCTAATGTTTGTAGGTATTTTTTGTGCAGCTGTATTTCAGTTCGCATTGTTTTCAAAGTATGACATGATACAACAGACCAGAGTGAACACAATAGCAAAAATGAAATCATGAGATTCTTTTGAGGTTTACAGGACATGTGCTCGCTAACCATGTGGCGTTAACTTGTTTGCCATTTTGGACGCGTGACAATCATGTTGGCAATTTCGGCCTAGACACTGGTTCATTACACTATGTCAACCATTAATTAAATGTTTGTTCCCCCACCGGTTGGTGAGTAGTTGCTGGAGGTTAATGGCAGTTGCTGGGAAATCAGTTGCAAAAGCACCATTCATACAGGCCATAGAGAGAAGTCAGCCACCACCTAGCAACCATCAGTCACTAGGAGAAAAATGTGCATATTTCCTAACTAGTTGGCAAAAACATCCTTGGATTTGCTTTAACTTTCCAAGTTTTATTGCGAGTCGGTTAGTAGTGATTCAGTATTTGCAGTGTGTGCACAATGTCATGCAAGAAATGTGTATAGTTAAGTTCTGCACAATCGGTCGAGACCCCAAATAACAGAGCTTTAAAACATTTTTATTTGCTGTTGTTAATTAATTTGTTTGGTCGTGTTTCATTTAAGCTCAGTGTGAGAGTCTCTGCTGCTGTTTTGTTGTGTGTCCTCTGCTGCAGAGGAAGAGGACGAGGCAGCCCACACACAGCGTGTTCTGACCTAAAATTCCTGCAAAGAAAATTTGGACCACACATTGCCAGACAAAGAAACAGATGGATAGTTTTTTTGTTTTTTTTAAGAAAAATACTTAAAAGTAAAATAAAAATACTTAAATTACACAGTTATAATAGGTGTTCTGTATGCTATTTTAATCCACAGTAAAAACACCCCTTTATGACTGATGACTGAAGACTTTCGCTTTGTCTTTTTACAGACATAAACATGGCCGGGGAGCCCAAGCCATACAGGCCCAAAGCGGGCTCCAAACGGCCGCTCTCAGCTGTCTACAGGTAAGATTTGCCCTTCTTCCAGCATGCTCCTCCTCTGGAAAAGTTTCTTATCATTAATATTAATCATCTTTCACATCCTGCTGCTCCAGCTGATGTAAATGTGCAGTAATATTAAAAATATGAGGATCCCTATTATGTTCGCTTTTTTCCCCCTCGTTCTAATTGAGTTTTAAAACGTCGACTGAAGTTTTTTCAGCACAAGTCTGTAAATCTCGAAGGAGAAACTGTTGTGTAAGCTTCATTAAGCATGACCCTGATTCTCTGCCCCGCACACATCTCCTGGTCACAAACAGATCAAAGCTGCGCTTGTTTACTGCAGACTAATGTGATAGAGGTTTAGGCATGTTTTTTCTGGGAAAGTGTCACTGGGACGCTTTCATTGGCAAAGCTTATACCTTACACTTTTGTGAATTGTTGGTTAGTTTTTTGTTTTTTTTACAGTATTATTACACTAATTTTATTAGTCTTTGCATTGTTTTATCATAGAACCTCATTTGCAATTTATATCTGCAGTAGAAATGAGTCGGGTGTAATATGGTAATTATGGAGCAGGATCCGGAGAAGCAAAAACCAACACTACACTGTTCTAAATCGAAATAGTAATGCATTAATCATTAATACATTAAAATTCCTGCGAGAATAGCAGCATTTCAAAACAACTCCTTTTCATCGCTGCTTCTCTTTATTTTATTGCTCTCCCTGAATTCTAAATCAGTTGTCATCCTGAGCGTGCCACATCGATTTTCAGCTCTAGGGTCTTAAAAACTTTTTTTCTTTTTGACTCTGACTGTATTGGCTCTCTCAAACTTTTTGTTGATCTTTTCTCGATCTGTGGTCTTTGCATGTCAGCGTAGCTTAGGCTTACTGCTTAACCTGTGATGGGCTGTAGGCGTCAACTAGAGCATGTCCGTTCGACTCGGAACAGTTTGTGTTTTATCTGCTTATTTTTGACAGGCTTGAAATGGCTCCTCTTATCATAATCCATCGCATTCTCTCTTTCTCTGTCTTTCTCTGTGCCTTCCTCCCCTTCTGTCTTTCTAATAGTGGTTATGAATTTGATTACGAGTACTACAGGGATGATTTCTACAGCAGGTAGGTACCATTCTTTTTTTTCTTTTTTTTACCAATATGTGATCAGATGTAACATTTCAGAACATTATACATCACATTATAATTTCTATAGACTCAGTTTAATTGTAACATCTGTCAAGCTTTGCATTCTCACATTAGAAAGTAAAATCTGTGACAGTAGCAGGATTACCTTCTGAAACTGTAAATTCCCCACCTTATTTAATCAACTATAGCTAGCTAGCAGTCCTGTGACTATTTTGATGTTGGTCTTTAGCTGTGCATGTTGGCTACACCACGAAAACTGCATTGCTCTGTTACATTGTAGAGGTATTTACATTTTCAGTTTGAAATGCATTCATTGGTCACTTTTAGGTACACCTGTTTAACTACTTATTAAAGCAACTTTCTGACCTGGGTTCAAGCTATGCTTTTCTTTCACCCTAAATACTGTATTATCAAATAAAGGCTAAAACTTCCAAAAATAAATCTTAAAAAAAATTGTGTGGTTGTTGGTGCCAGATGGGCTGGTGCATGTAATCCCTGTAGAAATGCTGATCTCCTGGGATTTTCCCAAACAACCGACCCTAGGGTTTACAGAGAAGGGTCAGAAAAAGAGAAAATATCCAGTGAACAGAAATTCTCTGAAAATGCTTTGTTGTAAAAAGCAACAAAGCTTCAGGCTCACGGGAAGGCAACGTTAACTCAAATAAACCCTATTTACAACCAAGATATGCAGAAGAGCATCTCTGAATGTACAGCACATTGAACCTAGATGCAGGTGCACTACAGCAGCAGAAGACCACACTGGGTGCCACTCCTAAGATCAGGAAACTGAGGATATGGTTCTAACACACCCGCAAAAACTGGGTTGTAGAAGATTGGAAAGTTGTTGCCTGGTCTGATTTCTGCTGCAACATTTGAATGGTAGGGTTAGAATCTGGCATGAACAATGTTCAACCCATGAGTCCATCCTGCCTTTCTCGTCATACTTTAGGCCTGAGCATCACTTAAATGCCACAGCCTACTTGAGTATTGTTTATGACCATATAAATGTGTAGAATTCAAAGCTTTGCAGAGCTGTTTTTCTGTGATAATAATTACTATTCACATCTCCTCTGCGTCTTAGCAAATGGGTAGTAAAACAGACTTTGAGACACTTGTCCTGCCTATTAAATTCTATTCACGTTCCCAGACAGGTACACTGAAATAGTCGACTTGTCGTGCAGACTGAACAGATCGACATGCTGATGAAGAAACACTTGTTTTGTCTCACATTTATCCACCAATGATCAGAGTGCTTATCTGCAGAGACAGTTTCTATTTTCTAAATGTCAAACTTCACATTGAGAGCTGTGACAATCTGGTGTCACCAGGAACAGTCAAAGCTGGCACTTTTATTTGACATTAAGCACCCTCTCAATTTCATCCTCTTATATATGTGAAGGGATTATTTCCATGCATGCAACACACCCTTTAGTGGAACAGAAATGGGGATCTCAGGAAAATTGAACTGGAACATCTGTCTTTTGTTTTACCTGTGCTGTTTGAGAGAAGGAACTTGAGTAATCCATAGCAAATCTGCCTTCTGATTCAATACTGGAAATAGCGAGAGGGCTGTGGAAAGAAGCAGTGGTGAAATAAATCAAATAACCCTTTAGATGAACATTTGCTGACTGCTATAGGGCGTATGGAAAATGCGTAAGAAGTCAAGTGTAATATTATAGGTTTTTCTTCTCTTGAGGCTTTTTGACTACCATGGCAGAGTGGCCCCCCCACCCAGAGCTGTGATCCCGCTGAAACGCTCCAGGGTGCTCGCTCCCTCCTCCCGCCGTGGGAAGACCTCCTTCCCCATCAAAACATCCTCCTCTTCCTCGTCTTCATCCTCCAGACCTCCCACATCATCCTCCGCCGGAGTGAAATGTACGTAACAAAGGTGCTCTATTGCTCGTCTTGTGTTTACACTGGACCTGTCAGATTTTACTTTATTTTTTTTTTTTTTTTTTTTTTTTTTACAGAGCACAGCCTAATTACGCTAATGGTATTCTGTCCCTTCTGAATCTGACGGCTTAATGCACATCTCAAAACCATGGCTCAGAGAATAAAGAGCAGTGGCATAATTCAGCTGTGCTCCTTGCAAAGCGCCTCTATAAACAGCTATTTAATTTCACTCTAGCAGCTCAGAGCGAGCCACGCTGCAATGTAGAGCAAAACGCAAATATAATCCCAGCTTTCCATGCAGTACCCATTCAGCAAACAGTGCTATTCCTGTCACCCAGCATCCATCTGGATCCCGTTTGGTGCTCTGATTAACTGGTGATGCACTATAACGTCCTAAATGTAATTAAAGTGAGATTGGGGCCATCTCTGTGGAGCTGTGGTCAGCTGTGTTTCTCTAAACGTTTGTCTCTATCCGCAGCCTGTGTAATTGGTTACAGTGTTTGTTTCATTGTTGCCTGTCTAGCCAGTGTTATCAGCGAGAGCAGCTTGGTAAGGCCTGTCAGGAGGACCCAGCTGCAGTTAGTATTACAGAGAAGAGCAAAAAAAGAGCATCTCCCATCCTCTTTTTGGACAGAGTCAATGAATTCTCTTCTCTGTCTAAGCAGTGGTGCTGTATGTTTGGGAGACTAATTTGCCCCTGCCAGGACCATGAAAAATCACTGTTTGTATTGATTGTGGCCCAGATAGATTGGACAGAAAAATAAGGTTAGGCTGTCCTGGCAAAATGGTAGGCTAGTGTGGGCAGCTTGAACCACTTGGGCTACACAAGCAGTAATTTACTCGGGGTGGGTTGGGATGGGAGACAGTCATCAGATGACTGGATTATGAGGATACATGTGTTTTAGGGAGGTCTTTTCACACTTCTGGGTTAACTAATTCCATAACAGAAATCACAATCTCAAGTGAAAAGTTAAGCTTTAAAATATTTTGTATTTCATACTTTAATAACTATTTAATTATTAGTATTTTTCTAGTATTTATTCAAAAAAATAATCCATTTAATTTTTTTGTTATTTTTCGTATTGAAAATGGTATTGATTATTTTTCTGGGTAGTGGTATTGAGTTTAAAATTATGTATAATAATAATCCTAGTTTGTGCAAATAAATCAAAATGAAATTTGCAAATCCTGATAATAAAAAACATGTAGCAGCCTGGTAGCTTTTAAAATAGTAACTGAAAAAAATAGTAAGCTTCAAATTTCAATCACGTATACCAAAGATCAAGAGAGTGGTGAATACCGTGATTTTGACTTTTCTACTTTTTGGATTTGAAGCTGGGGAAGCTCAAATCAAGCCGTTTATTTGTATACAGCCATGTTCACTACTGCCACAAGGTTCAGCAAAACAGTGTTGGACTGTTGGATGAGTGAAAATGACCACAAAAGGCACGGCGCTGCCCTGAAAACCTTGCGATTGCTTTTGTGATTGACAGATTTCCACTGTTGCCCGTAGTTTGCACAGAAGATGCCAACTTCTCTACAAACACTAGCTAATTACCCTGTTAGCAAAGTGAAATTTAAGATGGAAAGTGTTCAACTTCACAGTAAAAGTTGTGCCTTTCGTTTGCAACCAACACCTTTCAAACTACAGATAACCATGAGAATCTGCTAGTGACCAAAACAATCTTACAATTTTACCTATTGACAGTCAGCAACCTTCAGAAACTACTCACCTGGTCTGTAGACCTGTATGACTGAGGCATAAGAGGATAAGGCATGAGGTGAGAGGAATATTAAAGCATCTGGATTTAAATTCTGTGTATATGCTCTTCAATTTTACAGTTAAAGGATGTAAAGAATCAATTATAGCTGTCTCACAGTAGGCTGTGTGGCTGGCAGAAGTACGACCCAAACTCGACGGGGTATACTAAAAGCTGGTTTTATTAAACTAAAAAAAAGGACGAAATACAAGAATACCAAAACTAGGAAAATCAAACATTTGTTTCAGTGAGGGACACAACCACAAGAGACGACACAACAAAGAACAAAAGGAGACTCCAACAATGTATACGCACCAGGTAATTAGAGAGATGGGAAACTACAAGTTCACTACAAGTCACATTATCATTGCATTACATTGCGAGAGCACATTGCAGATTTTCCTAACAACCCATAGACACATGAACCAAATAATCTAACATTTTAAACTATATTCCTGCTGTTTCATTTTTTTATCACAATGCGTTTTGCACAAACAAATCCCCAAGAAACTGGAGCTGCTGTCACTGGAGGAAATAGT
Organism: Haplochromis burtoni; assembly: GCF_018398535.1. Lineage (NCBI taxonomy): Eukaryota > Metazoa > Chordata > Actinopteri > Cichliformes > Cichlidae > Haplochromis > Haplochromis burtoni. The sequence continues at coordinate 1,332,988 of NW_024582516.1, read as the reverse complement.
GTAATCACTATAATAAACCTTATGTTGTCATGTAGCGTGTGTTGTCTGCGTTAAGAAGATATTTATAATATTTAATAGGCACAGACATTTGAAGGATTAAGGCTTGATTGGCTGTGCTGGCGACAACTTGAATGAATGAAGCCTTTGGATTCTGTACTGTGTTCATCTTCCACTCTCAGCCCTCTCTTCTAAAGCCACTCTTTCTTTCACTGAATCCAGCTCCTCCAATGGGAATAATTTCAGGTTTTCCTACCCTTTTATAATAACACACTAAAAATCTTTGGGTTTCAGACTGTCGTTCTGCCTGAGCAAGACATTTCAGAATGTCACCGCGGTTTCTAGTATCAGGGTTTTTAATTAATTCTTCTTTGTGTTCTATTTTGCATGTAAAACTAAGGTTAAAAAAAACAGCTAGTCTAAGAGTGACAGTGGGAACTTACACTGCCGAGCACAGCGAAAATTGTGACACTTTCAAACTGAACACTTTGGGTGAGGATTTAACTGGATACCATCCTAAATAATTAAACAAACCAAGCACCAAGTCCATGTGGGAATGTACACTAGTGAGTCAAAGGAGCTTGCAAAGAAAAGCGTCTGGACTTCTTTAAGTTACTTGAAGACGTTTCACCTCTAGTGAAACACTACACTAGTGAGCTTACTTCAGTTTTACTGAATACTTACAAATACAGTATGTGGTTAAAAACAGGTACATGTGTTCCAGAAAAATCACTGTTTTCCAGTATTAAAACTAACGGATTATGTCCTAAAACCCAGTAAATGACATCAGCATCACCAGCCCTAAAACTCTTTGTCCAGTTTAATCTTCATAGACCAGTGATTCAAGAGAGTCTCACTATCCCCAAGATAAAGCTTCTGCCGTTCATCATGAGGTCCTAAAATTAGACCCATTACTCATTCCCTAAATCTTTCCTGATGCTTATTAAATAACAATGGCTTTTTCCCCCAGCCTTTTCCTTTAACTCCAGCTATCTAAAGATGCTGCGCTGATGATACAATGTTGGATTAGGACGGGCATGTTTTCTCTCTGCAGCTTATGCGCCTGATAGCACAAAAGGAAAAAAGGCCTGGAGGCCGCGATAAATTAGAAACTGTTCCACATTTTCTTATCATCAAAGGACGACGAGGAAGCTGCCCAGAGTGAGCTCAGATAACGTTGGAATAGGGAAGTGGGTGGTATATGTGTGTCTAGTCATCGATGTTGGTTTGCACAAATGGAAGGAGGTAAAGCCGAGAAGGAGATAGAGATACCTCAGTTTGTGCCCTGTAGAGATATGATTGCGTATCTACTGTTCCCCCTTTTTTTACCTTCAGAAAGATCAATTTTCTGCTCTTTCACAGATTTTAGGTTGCTTTACAAAACAAGATGAGAATAGGTGTTGGGATTTCCTGACACATTACTTATTTAATGCTTCCAATGTGTCACCATGGGCTCTCACTCTTTTTCATGGACACATTAATCATACCGCTTCGATTCAAAGAAAGCACACAATGACAAATATTGTGTAGTGTGAATTGGATCCTACTGGAGGGAGAGTTGTAGTGTTTGTTTTTCAGCACGAATTCTGGTGACAGATTAAAAAGTCTTTTTTGGGGGGGAATCTAGTTTACCACGAGGTAAAATGTCAGGATTTTGTATTTTTTGTTATTATCACGCACTGACATCTTCTCTAAGTGTAGGTGTTTATGTTTTATGCATTAGTTCAGATCGTTCAAAGTAGCTGGTAGACTGGATGGGCTTTGCGTTGTGATGGCATGTGGGCGTAAATGTACATCACAGGAGCCAACTTAAAGAGCCACATGCAGACAATGATAACCAGACAAGCTACTTTTTGATTTAGCGTGCCTCTCCTGTCTCTGGTTTTTCTAGCTGAAGCTTTACAGGAATTCGTGGGTGTGTTTACAGAGCGCTCATCCGTCCTCTTTCCAGCCCTGACAGAATCTGATAGGTGTCAAAAAGAATTTTATGTTTTCTTCTCAACTTCTGGTGTCTGTTTTCCCCCCCCTCCTCTCAAAAGATGACACATTTCAGCTTCAGAGGGGTAAGGAATGAGATTATCTTATTACTATTTGGTCTAAATTCTTTAATCTGCTCAGTTCAAGCTGCTGAGGAGTACACCCTCATTTCAGCAGCCGTGAGACGGACCAGATTGAATTGGTTATGACGTTGAGTTTTTATTTATTTATTTTTATTCGGCAGTTGTTATTTCCATATGACATATCAAGGTTGAGACTCAAACTTTGACATGATAGAGTTACACTTCATTTACTCCAACGTCAGCTGTGTATTGTGGAGCGAACACTTAGACCCCGAGCGAAGCAGGTAGGGGAGAGCAATTATTTATAAGGCAGTAAACAGAAGCTGTGGGAGGGAAAATTGTGCCGCCTGTTTCTCATGCGGCTCTATAAGTGAAGCAACGATCACGCAACTGTGAGTGTGTGAAATGCAAAAGTGGCTTTGAAACACACTGATATCGTTTGAAGGCTTTTCTGTTTGTTTACCTTACGAGCAGAAGTATTCATTTTAGCCTACTTAATCATTCAAAAGTACCGTTTCGTGTTATGACACAGGCCTCTGACTGTTTATGAAATAATGTGAAGTTGTGCGCATGCATAAACTAAACTTGTATGGATTCAACTGTGAATAAGTTGCAGTTTTACTAATGAATCTGTAGTAAGATAAAATACATGAATGCAATTATTCAAGTGTTCCAACTCTGGGATCATTTACACAACTCTAAGCTACATTTTTACTGGGAAGGTAAAATCTTTTTCTTTTCATCTATTCTCTGTTCCTCTGTTGGAAGCTGTTAATGCTTAATGTGAATGAGGTACAAAGTCTCAGTTGATTGGGTTGAGTTGGATTTGTTGAATTTATAAGAACTGTCGATTTTCAGTACTTTCCTGGAAAGAGAGACAGAGAATTTAATTAAATGTGTTTAATATTCTTGACACGCTTAGCTGCTAATGGATGTCTAAGAGTTGTTGTAGAAACAGTGCGATGCGTCTCAGCTCGTGGCCTTCATCGGGGTCGTTGATGGCTCCTTTTTTGTCTCCGAATTTTTCTCACTCTTTGAAAAGCAATTAGTCTATCTGTTATAGACATGCAGTCAGCTCCTTAAATGTTTGGGCAATTACTTGATTTTTGTGATTTCACGTCTGTTACACCACCAGAGTGGATTGAAACTCAAAGAGTCAAGAAATGCAAACTTTTAGCTTCAATTCAAAGGGTTTAATAAAAGTATTACATTAACTTTTTTCTCAGGCTCAAAAGTAATTTGACAGTAGACTGACAAACTGTTTTATTGCCAGGTGAGGTCTGTTCCCTTGTCGTTCAGCAATAAAAATAGGCTGATAAACAACCTAGAGTTTATTCAAAGTGTTGAATTTGCTTTTGGTAGCTGTTCACTGGAGCTCTCAATATGAGGTACAAAGGGTTGTCAGTCAAAATGAAGGAGGCCATCATCAGACTAACAAACACAAACCAATCACAGTGACAGCAAAAACTTTAGCAGTGGCCAAAAGCACTAGCCAGCTCATCAACACCAAAGCTCCTCAAGTACAAGAATGGAAATGTGTCTTTGATTGCCATGAGGGGTCCAATCCTTGTGTGAGAAAATTACTTCGCTTGATCCTCAGTAATTATTTTCCTTAAGAGTTTATGGTATCAATATGTCTAGGGATGGCTATTGATAAGATTTTCACGATTCCGATTCCATTTTCAATTCTGTTTAAAGATTAGATTCTTTATCGATTCTCTTATCGATTCTTTTTTTTTTTTAAAAAGGAGAACACTAAGGTCGAATAGCTTAGAACTTTGTTTTATATCTTCTCTTTGAACAAGATAGAAATATAGGAGTAACATGGCCTTACAAACCCAACAGTGAGATCTTAAGAGATCCACAGCTTCTTCAATGGGGTGTCACGGGGTCCACAGGAAAAAAAATTGTAAATGTAAAACAATAAAATAAATATTCTTCTGTAGCAATAACAAAGTATAACATAAATTATTCTGTAGCAATTACACAAGAATATCCAGTAATGTCGCTGCCTACAATTAAACACATTCACTTACCGAAAATCGGGGCATCTGCTGTGGCAAATGGGTTCAAGCCTTTTACCACAAACTTAGTCACTGCTCGGTGACATTCGTCTATCCTGGCCTGAAAGGAGACGCTACCGGTAGACTGCAGCGAGAACTGCCAGCATCTGAGCCAGCCAGACTCTGTCTGTCTCTCTCATCATGGTCACCTAAATGCACAGTAATGGCAGGTTTTGTAATAAGGCAGATCGCGCTAACATAATATGCACTGTTAGTTGATTATTTACCTGCCGCATTAACGGGAGAGGACGTGCAAACGTTACCGCTGCTGCTGGGTTGAGATTCACGAGTCCGGAGCGGAATTAAAAACACGACATTCATTTAAGGTCATCGCGTGTTTTGTGAGCAAATGCTTTTGCATATTCGTAGTGTTTCCTCCCTTAAATGAAATATCTACTTTGCAAGTATTGCAACAAGAACCGGATTTGGGGATTGGGGAGATGTGGATAAAACACAGAGAGGAATATGGGAACAGGTGAGGGAGATAAAACACAGAGACATGACTAAGAGAAACAGAGAGACACAAAGAGAAAGAGGGACACAGAGGGAGTGAGACGTGGAGAGAGGGGGAGCGACACAGGGGGGTACAGACAAAAAACTGAGGACAAGATAGAGAAGGAAAAGCTCAAGGACAGCTACCGTCTCAGCTGACCCTTCTCACCCTGGACACAGTCTGTTTGACCTGCTCCCCTCAGGCAGGAGGCTCCGGTCCATTCGCACCAGAACCTCTCGCCATAAGAACAGTTTCTTCCCCTCTGCTGTTGGACACATGAACAATAACCACATGACTGTCCCCGCCACTAACACATGACCCTACGCTGTGTCACTGCATCATTTCATGTTTGGCACTGATCACCACCTGCACTCATGTATATATCTTTCTACGTAGCACTCATAATTCTTATTCTCATGTATATATCTCATGTATATCTCATGCACATATCTTTCTTTCTACATAGCACTTTAATTCTTATTGTTTGCACTGAAGCACCGCAGCAATTTCCTAATGTTGTAAACCTCAACATCTGGCAATAAACCCCATTCTGATTCTGATTCTGATTCTGATCAACTTAAAATAAACCTTAATCACCAGGGATAAACAACATAATCAGAAACACATAAGCACAAGAAAACTAAACCAGGAAACATTACCCACTATTCATGATCAAAATAATAATAAACAAACAGGAATCACAAGCCCAGAACATAAAACACTGGGTCAAAGACCAAATACCGTGACTACCACAGTTAAAAGACATGCTAATTGGATGGATGGACGGATGGATCTATTTCTTTGTGACAAGACTTCTAGTTGTCATGGCTGCAAAACAGCCTGGTTGGTACTGGTAGTGTCCATCTTTCATTTACAGTCTATGCTAACAGCATAGATACAAATACAGCCCATTTGGCTGCTTCATGCTGTGAACACTTAAGCCATTTCAAACAGCAGGAAATGATGAATTTTCAATATCACTAACCAAATGTACAATATGCACTCAGAGAAGCAGGTACAGCCCTAAGGTGCACGCAATCTCCATGCTCAATAACATGATCTAATATCTACTGAGCAATCACACACAGTTTGTTCAGATATTGGCACTGCTGAGTAAAACTCGAGCAGCGCTGCACAGCATGGTGGGCGTAAGCCGTGCACTAATCTTCAAATTGAAAGCAGCAGGTCCATAGTCTTAGCAGGGTAGCTTTCAGTTGGCCAGATTGAGATGTTCTTCCCTGAGGAAAGTGTGAGTCAGATGATGTTATGACATCCAAAACTCGAGACTAAGAGTATTAATATGATGGAGGCAGGCAATCTGTGTATCATTACAATGAATATGCAAATTAAATCATTTTTGTATTTCTGTGCCTCAGTAGTGAAAACGGACCAACTTCAGACCATTAAACGAGAGCTCACTCAGATCAAGATGAAGATTGACTCTTTGCTGGGACGCCTGGAGAAGATTGAGAAGCAGCAGAGAGCTGAAACTGGTGAGAAGCAGACGGCAGAATCTGAGCTAGACGGGAACAAAAGGGAAAAGGGACACCACCCACTAAGGGAGGGAAATTAAGAGCATAGACTGGTCATAAGTCTTAGTGACATTGTGGGAGATAAGAGCAGTGGAGCTCTCTGTCATAACCGCAGACAGGTGTCAACACCATGCTGACTCAGTTTATATGAGAGGTCTTCACCAGTGCCCTTCACTACAGGACAGCCTCAGAGTGCAGCCCAGTGTGAAGGTCATTTAAATTACATGCCATAAAGTGCATGTTGCACATTTGTCACCATGTGTGGCTTTTTTTCAACTTCTCTCTTATACTTCCACGGCACTTGAAGACCGAGTAAATCAACCCGGCTCCCGGCTGTGTTCTAGGCAAACTGCTGTGGAGCTTGTTAGCAGTGAGAATGAAAAATTAATGCGGATAAATGAAAAACCGGAGGCAATTTACTACAAAATGTACCTATCTTTTTTGCTATAAAATAGCCTTAATTTTTTATTACAGATCATCTTTTGTCTGTCTCACTTGTTCTGTTTTTGAATAGAAGTTCAGACTGCCTCAATTAAGGTTTTAAAAGATTTTATAATGAATTCAAAAAGCAACAGGTAGCCAGTCTTAAAACGGATATCAAGAAGTCACGGCTCGCCAGGTGTTTAATCTTTGAAGTTCTTTTTCCTAAGGTGACAAAAAACTGGCTGCAGTCAGAGACAACACATGGATGTTGATTTCTCTGTGCTCTCCAGGAATAAAGTTCTGCAGTTAACATCAAGATTAAAAGTCATAAAGCATAATAAACTGTGATATGAGGAGAATATTGGGGCTGTGGTCTTAAAACATTTGTGTAAAACGTTTTAAACTAGGCTGCACAGACATTTTGGCTATTCAGTATAAAGCAGCGTACATAAATAAAGCTACTTCGGATTGATCCCTTATTCATAAAGGGCCGCTTACTCACAGCGGGCAGCTCTGCATGTTGGATCTGGCAAACTCTTTGCACTGGATGTGCTTCCCAACTTAATCCTGATCTGTGTCTCCTCCCAGGATCAAACCAGGGATCTCTGATTTGTTCAGGAAAAGTGTTAACCACTACACTGAAGAGCCATTATGATGTTTTAACATAAAAATAAATCAAAATAAGATATAAAATGTGTTTTCACAGATACATCTTGAAAAAAAAAATACAATTTGTGTAATAAATAATCCTAATGTTAAGTGGCCTGGATAATTTAATGCAGACATGTGACACTGTAACCTAAATATGCACATATAGCGGAGCTTTAAATAAACTGGCTTCATAAATAAAGAAAAGATGAAAATGGAGGCAAATAGTAGGAAGCCTAAGCTATATGCAAATCCAGGGGTTGACACATCTGTTGGTAGCTAGCTAGCAAAAGTGGATTTTGTATATTTGAGCTTGTTTTAAATAACGCAAACTATACAAAATTTAAATCTAAATCCTTTTCCATCTAAATGCAAATCAGGTGTGCTGTCTCAGTGCAGTTACATCCCTTAAATTTAATATGATCTCTTTAAGAAGCTATTTATGGAGTACCAACACCTTGTCTGAACCCTTGCACAATAAAAACATGTTACCAGCAGTGCCTTTCAGCATGTAGAGTACTAAACAGATTAATTGTAACATCACCCAGTTTAAGGGGAATCCCACAGTTGTTCTAAATTAACAGTTTCTGTAATTACCAACACTCATTTTTTTTGTGTCTCTGTAATCATTAATCCAAGATATGTATATGCGAGATCTTTACTCAAAATGATATTTTTAATGTTAAAATTATATTATTATTTTTAGATTCATTACTTTTTCCAATATAGTAAAAAAAAAATAGTAAAGCACTTGTAAAGCTTTTGTTTGTTTTTTTAAGTTTTGAAATGATTTACATTCCTGAGCAGATATAATTTGAGTGGTTTAACGTTACTCTTGATTCATTTCTGACTTCTCAGAGAAGTCCAGTGTTCAAATAGAAATGTGAATTGAATTTGCTGTTAAAAATGATAAAAGTGATATAATTTTTTAACAGTTTTTGAAAAATTTGTTGTCAAAACGTACGTGCATTCCTGCTTTTTTTTTTAATGTAACAGGAGGTCTTGTAAATTTGCTAAGAACTGTACACACGTGTGTTAATTTGGGGAAAAAAGTGAAACATGTCACGCTTGTAAAAGAATAAACACAGTAAAATGCTAGAATTTTGATCCTAATTTGATGCTTTGCTACTTCAAATAAAAAAAGTAGTGTTAGTCACCTGGTTGCTTGCTGAGGACAAACTACTTCACTCCAGTTGAGTGTAAGGAGAACCATGGCCTGTTTCTGCACAACTGGGAAAACAGCAAAAAAGCAGCCTACTACTATTATTATCAAAGAAAAATACAGGCCCTGCTTACACTCTCACTTCATTCACTGTGGCCTCCTTTCTCTCTCTCAGAGGCTCAGAGAAAATATGAGGACAACTGTGACTCCCTGCATGAGGAGTCTGTGTCAGAGACGGCAGAAAACTCTGGAGAGGAGGCCGGCGAGGGGGCGCTGGACGTAGAGGCGGGAGAGATGACCGATGGAGGCGAGGATGACTATGACGAGGAGGGTAGCCACCATCTGGTAAGAGAAACGGTTGACAGGCCTGACAGGGGGGAAGAAAGCAAGGCACTTTGGGAGATCTCAAGTGGGCAGACAGTCTTCGCCTTCTGAAAGTTAATTTTCCAGAATTATTCATGGCCACAGATCTAAGAGAGCGGTTGCTTCACATGAGTGAATGGTGAGGGCGTCCGGACTGACAGTTTCTCCCTGTCGACCCTGGCTGAAACAGTGGAAGTAAGCCTCTTCTCAGGCCCACACACAGGCACAGGCTCACACACATACACATGCTTGCAGGCTATAATTAAAGCAGTGGGTTCAATACACATAGGAGAGCTTTTAAGACAGACTTGACATGAAGTGGTGTGGGTCCAACCGTGAAGTGAAGGTTCAGTTCAGAGGTTTTCTTTCACAAGGTCAGTAGAAGCAGCCAACAAAAGATGATCCCTCAAAGAGATTCAATTATTAGGATTATTTCAAAATAATAATAATTTAGTCGAAAATGTCAAATTCTCAGCTGGGTTCATATAAAAACATGAATTTATTTGACTAAAGAGAACTTATTACTTTTATCAGTTTTGTATAATTATATATTACACTATGTGTTATACTATATAGATGTATATAGATTTCTGCTTGTTAACACAGTAAAACAGCCAATAATCAGTGCATTTAGGCATGTAGAAATAGTGAAGACCACCTGCTGAAGTAAAGACCGAAAGTCAAAATTGGGAAAGAAAGGTGATTAGAGGTGGGCAGATCAGTTCAAATACCAATAGTACTGACACCAGCATTGGTATCAGTAATGGATCAATCCTTTGTTTCTATCCTCGTAGTTCAGTATGTAGCCCATTTAAACAACAGAAGCTGTCCCAAAGTCCATTAGAGACATTTTAGGTCTCAAAAAATCATTTCAAAATAGGTGAAAAGCTGAAAAGTGTGTTTTGTTGTCTATATTCTCTAATGTACAGTGTACATTGTTGCATTAATTATTGTAGAAAGCAAAAATCACAGTGATTTGGAGGTCATTCAAATGTGTGATTTTCAGATTGATGACGATTAATCTCAGAAGTCATCGCACGCTGTTCTCCTCTACATAAACTGCCTTTATAAGTTTAAAGTGTCAGTATTGATGTTGGTATCAGCAGTTCACTAAAAGTGATGTTAGTGAGTCTGAATGTGATATGGTTGTTGTTGCCAGACTTTTGAGTATTGTACACTGTTTATCTACTGGGATTTTCCCACACAACCATCACTAGGGTTTACAGAGAATGATCTGAAAAATAGAAAATATCAGCAGTGTCAGTTCTCTTGGTGAAAATAGCAAGACTGCTTCAAGCTGATAGGAAGCCGACAGTAACAGATAACCAAACCAAGGTATGAAGAAGAGCATCTCTGAATGTACAACAAATCGAACCTAGACGTAGACATATGTAGTCTGTTGAGCAAAATTATTTTCACCTTCATTTTAATGCACTGCTTAAATACTTGACATTAGCCAGTGACGGCGTAATTTAGTTATCAGCCTAACAGAAGGATTACTTAATGAAACAATACAGTACATCTTTTGTGTAGTTACAGCAATCTTTTCATTAAAATATCATAAAAACACCATAACTGGTCAAAACCCCTAGAACCAGTGAGGAAGGTGGTGGAAAGTAAGGAAGGCATTTATATGTTTATGTTTCAAACTACCAACAATTCAAAAAGATTACTATTTCCAATCAAGGAAAATCTAAAACTGAAACTAATCAGTCTTTCTGCTGACGCAATAGTTCCCACAATGCTTATATTGATTGTATTCACTCAGCCAGTTGATCTCAGTCAGCTGTGGCTTAGACGCACATTTATTACGCCAGTGATTTCAGCTGAAAAATAGACTGCTGTTAAGTAAAAGAGACTGATGTATGGTGAAGGTCCCGGGGAACAAAACCAAAATGCATGTTGGCTTCACCTATTCAAAACATCCTCAATACTTCAACGTTTTAAATATGTTTTCCATTTCACAATCGTCAAGTTCAAGTAGTGGCATGGAAACAGTTGATACTGATTTTATCTGTATTTCACCGGCCTTGTTTTCTTTATTATGCTTTATTTATTAGCCATTACCCAGCAGGTGAACATGGCCATGCTATCCTAGATGAAAGCCCCGTGTCCTCACTAATGGAAGAGATTATTTTTCAGAGGCATGGTGGAAGAGATTTATTTGTTTCCTGAAGGTCACATTGATCACACTTTGTGATAATGTGCTACAAAGACTGTTCTGCGGGTTGGCATGGCTGCTCTTGTTGAGCGTATATCACCAGTGACCTTTAGAAAAGATTAAATACAACCTCTGTGTTCAGTTAAAAAGGCTGTATCATGTCTGTGATGTTAACCTCCTCTATGTGCTCTCCTTTACAGATAGAAAACCACGTATCGGATATTGACAACTGAGATCAGGTAAGAGCTTTAGATTTGTATTTGATCTAAGCATCCATTATAGCGGCTGTGAAGTCGTAATAAAAGACTGCAAAAGGTTCTGGGGGGGTCTTGCAGCCTGCCCTCATTAAAGACCTTACATCCAGTCCTCATTAGAAACCATAGCTGCTGAACTGTGTCTTGAGCTTCTCTAAACATTCGTTAATCATCTCCTAAGTCATAAGCTCCGTGACATTTGGAAGACCAGCTTCACTGAAGGGCATCTAATACCGAATTCGACAGACGGAGCAATAATGACATTCCAATGGGCCAGAACTGCCCATAAACAACATTCATCTAATTGAATTTTGTGAAAGGGGATATGAATGGTGAGGCCTAAGGTAAAGAGTTCCCTGCTTCTCGCCTCTCAGGGTGTGGGTAACGATGCAGCCACACCATCAGTTGGCTTGGTGCTGGCTAGCTCTTCACAGCATGCGTGCGCGGCAGTGTTTACGAGTAGCTCAGTGTAGACGTAGCACTGAGTTAAACTCTGTTAGTCTTCTGTTGGTGTTGGATGACTTAAGGCAAACTCACTTCATTAGAGGCTGCAGAGCTCTGTTGGTTTTTGTACCCAATTTTGATCTATTCGTTGTAAAATTATATCATTTTGTACGTAGCATAAGCCTACATTTGAATTCCGCTTTTCGATTTAATCTTTAGAGTAATCCCAGCTACCGCTACCAAGGGCTGCAGCTGAAAGAATATAAACTATAACGGTCTTATGAACATTTAAATATTGATTTAGTGGAATAATAGATGGTGTGATTCGTCCATGTCTTAATGACAGAGCACTGATACCCTGTTACTCTAACATAGCTGGGGTTTTTGACAGAGGACCTGTCCATGTTTCTGATGGTCACATGCTGCCAAAGCTTCAGCTTTCATGTAAACTAGCTCATAGCTAGATTGTTAAACCTCTGGTTGAGCTGATAGCCACTTTTGTGTGACCGCATAGCATGATTGCTGATGTTAGGGTAGATGAAACCAGATAACAGAGGGACATGCCGCATAGGCAGGCTGGACTTGCTTTGCAGCACAGTGCTGTTTGTGATTCTGTTGTTATTTTAGTCTCACCGGTGTTTTTCTTCTCGCTTGTTGTCTTCGCCTGCCATTGACTCTTTTTACCTTATTCACTTATATCTGCCATTGTTTAATTAGCTCCCACTGTATTCATAGCCCGCCTCCTCTTTGAGATACCTGTTTATATTCCCTGTTGTTATGCTGCATGTGTTCCTGGTTTTCTGACTTTTTACTAGTGCTGTCAGCGTTAATCTCGTTAAGATGACGTTAACGCCATAACCGCATTAACGCGGCAAATCTCCGTTAGCAAGCTAGTGCGGATCGCCCCGTGCGTGTGGCTGCACGGAGCTAATGCATTAATGAGCTAACCACGCTAACGTGTTGACGGCGTGCAGCGGTTATGGCGTCAACGTCATTTTAACAAGAGTAATGCTGACAGCACTACTTTTTACCTTTCCGGACTTTGTGCTTACATGAGCTTATATCATTTGCCAATAAAGGCCCCTTGATTCCTCTCATTGCCATTTATGACAAGACTAGCTATTTCCCTCTGTTCTCCATCTTTATGCTCAATGAAGCTAATCATTTGTGTGCTTTTGCATTTTTTTTGTTTGATTTCTAGTGGGATTTTGTACAAAATGAGCACATGCTATGTGGTTGCTATGTAGCTACAGTTTCTTAATGTACAGGCAAAAATGTTCAGTTTAGGCAACAGCTTATTCCCCCCTCCACCTCTTATGAAACCACGTTACACTTGAGTTTTCCATTTTCTTTCTGCCTTTTTGAAATTCCATCAGTGGCCAATTCACCGAACCCCCTCACAGCACATACATTTAAAAACCTGAAAATTCCACTCGAGGATCGAGAGAATATATGAATGTGTAGCTTGCAGGCCCACCAAGGATTGAAAATCACAGTGAGAAGAACCTCAATAAGTCATGTCCAGAAGGATTAGCGAGGCAGCTCCAGCTACCAGGAAATATTTCTGCACTTCCCGAGATATTTCTGAGGCCATTCAGAATGGACAAGCCTTAAAATTCAGCTTAATCCTCATCAGATTTACAGCATTATAAGCATTCACCATGTTTGAGGAGGAGACGCAGTTCTGTAATGTATTTTCATAAGTTTTCTCCTTTATCTCTTCAGGGTGAGGAAGCAGACGCTCCTGGTCGGTCGGTGGTATTAGAATTCATCATCACCTTCAAGAGACAGGAAATGATCTGTAAGGGATCAAGACACCCATTCAGGACTGTAAGTTGTGTATGAGAGACCCCGAATCACATTTAGATGCCTGACTGTGCAGCTCAAACAAAATGTGATGTGATGATCTCTAAAGAAAATATATTCAAGACCCATTTTAATTCAGTGGCCCGAGTTTACTTCATGTGCAACTTATATTTCATTCGAAGAACTCGCACTCTTATCCTGAAACTGAAAAAAATCAAACCGAAGTCAAAGGAATAAAAGGATTTATTTGGATTTCTAAATGAAATTATGTTCAAAGATGGAAATGTTTTTGATCTATTGTTACTGCTCTTCTGAAATGTCCTTGTGCTGTAATTTCTGTTTTTCAAAGAATTTTTGTTTATGCTCAAATATCAAATGAATAAATGACAGAACAATCTGTGACCGTGGTAGGAAATTCAGCAAAAGAATGAAACATCGCTGCCGTCTGCTTCGGATTTGACTCATACATAAGCCAATAGCTGTGAGCATAACTTTATCCAGCTTTATCCATTTATCACACAAATGCCCTGTGGGGCTGTTCCATCATATATTCCAACTCCTGCCAAGTTTCAGAAGCAGAAAGGGCTTCCTGTGGTAGAGAGCCAACACTGGCACAGGCCTCCTGCCAGGGAGCAGTGCCCTAACGTCTCAGTGCACTCCTCCCCGCTCAGCTTGTGCATCCCAACATGGACTGCTGCTGTTCAGGAGCCAGCGCCTTTCTCCTTCACCCTCTCCTTCTGCATCCTGCATTGATTCCATTTTATCTAGTTGAGCCAGCAAAGTAAGGTTTTTTGAAATGGTGGAACTTGTTATGATTTTAAATTAAACATTGGCAGGCTTTGATACTATCTCAGGATGAGATCTTTGATTCAGAACCCCGAAATTTCTGGAATAATCGAACTTGAAATAAAGCGTAGTGCTTTATTAAAGCAACTTCACTAGGCACTGAGATCAATTGACCGTTCACTCGGTGCAGCTTACGAACAGTAAAAAAGAAAACATTGGAATTTCTTCAACTGTTTATGTGCATTGCATAACAATCTACATGTAGTTTCAGCTTTAGCTGAGCAATTATAATTTACCTGATTATACATAAACTGTTGCAAATTGAATTACGTCGCAAGTGAATGGATGTCAGCGCGTTCAACGTGTTCGTTATTCAAATCAAATTTACTCTGGTATTTTTCCACCACTCAAATTTAACCACCGCAGTGTTAATTCAAACAATAAGAAGCTGATGCTGTTCCAAGCCTGCTGAGAGGAGGTTGTTGTTGGGACCCAGGTGTCTCGGCTCATCGCTGTGTAGCATTGATGAAGATGCATATCGGCTAAAATTCTGTTCACGCCTTCATTACAGTAAAAATTGTCAGTGTTTTAGTGTTTGACTGAAAAGTTTCACCATTTGTGTTCTTGCATTTGAGTCGATTACCTGTGTCTGAAGGGGAAATCACGAGACAGAGAATATTACACATATTAATTTTACCATTAATATTCTCGTAAATGTCGTGTTTTAAATGGATGATTGTCGTTATTCTATGAACATTACATTACAGCAGTACTAAATATTCTAACTGGCCTCAGAGTATATAGGACCACTGTGATACATTCATTATTTTCATGGGGAAAGAAAACAACTCCCACACCTCTGTTTGGTTTCATAAATCACACCCTGACTCCAGGTTTCAAAATACTGTAGTTTAAATTATAAAAATATAAAAGCCTCAAACTGGAATTTGGATACCGACAAGTTCTTACTACGCATCGCAACACAAACAACAGAATGATGGGATAACACAATCTTTCCATTCTTCTTCCTCATGTTGTATTGTTGGCATCCCTATTTTTTTTTCTCATTAAGGTTTAGTTTTCATCTTATAAAAACTTTGTGGGACCTTTTGCATGCTGGGAGGATATCCGACCCACAGGAGCTTTTATTTTGCAGGGGTTTTTTGCTAGCAGACACAATTAACAGTCCTTGGTGAGTCCACTGAATTAAAAGTACATTTTTTTGTGAGTTCATGAAAACTTTGTTTTTTTTAGAATTACAGGACAGCATGGGCAGTGAACTGCCAGAACCTCTTCTGTAATTTTATACATTTATAATGTAGTTTCACTGGTCCAGCCCAATTCAGGTGTATGTGGCCCGCAATGTAAAATACGTTTAAAAACCCAGAATTAAACCGTCTGATTGGTGCTGAACCTCTGAATTATCAAAGATATTAATAAGAACTTCCCTATTCTTAGATATGTTTATGATATAGTTAATGTTAGTAAGAAGGAAACAGGCCAGTTTCAGCCCCCTGTATTTATATTAAATGGTATGTTATATACATATTTGAGATTGTTGAAGTTCTTATTAGTAGTTGAACTATAATAACTAACAATGCCATGTAGCTAGTTAGCACCATCTTGCTCCATCAGCTGATTGATGCAACAAAATAATCAGCTGGTATGTATTCTTTTAAAGCTATTAGCATAGTTTAAAGGTTCCCTAATGAAGAAGGATTATTGTTTGGAGTAACGCTACTAAAAAGGTGCATCCTGGATACATAAGAAGGCTATATAAGACATGTTTAATTATGTGATTCAGTCTCGATGAAAGTTTCACAGGTTGTTTCACTCAAAATACCAAATTAGAAACTGGTTATAAATAATTCATATTGTTAATAATACAAAAGACTTTCTCAATAATTTCCTGATAAAGCTGAGACCCTGTTTTTAAGTTGTTGTTCCTTGAATTGCTAAAGGTTTGATCCACCCTGGTGTAACCAAGATAAAATATAAATTCATCACTCGGCATTCTTTTGAAAAACAGTGTCGTAATTGATCTAAAAAGTACACTCATCTGTGGTGTTTTTTAAATTGTTTTTTGACTGTGGAGAAAATAATTGTTCTCAAAAACTATGAATACCAGTTAATGTGTTGGTTGTATTCGAATCGATCCTAATTGTTCAGTGATTTGAAAAGCATAAACAAAAATTATTGTAGCTTGAAAGTACCAAACCAAGGCTGTCAAAATTCCATGCCACCAAGAGTAGGTAAGCAAATATTTCTTTGTGATTTGGTTGAATAAACTCCCTTCAGCAGAAGACTTCGAAAATGGAAAGTCACTTTGCACAATATTATAAATACACTACTCAGTCCTGGCAGGGCTACTTGGGGAAAAACATGCATAAAATCAAAAAACGATTATCCTGAAGCTCATTCAAAATAAGCATCTGGTGAATGATGATAATGTGTAATATTTAGCACTATTTTTGTATCCCGAACATGTTTAAAGGAAATGGCTTTGCAACATGTTTATCTTTTTTGGTTTGTTTGTTTTGGGGGAGGGGTTTTTGTCTGGGTTCTTTTTTTGCTGGTGGCCTGTTTTTTGATGGACAGTATGGTGACGTGTCAAATATTCTGCAAAAACACAGAAAAAAACCCTCATTGCTTTTAACTGTCGTAATTTATCTGGGTCACTTTAGAACACTTTTGGCTCAACTCGATTTTCTTTCCGCTGTAAATAGCCCTTACCATGTTTATTTCAAAAAGGCTAGATGAATTTTAAAAGTTAAAAATAATAAAAAATAATACACTGACAGTTTATTGGAGTACTTGCAGGTTTAAACCAGAATCGTGGGACTTGTAGAGATGTGTAACTGATAACTGTTGTATAGAAATGTACATTTTTTTGTAAAAATATTTTTATCAAAAGGCATGTTTACTGTAACTTTGTATTTTCAGTTCATGTATAAAACGTTATAACTGTTGTATGAATAGAAACTTCATTGTCATTGTAGATAAAAATTTGTGTTATCAAACAATAAAAAAAACTGTTTGTGTCATTTAACTAGTCAAATGTTTCAATGAGCACCTGTTTCCTTTTACAAATAAATATGAACTTAAGGACAAAGAAAGCTTTTGCATTTATTGTAAACAGATGTGATAACTACTTGCAGATGGTTTACAGATGTCTGTAAATATTTGGTGCATCATTAAGATGTGTCTCTTTCATATTCCTTCTCTGCGTTCATTACTGTGTCCTTCTCCATTTCAGACTTCTCATTTAATCGTGATTTGTGGTTGATTATGCAGCGTATGTGCCGCACTTGTCACCACAATGACATTTTAACAAGTCATACAGCACACTGTTTGAATGCATGGCAAATTAATGTCAGTCAACAGAAAACTGGACACTAATATGGCAGTTTGTCATCTTGTATTTCACTAATGGCACCGGTCTTGCTGGCTGCCAGTTCAAATTACTTTGTGCCTTCAACTGGGAGCTTTTTACAAATACAATTTAACTGTGGCTCCATGTTCCTCGCTGGCAGGTCATTTGAATTCTGGCACAGAGGGTTTAAAAACAGGTGACGATAAGGGTGTAAGACCCGTGTCAAATTAATTTCCGATCTAAAATTTTAGATCAGAATTAAATATTTAAATATAAATAAACTTGATTCACATTTAAACTGAACTATGTTTTGGATTCCCTAACTCTAGAGATGTCTCACAGGCAGGTTTCCAAAATGCCAAATGCATTTGCATTAGTATAGAACTGGTAAAAATGAATGGTGATGAAGCATGTACTACAGGCATGTGAACGTAAATGTTTTTTTTATAGGACTCTTTGCAGGAAGACTGTGGCCCTACTGACGCAGTCTTCCTGAGCCTGCATAGACTGGCATTCAAGCAAATTCACCCCAAAGTCAGGACATGCAATACACAGAGAAAATGCAAAAAATCCATGAACTGCATCTTCTACTCAACAAGCCTCAGTTAGCACGTTAAATGGCACAATCAGAAAAAGACTGAACAAGTATGGCTTGTTTGGAAGGGTTGCAAGGAGAGAACATCTTTTCTCTACAAAGAACGGCACAGCTTACATTAAGTTTGCAAAGCTGCATCTGAACAAACCACAAGACTTATGGAACAAGGCAGATGAGACCAAAGTTTAGATGTTTTGACACAATGTGGAAGAAAATATCAGGTAAAAACGAAATCAGATATATCAGCACAATTGCCAACTCTGAAGCACGATAGTGGAGTAGTGATGGTTTTGGCTTGTTTTGCAGCCACAGGACTAGAGCATCAAGACAACCATCAACTCCTCCATATACTAAAAATATTCTAGTGTCAAATCTGAGGCTCTCTGTCTGGCAGAAAACAGGTCAATGATCCTGAGCACAGAAGCAAATCTGCAACAGAATGACTAAACATGAAAAGAATTACAAGATGTTGTAATGGCCAAACTTGGCCGAGCTCAGTGAACTGAAACAATGTTATAAGTGGGGGAGAGTGGGGCAAAATTCTTTCAGTGACTAAAACAGAAAATGATTACTTCACGTTATTGCTGCTAAATGTGGTTCAGCGAGCTACCAAAGGGTCCTGAGGAAATTCTTTTTATTCCACATAACTGTATATGGGTGTGAAAAAAAACACCTACTCATAGCTGAATAAAAACCAAACATATGTTACATATTGATGCTTGCTGATTTTGATACTTGGACATGGATGGGTAACTAAAATGGGGAGTTTTTTTTTTTTTTTTTTAAAGAACTAAAAAGTTATCTGACATTTGGGAAATGATGGAGATGTATTCAGGATCTGTAAAGTAAAGGGTGAATTTATGAGATCGGGAATATATGTCTTTGTTTAGGAAAATGTTTTTAGCTCAGAGTTCAGGGAAACAGAAAAAAGGGTTTCTAGAGGTGCTGAAAAATCCCATCCAATCTCAAGGACACTTCAGCTGGGCATACGAGACTTAAACTTGTGTCC
This sequence comes from Haplochromis burtoni, assembly GCF_018398535.1. NCBI lineage: Eukaryota > Metazoa > Chordata > Actinopteri > Cichliformes > Cichlidae > Haplochromis > Haplochromis burtoni. The sequence goes on along the minus strand of NW_024582516.1, from coordinate 1,313,819 downwards.
TGCGGTCGAGCAGCAGTCTCCAAACTCATTACACTTGCCCTCACTCAGATTAATAAACAGTCCAGTTCTTGGGGTTCACTTGGGAACATACAACGTGATTCCAAGGCTGATTATGACCCTGATTTGGCCTTGTTTTTAACAAGAGTCAACACTGTGTGACTGCAGAACTCAGCAGGGCAAAACAGAAAACTGGCTGACATTATCACATTGCTCATCCTCCAACTGTGAAAAGTCATAGCCGGAATACACTTTCTTATTTTTTCTTATTTTTCTTTGGAGGAAACAGCAGCGTCTACTAAAATCTATAGGTTCCGCAAGACAACCTTTTCACAGTTGAATAAGGTTTTTAGTCCATATGGAGTTTCTTCTTTGATTGTGCCTACTCCCCCAAATCATTTTTCCCATCCCTTGTGTTGCTCAAATCAAACCAGCAACAGTCATGCTGCATTCATCACCTCACAAGGGGCGTCTCTCTAAAAATAAGCCTTACAATTAGTAAAAAATCAACATCTGCTGCAATAAAAGCAAATTCTTCCATAAGGGAGCAATGTGAGATAAAAGATGTTAAGAATCAACCAGCTTGAGCTCTGCAGGGTTGTTGTGTCTGATTAAAGCTCCCTTCCTTGTTAGTCTACAACACTAATGTCCTTGAAAGGTTTGGGTATGTCACTTCCACTCTGGCGAGGTAGCTGGGCAGCAACAGATGGCTGATTTAAAGCCCTCCATTTATCCACAGTAAAAGGTAATGCAGTAAGGTTAATGAGGGCCAGCTTCAATGCCACACACAATTACCCCGCTGTACCAAGTCTACAGCACCAGTGGTTGGCATGAATACACACAGCTGTTTCTGTTTAACCTAAATATGAGAAAACTTTTCACCCCAGCTTAATGCACTAGAGTTTATTCATTTATACACAAACGACAGCAGTGTCTGCCGTGGAGAGAAAGGCGATACTCAGCTATGATAGTGAGCCTTGGGATAAAACTGACTACACAGTTTTAATTCCAGTGGAGCTGTTAAGCTTCTGCAATATTGAATTTTTTATTTTCACAGCTGGGGAAATAAAAAATAGATTAAAATTAATGGTGGTGGTGTTGCTGCTGCTGGAGAGTTGCCTGTTAGGCATCTCTGGAAATGTGTGTGTGTGTGTGTGTGTGTGCGTTGGTAAACATGTATTAGCTGGACATTTCGTCTGAATACACACCACACTGGAAGGACATTTTGAATTAACAGGACAGAGGCGGTGTCCTGCTAATTTTGACTGAAATCTAACAACGTAGAGTGGTTTCTATTGGTCCACTAACCCTAAAAAAACAAAAAAATCAAGATGTCGGTTTAATACATATAAACTTGATTTTGTGTTAAATCTGTGTATCACCAAGA